>NW_027526203.1:417628872-417653872 GCF_048455015.1 Haemaphysalis longicornis | reverse complement strand
CGAAATAATAATGAGCTGGCACGAAGAAAAGGCAGATACGGCAGGCTCTCAAAACTTTGAGAGCCTCGCTTCCTATCGAGCACTCTAAGTGAAGCAAAAAAAAAAAAATGTCATGAACGAAGCGCGAGCCAGCGCGGAAAAGAGAGAAAGACGAAGCAGCAAAAAAAAAGAGAGCAGTGTTTTGGGCTTACCGACCGTTACAGCGCTCCGGAATCCAGCCGTCAGTTTGGAATCCTTATAGGGGACCAGTATAAAGTGGGCGACAGCAGCGGGCCGACAAGAGCGGACGTGACGGCGCGGTTACAGGGCGTCCTTACGCACGTCGCGTTCAAGCCCCCGCCTTTCGGCTCGCCTTGATCGCTCTCCTTTTCCCGCTCTCCGGCGAGCCTGCTGCTCGTCTCCGCGCTTTCTTTTAATCAAGGCGCGTCTCCGAGCCCGGGCTGACAGGGAGAGCCTGACGAGCAGCGCCTCGCGCGCAGCCGGCTTCCGTGCATGATGATGAACGGCGAAGGCGACATGTTACACGTTACTCGCACTGACATGTAATCACGCGCAATAAGCGACTCGGGGGCCGTTTTCCGCGCGGCGTCCGTTTGAGGCCTTCCCTGCTACTCCTTGATCTCCTCGGCGCAACGAGGCATTGGCTGCTTTCCGCGCGTGCCAGCCGCTGGCGTGAGAGGGAACGCATTCCGTCTCATTGCAGCGTGTGCGGCTCAACTGTCGCCATCCGCAAGTAGTTGGCAGTTGAGACGGCCAAATAGTGTCCATATTGAGAGCGCGGGCACTGTCGAAGAGAAGGCGACGCGTCGTTTAAAATCTGAACGAACGGCTAAGGCGGGCTGGTTGGTGCGTACTCCCACGTAATCAAACAGCTCACGAACAGGCCAAAGGGAAGAAGCACTCTCCGTACAGCGCAGTGAAGTCATGCGCCCCCCCCGGTACCCCCTTTCGGTGCTGTTTAATAGCTGCTTCCATTTGGTGGTTGAATTACCCGGTACCAGAACGCCGATAACCGGCTTTATATTTGTCCAAGCGTACATTCAAGTAAGAGTCCTAATTACTGTAGCATATGATTGCACTTTTTTCGAGTGCGCGAGGGACCGTATTTATTGGCGTATTTACTTTCCGGATGAGGCTCGCGCTCATACAAGTGAGCCAGACCGACTCGAGCGAAGAAGCCCGTGCTGCCCTGCTCATCCGCATCACGATAAAAACCGCCAGTAATGAAATCAGTCGGGCCGCGGGATCCAATCTAACGGGTACGCCCACTCCAAGCTCATTTGCACGCATTATACGCCCGTAAATGGGCTGCAGGCGAAAACACGCGCCTGTCAGGCTCGTTTGTTTCTCGGCGCGTGCCGCCACCGGTTGAAACACGCGGACCGACTGCGGCGGCTCCGGTCACGGCCCCGGAGCATCGCTCTCGCCCCCGTTGGGCCGCGCGCCAGCGGCAGCAGCCGGAGGTGGCTGCGACGAGATCGATGCCGCTGATGAGAGCGGCCGCTGTCTCGAGGGCCCTCACCCAGACCGTGCGGCTTGGCGGTCTCGGCCTGACGGGCAAATAATTGCTAGGCCTCACTCGCCTCTGTCCGTCGATCGCAAGAGGACGCGCCAGGCGACGACAAGATTTGCTCAGTGTCACCTTCGCCTGCCGCTGGCGAGCGCCGTCCTGCAGGGCGCCCTGTGCGAGCGCTGCTTGCCCAGACGCCCTCGACAGGTCGGAAATTCTCCCGCTGCTCGGTCGCGGCTCTGCGCGATGTAGATATGTCGTCACTCTAGCGCCGCACTGCCACTCGTTGGTCGCTCGCCGTATCCGAATTGCAAAACGATTCTTAGATTGCGCGCCTGATTGAATCAGCGCTTCTCCTTCTTGTTCTTTCCGAAGCCGGTTTATTAGAACATTGGGGTGGGGGATGCTTTCGCTGCATTGCTGTAGTACGTCACTTAAAGTATAATCTTATGTGGCTCGCAACACTACAAGTGTGCCTTCGTAGGCAAACTTTATCGCGGACTCCTCACTCCATTTAAAGCGATGAAGTGTTCTGTTTTGTCTAAATAACAAACTAAACGTTTACAGAAATGCCATTCTGTTTCAAAAAGATACCTACTTTTATAAGACCTGTTACGCGGACAAGCAGACGGCATTTGCTACTCCCATGTCGATGCGCCCTATCCACTTTCCGAACTATTTTGCCTCATACCGTATATATGCTCAAGCAGGCAGCTGGTCTTTTGGGAGGACTTTTTTATTCCCTATCCTCGGTAACCAAGTAATCAGGACGTTCTGGACCCACACGGTCGATAAACATTCCAACACTAAATTCAGTGTACTGACAAAACATCTAACAAAAGGCTACATAAGGCCCCCAATAAGGCTACAAATGCAAAATTTGAGACGACCTTTTATCTAGTTCGCTTTGATTGATTATGGAGTTTAATGCGCCGACGCTACACAGGTGATGAGGCGCACCGTAGTGGAGGGCTCCGGATTAATTTCGACCACCTGAGGATCTTTCAAGTGCGCTGAAATCTCGAACACACGGGCGCTTTCGCTTTTTGCCTCCGTCCGGAATTTATATAGTTCGTACTTTCGTTCCTATTTATTTTAATCCGTAAAAGCAAATGGCAGCTAGCAGGGTGTTTAGGACATTCCGATAGAACCTCACTCGGTTCGTGCAACTCACCAAGAGAGAAATTAGTCAGGGCACTGAACAAGAAATAAAACATGAACAATATATATATATATATATATATATATATAAATAGAGAGAGAGAGAGAGAGAGATGAAAATGAGGTGCTCGTTCTTCGGCAGGCGTCCTTTTAGACAGCTCTCGGTGGTGCCGGGAGAAAGGAATGAGCGCCGGAAAGCGTCGAACTGCAGCGCATCGTCGTCTCTGACATTACCAGCCTCGACAAGGTGCGTGCGGGGAGCTACTGATCCAGCTAAAAGGCGTCACTGACACGCTCTGGGCGCGACTCAGCGCGGCTGCGCTGTCTTTATCAGCGCACACGTGCGTTCTTTTTTCCTCCCAGCCCTCCGTTTTCACTCGGCACTGAGCGAACATCTTTAGAGCTCGGCGAAAAACATCGCGCCCAACACGGAGGCTTGAAAATTTCGGGAGGCTTCTCCCGTGATGCCGAGTGTTTCTCGCGATGTTTGCTGCGAACTGTCAGAAACGCTCGCGCCATGCTTTTATCACGTTTTTATCCAAATTTTCCTTCGGAAAACATCTCGCATTTCCTAGACGACATTCGAATCACGTTCCTGCAATGCTCCGTACATTTTTTTTATTATTTCCCTAAGAAAGAGAAGTAAGGTTCGTCCTTGGAAACCTATTTCTCGCGCGTCGGCTGTCATGAAAGGAAAAAAAAAAAAGATCCTTTATGTGTTCTGCTCCTGTTTCGGGAGGCGCACATAGCTGTTAGCACCAGATGCCTGTTTCTCTACTGGGACACGTTAAGCGCTGGTAATGTTATCGGATAGTTTTTTTGTGTGGCACAGATTTCTTATAAAAATTTAGCTTGAAGAATTTTATGCAGTTTTTGCAACATGGTTTAATTTCCAAGGGAGAGGATTTGTGAAAAATAATCTAACCACGAAATGAATAATTACATAAAATACGTTAACAAGGCTCTTTAGTGATTGGTTTTTGGTGGCATATTTATGTCACTGTTTTGGACGCAGCAATTATTTTGAACCAACTCAGCATTTTTTTTTATTTTAGAGTGGAAACGTACCTTGACATATCTCTGTCAAAGCTTTGCAGTAAAATTCACTCGATACCGAAAACCATGTGTCGGGGAAACCAGAAAGGTATTCGATGTTCCATGCACTTGTTTTGAGTGATTATTTATCATCGGGTTTTCTTGTGTAGATCCGGTAAGCCACAAGAATCACGTACTGTTGCATTTTCTCGATGGTTCACACGGTTTCCTTCAAGGTTCACGCCAAAAAATACAGTTTGGAGGATTTCTTGCGCGGAAATACAAGTTGATATATCTCTTTCTTTCATAGTTTTCGGTCACTCTATTGGCTTTGCATCACACATCGCCGTACTTCTGCCTTCCGCAGCAGGTCGTCTGAGAAAGCGGCAGATTAGAGGAGGGAGGATTAGGTTCAGCGCTAATGCACTGCAGCATCGGCACAGCTATCGAAGTACACTCTTTGTCGAAATTTTCTGGGCCAACCGTAACCCTTCTCGACCACAAAGAATTCGAAGAAGAAGCTTTACCTTTAAATGTGACAACGATATTTTGTAACAGTAAGAAAGAAAGGCGTTTTTTACAGCTTTACGGCTTAAAAAGTTTCAGCCTCGCTCGGGACGTAAGCTTGTACATTGAATTTTTCGCGGCCTGCTCGTTTTCCTCTTGGCCTAGACAATATTGACAAAGTCTGTACGTCCTGGTGGCAAGCTCTAGCTTAACGTGCCGTAAAAATTATTCCGTAAAGGAATATTATAATGCGATTTTTTTTAGAAGGGGAGCATTGGAAGTAAGTTTCAGCCGTGTTTTTTGCTACACGCTCCACCAGCCACCATTAGCACGGTGGGAAGGAGGCAGACGCTCACAACGCGAGCACATTCAAACTGAGTGATTTCGCTCACAGTGCAGACCGTGGGTGAATTTTGTATACGAACCTCCCCATAAGCGCTATATTCCGCTTGCACTGGTGTATGCTCTTGAATACTAGTGCCACGCCAAAATACCCTGTAACAAAAATGCCGAATTATTTTTTTTCATTTCGTCATCGCAACTTGAAGCGAATGTGAGTTTCGTCTTCAATAATAGCTGTGCGATAATAATTTGCGCGAAGCTCAAGCTTTTCTGAGCCTTTTGCAATGAGAGAATTGCCATGATCCGGAAAGGAGCGCATGAGTTTATGTACGCAAAACTCCAGATTTTGGGCTCGTCGCCGGAAGTTCCCTGAACGACCAACATTCAGAGACGACCCGGTTTTCGCAAGAATTTCTACGTTGGAAGGCGTTGCTTGAAATAATTTTGTTAGACAAAACAATGGATGAGTAGCCCATTCATAAAGGCAGTTTTATCGGTTTTTAACAAAACTTAAAAGTAAGTCAAGCCAAAATAGCAGCGAAACAAGTGAAACTACTGGCATCACTCAGTTAAAGCCACTAAGACACAATTTACGTGCAAAGTTCAGCTTTAAACAACTACACCGAAAAAATGAAGGCCATCCAATACGTAAAAAAAAACCTGGGTTGATTCGCTAAGATACGACTTCTTCAAACGTCCTTTTGTCGTGGACATGTCAAACTTGTTCTGCAAAAATTTACACAATCTTCCCGCGAGGGGAACCATGGGGTAGATGCGACGCATCGGGGGTTGCCGTTGCGTTATTCAAATCATCGGACGATGTCATCGGAGCGCCGGCGGCGGAACGACTGAGCGGAGCGGCGCACTTACCGCGTTTATATGCAGCGGAATGAGAGAGAGCAGCGCATAGCAGCGCATAGCAGCGCATGCGCATGTGTTAACCGAGCGCAAGCGCGAGCGCAAGCTGCGCGCTAACGCACAGCTGGCACGGCGACGGGAGCGAGCTGACCGCGCTGACGCACAGATGGCGCTGCGGTGAGAGCGGCGGAGCGCACAGTTGCCGCGCCGAGGATGCGGACTACGCCGCGACAACGACGCGGGACAAGGCGAATTAAAGAGATGCGTCGCATCTAAAAGAAAGCATTAGGCATATGTGAAGCAAAACATCAGCATTTAATTGACAGTTGCGGCATTCTTTTAATGAAAATTAGACGCAAGATTTGTTTCAGCAGTAGCCAATAAAAACGCGTTATGAGATGTCTCTTCACAGTAAAATAAAAAGATGCCTCCTCGAGGTATTTCAGGAACAATAATAATGAAAAGTCCTAACCCGTGGCGCGCGAACGCGGGAAAGGGCAGGGAGACAACGTTTAAGGACTGGAGGGAAGAGAGCTCTAGGGAGGGGGTTACGTGGCCAAGGCGGCAGGCGGCCATCGCCTTTGGACGACATTTGCAGCGAATCGAGCAGATATGCGGCCAATTTTTGACATTTTACCTTTTATTTTTCTTCGGCAAATAAAAAGGTTTCCGAGTTATCCATTACTTTGAGTCCCTACCGTGGTACTGTTGCAGATGTGTAAGTTTGGGCGAAATAGGTACATCTTGAATAGTAGCAATTGACAAGTGTTTTTATTTAGAGTTTATTATATCGTGGTACAGCCGTGCACATTTTGGTATGGCCTAGACCGCTTAGCAACACCTATAGAAGTTTGAGGGCGTCAAAAACTATGAATACTGACGTGTATGTACTCTGACTTAAGTGCTGTGGTATGTGATCTTGCAAAAGTAGCACATGCTAACACGCGCTCATAAAGGTATACGGATTTTGAATATTAGAAGATATTATTTTGGCTGACCTGCATAGATTAATTGCAAAAAATTGCACTACGGCCAACTGCACAAAGTCGCACTAAGATATAGGTTCCACACCAGAAAATATAAAGCTTATGGAAAGCGATCCCTAGTAATCATTGCCGTTGTTGTAGTTGTAATCGCTGTCATAGCCGCTGTTGTTGTAAAAATGATTCACCTTTTGCTATGCTCTTCCATAAAAAAAAACACAATCTGCTGATGTTAACAAGCGTAAGCTGTGGACAAGTAAATTCAGGCGGCAAGAAAGCAAGAAAGCCGGTGCAGTATAACGAATAAGGCTTCCTCACAGTGTTGAACAAAGAGTACCGCAAGTTCCTTTGAAACTACGGAGCACAAATTGGCTTTAAGATAGAGTTCCCGCCCTCATGTCTGCCTCCATCAGGTCTGCCTAGCACGGGGGTGGTTATTTAATCACACGAAGGAGTTAAACTTTTTCCGCGTCGTTTCCGTTTCTTTTTTGTCGCATTCCTTCTATCTATTTAAAAGAGATCGGCTTTGATGTTGCGCCGTTCGCTTTGACGCCTGGGCGGGGCTTTTTAAGCACCTGTTCGGCGCCGAAAAAAGCTGAATGCCTTACCCGCTTCTTTCAATACTTTTTCACCGGATCCGAGCAAGTTCATCTTGTTTCGGCGTTCGGTGGGAAAGGCATGTAAATCAAGAACAAGGCTTATCCGCTTTACAGCAAGTTCTCAGACGAGAGTCGAAGGTTTTCCCGCCCGTTTAACTGGAGCAAACAGAAAATAAAGAAATTAGATGAGGAAAAACGTTCAAAATAATAGCTCCGAGGCTGTGCAGATGATTAGATGAACAATGCGGACTTCTGGGCAAGTTGCTATTCCATTGCTGACGAGTAAAGCGCAAAGAATTACACGGGACGAAGGACAGCAGAGACGAGCGCTTGTCTCTGTTGTGCTTCTTCGTCCCTTGTGTAATTTTTTGCGCTTTATACTCGTCAGCAATGAATTAGATAAAAACGCAAAAATGCGAAGATAGAGAAACGAGAATTGATTCTGAGTACGCGTCAGGCGCCAAATGATTGTGGATATAATGCAGCGTTCCGCAGGTGTGTTAAATAACCGCAAGTTGTGTGGCAATCCCTGAGTGGCTCGTAACAAGCAGTGACTTCAAATCTGTTTGTAAGGAATTCGATGTTTTCGCTCTCTAATAAATTGTTTGATTTTAGGGTACAGAGAAAAAAGCACAAGAGACGGAGCAAACCAATAGCTGTTCTCTTGCATCATGACTAATGCAAAGACGATCTGCTGTCCATTTTAAGCGCGAAGTGAATCATCGGAGAGTACACAGGCTCCAATAAGCGCTTAGTGTCACACCTTGCAAGCTTTTCAGAGATAAATCTGCCTCGGAAAAATGGTGCGACGCCACTAGGCTGCAGTCACAGTGATTGCTGAAACTGCTTCCGTACTCAGGTTGTCCCAGTCCGCTTGACGAGGCCCAGCAAGCGCCAGCAAGCGCCAAGCCCAGTACGTGCTCTGTATAGCCGCTTGGAATCGCTAAAATGGCTACGACGGGTCCGACTCCTATGGGACGTTCAGCGGCCGCTCCTGCGCGGCTCTTGAAGAAATCGCGGGGCCGTCGCTGCATGAGCCGGGTATATAGACAAAACCTGCAGCGCCTGTGTGGGCCGGCTGTCGTCTGTGAGCGGCTGGCCATCGATCGGGCCGCTCTTCTCTGCCAGCGATCCCTGGAAGCCGTCCAGGAGAGAGCTCTGCTGCTTAGATGCCAGTCTTGAGGAGCGAGACACACCGGCTAGAGAACGGCGACCAACAACAGCTGCGGCTCGTCACTTCGCTTGTCGTCAACTCGATTAGTTGGACATTAGGCAGCAGGCTTCGCTCATAGATTATTCAACGTGCTTTTCTGCCCCCCCCCCCCCTTCTTCTTGCTCTCTGTCTCTCTTGCCCTCATTTATGTTTCACAGGTGAAACAAAACACGGCTTCAAAACAGGGTCAATCAACATGGTCGTCCTTTACAGCATTCTGCTTGATTTCTATTGGCGTCGAAGGCCAACTACAGTGGAAGTTTGAACCAACTAAATACTCTAGGTGGAGGCTTACCATGGAACCGGAAATGTACTTAGCGACTTTTAAGAGTAGATAATTAGTGCCACAAATAATTTAAGCCCGATTTTGGGGTTGAGCAGTCAAGTGGCACTTGCCATGGGAAACACAGCGGTGGGGAGCTCTGCATCGATGCATTAATCAACTTTGATAAATTGCTCAATACACGGTTCAACATATGGTTTAAAATAAATTCAAGGAACAGTGACTATACACCCATCCTGAAGAATCTACCATTAGTTCTTTTGGGCGTATAGCCTCGATTGAAGTGATATATAATGTGTAGGAAGGGCTTCATTTTTGCTTCAGTATAATTTGTGGCGGCATCATCTACGGAAGCTCTCATTCAGAAGTTATCTTTATGACAACGTATGTTTTCAGCAGTGGTTGACGCTCCTATATACTAAACCAACTTAGGCACTGGGCGACAAATACAGCAATAGCTGTAAAATGGGTCCGTGCGTGCGTGGGTGCGTGGACATGCACGTGGGCAGGCGCAGGCGCACATCCGCCACTCGTGTGTATGTGAGGCCAAGAAGCGGCATATCCTTTTTCTCCAATCACGACGCGGCAGTACCGGCAATACGCGCCTTCGCTGATGGGATGTTTACTATTTCACGGACAAGAATAGTAAAAATCTTTCCAATTTTTATTAGCGCGAAAAATTCCTAGTCTAATCGTGCAACAATTCATGGTTGGTTGTTTCGTTCATTGTCCGCTGCTGTATCATAATCACTAATTAGCGCGACCTATACGAACGAGCAGAAGAAGCTTCTCGTGGGATGGCGCCCAAATTAGTCGCGGAAGAATTATTTACTGAAATACCGAGGGTTGCAATTACGTGCCTGGTGACGTAGCGAGACCCTTCAGGCTTACAACACTGAAAGAAAAATCCTTCTTTTAGCCGGTTTTGAAATATGAACATCTTGATCGTCCAGCGAGCGCGCTATCGGCTGGACCACACGTACGGAAGCATGATGTAATTTGTATGCAGAAAGTTGGATGTCACGGCAGCGCGTCGCGCATTGCTGTGGATGCCGCACTGCTAAAACCCACTGCACGCTGCTGGAGGATGAGCCGCGTAATTTGAAATACGCGTAATTTGAGCCGTGTAAATGAGCGTGGTTCTGCTGTAGACACCGACATTGCAAGGTGATGTCTGCACGTCGCGCTTTGTTTCGTAATGCGCGCTTGATTGGACGCACTGAATGGTGGTAGACGAGCGCGTAATTTTCTTGGATAAAATTGGACTGAGTTGGAGTAGCTCATGTAGCTGAGACAAACACCAACCATGATGCTAATTTTGTGGCGGGGCAAAATGCCGGGCAAAGGTTAATTGTTGCGAATTTCAGACTTATCACCTATAAAACACAATTTCTTAGCAATTCACCGTATACTTTTTAACTGACATTGAGCAATTCGGAGGTACAATAGCAAATATTACAACATTTAGTGACCGAGCACTCGCGTGGCGTCTTTAGGGATCATCTAAGAAGGAAAGAAAATTGAAATAAGGCAGTACAATCACCAGCAAACTTAACTGGGCAAACTGGGAGCTGTTATAGTGCGCATCAGTCGGGGGAACGCTACCACGGAAACGCACTTGAACCACACAGCTTATCACGAAATAAATATGAGCGCAACGGAGGCCTGACAGGAAAGAACATAGGGGGATTTGTCTGTAAGGGATTAAAGGAAAAAGAAAAAGAAGATGTGTAATGCACTCCAGGCTGTCACCGTCGCATAGTGTTATAACCGAGAAAGCACGTGTACAAGATATGTTGCGGGGAAAATGAACGCCTTAATATGTGGTGTTCTCTGTTTAACGCGAAGATGCCAAATCCTCTCCGGTTAAAAAAATAATAAATGCGGATGCGCTTCTTGCTCCCAGTGAAATAAAACGGCAAAAGAAAAAAAACGCGCTTAACCGTCTTCTTGACTGCCTTAAAGCTGGATATCGTACCATTTATCAATTGTATCAGTAAACGGCCTATCTGGTTTCATCCCCCAACCGTTTTACTGTTGCAGAGGTGTAATTGTGGGGGAAATAGGTACACCTTGATTAGTAGCAATTGACAAAGGTTTTTATGTCGAGTTTATTATATTGTGGTGCAGTCGTGTACACTTTGGTATAGCCTAGACTGCTTAGCAACACCTATAGAAGTTTTAGGGCGTCAAAAAGTCTGAATACTGACAGATAGACTGACAAATTTCCCGCCATTCTAAATAATTGTGGCATGGTTTAAAATGCAAAGTAATGTAACATTGTAACGATGTCGGTATTTTGTCCACGCTGGAGCGCATAGGCCAGTATAAATGGTAGGTGAGAAGTATATGATAGGGTTTGTACAGATAAATGTTTGCTAGCATTTCACGCATAGGAGCCCTTTTTCCATTTTGGGTGTTTTTTCCTGGAAATTTGTTGTCCTCTTTGAACTTCTATCAGAGTATTTGAAATGCACATCTTGTCTCGCTGAATGGTACATCGGGAAATTTCGGCACGTCCACATAAGGTCAGTGATACGCACCTCACTCAGTGCAATGACGACAACCAAAAGGTGTCTGAAATAAAAAAGAAAGGCAAAAGAAATTGGCTTTTCTCCGTAAAATGTAGGATATATTCTGTTTCTTTAAAAATAAAACCATAGCTACACGTTAGAAAGTTATCCTTCACTTTTCCCCGGCTTAGGCATAACTCGTTTTTAGTAGTGTGCAGTGCCTGTTCATAGCTGCAAAACAAAGTGCACAAAATAGAGAGGAGATAAAGCAGTTAGGGACCTGGAAATGAAAGGATATGGAACTGAAGGCAACGCAAAGCAGATACGATAACAAAAAACGCGTACGGTGCTAGAAATCCATGCGTGCTCGGCTCGCGCGTATAGAGGAAGCGTCGTGTGCCAAGTTCATGGCAAAAAAGGGGAAGCTGCAGCGTTGTAAATTAACCTACGAACAAAGGCATTAGGCGCGTTCCCGGTTCTGTGCGGCGTCTGGTTACAGCGTACCCGGGCGCACAGCGGCTCCTCACGTATGCTCCTGCTCACTGGGTTCCCTAGAAGCAAACATGGTCTAAATTTCAAGAACAAAACCATTCGAGGCCGAGGCGTGCAGGAATCTTGAAAATGAGGCGATTAATATGCAGAGAGAGCGCTCCCAATTCCCCCTTGCGCGCGCGAGTTGTGGCTCTTCTTTGCGCCGCGGCTTCTCGGCTGCGACTCGGCGGGCCCGGCTCGTGCCCCCGCGAGGTAAGAATGACAAATAAACGGGGAAATGAGGAAAGAGTCGTCTCTTGCCGTTCATTCCGCGTCCCTTTGGTACCTACGCGGCGCCTCTCGCAGTCCCTCTCACCCCGTCCTCTTCACAGCTACGCTCCATTGTCCGCTATCGGCCGGAGTGATGCACGCACAAGTCCCGCTTTAATTAACGCGCTTATTTTATGGAGATGATTGCGCAGTGGCCCTCGGAGCGGGATGTCCTCCCTGCCTCCGAACACTCCGCGGACTCTTTCTTCTGGCTCGTCGCATCCCCACCGCGCATGCACCCTAATCCCCGCTTCCGCTTGTGTCCGGCTCGTAATTTCGCACTGTGGTGTCTTACGACAGACTTCTTTGTTAACGAACCGCTGGAGTGGCCCCAACGAGTGAGCATTCGCTCGTGACATCTCACTCCGGTGGGCCTACGTGACGTCACGCCGAGATCTGCAGTTCGTGGTTAATATCCTTATTATTATTATTATTATTATTATTATTATTATTATTATTATTATTATTATTATTATTATTATTATTATTATTATTATTATTATTTTCACCGTCCTTAACCGGTGCCGCAAGACACAGTAGTACGACACGACATTTTTATTGTTTTTTTTATCTTGAAAGGCTTCAGAGAACACCGTAATGATTATACAGACAACCAACGGAAAAGAAAAAAAAAGAAGCGCGAGACAAAAAAAAAAACCAAACTAGCATGACATTATGCATTTCTGGTGTATACTTTTTTTCTCTCTCTCCGTTTCATTGTCCCTTTACAGCAGCAGCTGATTAAGCTGTGGGCTGCTTACTTTTAGGCTGCTGAAAGCCCAAACTTCAAAGCGCGCTTTTCATTACCGCCGCCAGAAACGTGAATGCGGAGAGCTTCAAGCTCCGGCCCTCCGCGGAAATACGTTACCAGCCAGTAATAAAAATCCATAATCAGGATTAACGAAGCCATGAAGTTGAAGTCTAATGAAGCCAAGGGTTGTTTCTATCCTCCCAAAAGCTTCTCCAGGACTTACACCCTCGAAAAAGAAAAATCACGAGCATTCCGTTGGGAACTAGCAAAGAAATGCAGTGCTTATGTTTCCGAAACAACGCAAAGGCCAAAAACAACAGCGGAGGAGAAAATATAGACACCCGCATAGACTAACGGATGGGCGTGTCCTATTGGGAAAAGGAAACGAGGAAGAAGAGGAACGTGACATGCACCTGCGTCACGAACGAAGGAAAGGGAAGAAAGGCGTGCTCTAAGACACCCCATACCCGCCAGATCAAAGCGCGAAGCTTCATGAGGCGTGCTGGCTCTGACATGAACATTCAGAGTAGGCGACTTTTTGGTCAGGACGTGGTACAGACAGGCCGCTCACGTAATGCCAGTCGCTTATTTTTAGATCACGAAAGCCTACCTAATCTCGGGCGAGCGAATATCGGGGCTTAAGAAGTACCGTGGCCTCTAATGAGGGGGAACCGCAACATGTACTTTACATTGAACCACATGGTTGCTGAATGGCCCACACCGGTGGCCCAGTTGTTCGGGCGTTGAGCTATATATATACTGAGCACAAGGTCACGTATTTATTGTTTCTTGAGTGGCACCACCTCTGGAGGTGCGCAACGGACGTCCATGCACTGATTGATTTGATTGATTGTAGGGTTTAACGTGCCGACGCAATGCAGGCGATGAGGCGCTCCGTAGTGTAGGGCTATGGATTAATTTTGACCACCTTGGTACCTTTAGCATGCGCCAAAATCTCGTACGCACGGGCGTTTTTGCTTTTCGCCTCCATCCGAAAAGTGGCCGCCGCGGCCGGGAATCGAACCCGCGACCTTGTGCTCAGCAGCACAACGCCTTAGCCACTGAGCCACAGCGGCGCGTTCGTCCGTGCACTCTAGTGATTTGGTATTGCGCTGTCACTTTCCTGTACATACGACTGAGCATGTTCGCTACGCGCCTTCGCGGTAAAATAACTTCGTTGTTCCTTGTATGGCATCTGCGCGTCTGCAGTTGCTATAGGCAACCAGAGTTCTGAAACACAACTACGAAAATATATGCCAGTCCGATTTGTTAGGCTTGCGTGATAGAAAAAAGCGGTGAGTATTGCGTGAGTAGCTGTAGGGTACAACGTACGCGACTTCGCGTGTGCAAAAATGCGAACCCAGCGGGTTGACTCATGTAGGGTTAACTTGGTTCTTATGGTACGCGCGGGGTCGCCGCCTCGATTCACAACCACGGACACTGCACATCTAATAGAAACATCATGCAGAAGCACCCGCGAGTCGGCGTACGTGACGAAAATTCCGGGCGGTCTAAATAATTCCACCCGCCCACTACGCTTGCACCTCAGATCGCAGGCGTCGCAGCTATGCCTAGTGTAGCTTTGGTCTTTCGTCCAGATGGCTGGACTTTCTTGCCCATACCTTGGTTTTCTTAGATTTTCTTGGGGCAGGAATTGAGTACACGTTATTTTCCTTCCTCTACTTCTTTTGTATTGCTCGGCGCAAAATACCAAATGGGTTTGCCCCCTTCTCCAAAACCTGCTCGCTTGTCAGCCCTGGTGTACCTTTGCCCTACCCCTGTTGTCCTTGTTCTTTGCGCTGTACATGCAAAACGCAAACCTTACGACTAAGCCACGCTGTAAACTATACGACGCTTGCTGGACGTTACCTACTCCATATTCAAACGCAAACTTACGTAGTATTACGGTTAGCTTACTTGTGGTTTATTGTGGTGAGCCCCCTATAGCTGTTGTAGATTCTGCACACCATGGTTTAGTAGTGTGCCATGTTATGTACTCGAAGCCTTGAGGAGGTGTTATCATGCCCTTTGGCAAAAACAATGAGAGCACGCACAAAAAAGGCAACTTGGTCTCGGGAAGCTTGCTATATTATCGCAACAATCATGAGTACAACCCTGCTGTAGTCCTCCGGACAAGCAACGGGCCTTGCGACCCCCGTCTATATCATGCTGAATCGTGTCCGAAGCAACGGGCACTTCTTCGTTTCCTTAGCGACACAAGCTCACACGAACGACTATAGTGCCCAAAAAAGGGGTGTATGGGTTCCTGCTCTAATCTCTTCCTTTTTGCCTGCCCTCTCTTTCATTCCCTAACACCCTTCCCGTAGGGCCGGGTAGCAAACCGGGCTCTCTACCCGGCTAACCTCGTGGTCTATCAGTTCGCTTTCTCCTCCTCCTCCTCCTCCTCCTCCTCCTCCTCCTCCTCCTTGAGGGCTACGCACAGGAATGTGGGCATGACACTGCCGCAACCTCGCGCGAATATGTCTGGTTTTTGTTTTGCGAATTTATTGCTTGACAAGCCGAGATGCTGGTATTGGCCATGTCAAGGGCCCATTTCCAGCACTACCCTTTTAATGTAAAGCCGCACTGGCACGATTAGTGTGCCTGTCAGAGCGTCGAGGACGTGCTATACTGCATGGTCACGGGCTTATTGAGGTGCACACTCATCGCCGGGAATGGCTGCGAAGGAAGTAGAGGAAGGTAGAAAACTCAGTGTATGGTTCGGATGTAGTATCGGGGGCAAATAATGAAATCTGATGGCGCAGGATGGACCGACTGGAAGTACATGGAGGAATCATTGCAACTCCAGTGGTCATAAATAGGCTTTTGATTATGATGATAATGATGATGATGGTGATTGATTGATTATGGGGGTTTAACGCGCCGACGCTACACGCGCGATGAGGCCCGCCGTAGTGGAGGGCTCCGGATTAATTTTGACCACCTGGGCATCTTTAACGTGCGCCGAAATCTCGAACACACGGGCGTTTTCGCTTTTCGCCTCCATCAGAAAAGCGGCCGCCGCGGCTGGTAATCGAACCCGCGTCCTTGGGGTCAGCAGCACAACGCCTTAGTCACTGTGCCACCGCGGTGGGTCATGTTGATGGGGATGATGGTATGATGATGACGAACTATCGCCGATGCCCAGAGAAGTATTTCCGAACGGTTGAAAACCCAACGATTCGTAGTGAAGCGATACCGCATGCGGTGAAAAAAAACAACCGAGACAAACGTTTGTCTTGGTTGTTTTTTCTCTTCTAGTGTCCGCGTTTTTTCTTGCGCCTTTAAACCCTGTGATCATGTCGAACCAACTGGCCCACATTAAGCTATTGCTAGTTCAGTTGACACCGAGAAAAGCGTAAATCTTGAGGGTCCTCAGTTGAGTTCCACAAACAACATTCACTGTGGGGAAATTAAGTAGGATGCCGAAGGCTGTCACCCCGCACGCTTGGCACACAGGGGCTACTTCGCGCGCGACCGCGCTTTGTGGTAAGGTAGCGCGGCCATCCTTTGGCACCCAAGTGCGGCACCTTTTCCTGCTGCACTTTCAGCCATCAGTTCAGCTTCTACGCCGGTCCTGGATGTTCCCACTTATGTACATTACGACAGAAATGCCCGGAAGTGTGTGTAAGCAAAATATTTTTGCTGCTACCAATATGTGGTCACATTGAATTCCTAACACGAAAATATAGAGCCCACACTCATCTGTACACTGGCGGGTCTGCGTCATCTACGTCATCTTCCTCTTATTCCCTCCTCTTATAAGAGGAGGGAATAAGAGGAAGATGAGGAGGGAATTATAAGGAAAGATGAGGAGGGAATTTCCTCTTATAAATAAGAGGAAATTCCCTCCTCTTATTTACCTTTGTATAATTTGTAAAGGGCATAGGCATGTGCCCCGTGCACGAAGTTGGGCTGCACACAGCCCGCTCACAAGCATCATTGCTTAAGTGGACTGGAATGTATAATGTGTACTTTTCCTGTAATAAAGATTATTATTATTATTATTATTATTATTATTATTATTATTATTATTATTATTATTATTATTATTATTATTATTATTATTATTATTATTATTATTATTATTATTATTATTATTATTATTATTATTATTTGCAATCGAGATGTGCATCATCCCGATTGTACCACCATCATCCTCCATGATGTACCACCCTCAGCGCTGCGCTCAGCCACAGGGAAACATCTACGGCTGCAGAACTTCCAGCACTGCTTGTTTCTTCCGCATTCAACCCTGAGAAACGAGCACGTCAGAGGGAAATGTTTCCGGATTCTTGAGAGGAACTTCTCTGCTTGGCATGTTTCCCGAAAGATCAGCTCATGTTCCAAATGTACGCCTCGCAACTGGAAGCTCTGCAGGCGCAACGTCAAAAAGAATTTCAGTGGCTCCCTGCCTATCGTCAAGTTGGGCACTTCATCATCGATCGCACATGACCTACGAGTGCCAGAATAACCAATTCTATTCAACATGAAATGCGTTCGAGTTCCAAAAAAAAAATCGGCTGATATTCGCCACAAATAAATCGCACCTACAAGCTCTACAGGCGAAACACGGACTCACCAAACATGACGGAGAAGTTCTTCATCACGTGTGCAGCAGGATTCGCCTATGCACGACACTTACTTTCCAAGCTGAAACAACCTCCTTCCCCACTGTTCCCACTCTTTCATGTACGCGAGGGCATAAACCATCTTATTAGTGAATGCAATTGCCGGCGCCCTCATCGTTCCTCACTGTCTCTTTAGCTCTGCGGCTACCTAACAGACTACAGCTGAGGGACGTATACGTAGTGGGACCCTGGTCGTGTCATCGCGAGCGCAAGGAAAGCTCTGTTGTAGTAACTTCATCATCATAATTATCTTCATCATCGTTTTTATGCCAATTTTACGGTTAATATGGCGTGTAGCAAGCTAGGCGAATGTGCTCGGCTAGAAACACCAGTTTCATTTAAGGTCGTTCCCTCTCTCTCTAGCTCGAGACGAACCATCGAACGCGCTTGAGCACTTTCAATTGCCGAAAGCTTTTTGCGGCGTGAGAGCTGCATCACACGAAGTCGTAACACTCCTAATAACTGCGAAACTGAAGGGAATTAATAATTCCCTTGGGGATATTTTCTCCGGTCCACTCTCGGATTAGGCCGGCGCGATTTGTTTTCTGGAGGGCTCCTGTGTATGTTCTTTTTTCTCGCTATAAATATTTAACGCGATACGTTCCTAGACTCGTTGTTTAACCATTCGTAGTGGCGGCGACGTTAGTGATGAACCCGTTCACCATCAGCTAAACCACTTGTACAGCCCGCAGCCTAACAAGCGAGAGAGGCGAAATGGAGGACTCGCTGGAATCCACCAGTCACGTCGTGTGTACAACCGGCTACGCACATTTTCCAGCCAAGCCACGTATGTCACAGCGTCCGACCCTGTACTCAACTATGGCTAGAGTTAGGCGAAAGCGCTGCACAAGCCGAATCGTTTCACGTTGGCAACCCGCAACTTCCCAGCAGTTCGCCACACATTTTTCATGCAGTCGGCTTGGCGAGCTCAAGTGGCCGTTCTCCGTTGCTTATTTATCTCCAAGCCGCCGCGGTCCCTTGGCAGCGCTTATCACTCGAACGTGGAGCAATCACAGGATTCCGACAAGGGCGCTAGTGGAAAAGCTACTCACGTATTACAGTCCAAACGTTCCATGCAGGAGTCATGAGCCGGGCAATCGTGTAAGCACAGCCTGCGTCCTCTCACGGATTATTTTGTTCGTGCACGTCACGTCGTCAGCCATAAGCCTCCTGGAGCCGAGCCTAATTAGTATCGACACCAAGTCACTTTCTCCGAGTATGTTTGTCCACTGCTTATGAATCGCGCTCTCTCTACCAAGGAATGTCTGCTTTTTAGTGACGCCCGCTTATTAGTTTCGTTCCTATGATGCTCATATCACCAACGTGAAAGCCTTTTGCGCGAAACGCGTTTGCTCCGAGCTGGAAAATACATGAGGCTTTATGTTGGAGGCGTCGAAAGCCTACTGCCTTCTGTTTTCGCTTTGCGAACTTCCTTTCTGTCCATTGCTTGCGCCATTTCAACATAAATATCTCCATCTCTATCCACACAGTGAATTATGAGATTGTGTTGTTGCCGACCACGCTTTACGTTACGCGGTAATCGCAGTTAGAGAGGACACACGAAAGATGTTTACAGCACGAGCGCACTTTTGTCTCGTGCTGGCCAAATCGTTCATGCTTTCTCAGTAATTCTGCTTTCCCTGTAACGTAAAGGGCAGTCTAACAATAATACAAAACCAACTAGACCAATTCAATGAGTTTACTGACATTGTGTGACTTTAGCCCAAACGTCTGAATAAGTATTTGAGTTGCTAGACTTTCTTTTTCTACAGACAGAGTCCGAACAGATATGGAGGATCATAAATTGTGCGGCGTTACAGCGGTATCGGAAATAATAATGCTGCATATGTATGCACAGAACGAATGGATCGAACCATAATTAAGAAAACAGGGGCCAATAAAAACTTTTCTGCTTTTGTCTCGGTACACTTACAATAAAATGTGCTATTATACTTAAATTTGGGACGCTGCATTCATGGCAAGCCTTAGCGAATCCTCGGCTGAAAAATCTTTATTATGCTGAAACAAATTTTGTTGCGACAGTTTTCTGCAACAGTGTTCTACAACAGTTTCCTACACTGTCGCTTCAATTATCGGTTCTTAGTTAACGCGCGAAATTGCGGGGGCATCGGAGATCCTAGAGTTACTTGGTATATGGACAGCCTTATAGTCAAAGTTAAGTGTATATGCAGAGCGATAATGGGGAAAATTAACGAAAACAATGCCCACCTCGCAGTTCTTGGAAGGCCTATAATCCGAGCAAAGTTTCTCATAATGCCACACACACACACACACGCACACGCACAGGAAGAGTACAAGATAATCGTTAGGAACAGCTCGGTGGCGGCGGAGGGACAGGCTGGAGAAGCAAGGGGCAGTAAAACCGGAACGACGACCTTTGGTCAGCTCGGACTAACCAGCACATGTGGTGGGTGCACACGGAGTGGCTCGGTGCAAGGACTGGAACCTTGTTGTGGGTGTCGAGCGAAGCGCCTTATTATTCTTCTATACAATCGGTGCAGTGCGTTCTTCAGTGTCGCCTTGTTCACACGACCGTTATGTCTTTCGAGCTGCTGCTTCTACATTTTTGCTTTGTTGCCCCGGAATAAACCGGCAATTTCTGTTTCTTGGGTTACTCTGGGTTACTCCGACGAAGACTCGTCCTCCAGTCTAAACGTCAGTACACTACTGTTGTTGTTTTTAATCGGGAGTCAACCATTTTTAAAATATTTCTCCTGGATCCTCGAGAATTTCTGCTACTGCTTATATATATATATATATATATATATATATATATATATATATATATATATATATATATATATATATATATATATATATATATATATATATATATATATATATATATATATATATATATATATATATATATATTTATATATATATATATATATATATATATATATATATATATATATATATATATATATATATATATATATATATATATATATATATGTGTGTGTGTGTGTGTGTGTGTGTAGCCCGGCCCAGAAGGAGACCTCAGGAGGTTCGTACGTTCCAAGCGGGCACAAGAGGCCCGGAAGCCGGCCTTTGGTGCACTGAAGCGGACAAGCGGACAAAAGCTGCTTCCGTGGGGCAGTCGCGCGACGGAAACGGCAAATATTTCCGCTCGAGATTGAGGTGCTGATACCGGCAGGCAGCATCGATAGGAAGCGGCAGCACGGGCTCTTTTGGCGTGAACGGAGACACGGCGGCTGGGTCCCGTCCTCCGACGCTAATCCCCTTGTAAGCGGATTATCAAAATGCCCTGAGCAGCCTCCCTGCAACAGCCTCAGCATGAGCTTGATTAATACCTCGGCACCGGTTGGCTGGGAGTCCCATTGGAGGCACCGAGCGCGCATTGAAACATTTTCTTCCATATATATATATATATATATATATATATATATATATATATATATATATATATTCCAGGAAAATATTTCTTGGACAGCGGCAAGACGTAGCAAAAAAAGAAAGAAACCCGTCGAAAAAAAGAGAAAAGGTTTAACGTTTCGGCCGAGGTACCGGCCTTCGTCAGAATAACCGAAAGAAAGTGGAGAAAAAATGCCCGCCAGGTGAGATCCGAACCCACGACCTGGCGGATCCGGATCCCACCTGGCGGGCATTTTTTCTCCACTTTCTTTCTTTCTTTCCAAATTCTTTATCTGTTTCAATGACCTACCACGTCCTCCCGTTTGCTTTCCGAGGTTTTCTTGACTGCCAACTCTTATTTCTGTGTTATTTTCAACGAGCCCCTCATTTCCTATTCTGATTCGCCATATATATATATATATATATATATATATATATATATATATATATATATATATATATATATATATATATATATATATATATATATATATATATATATATATATATATATATATATATATATATATATATATATATATATATATATATGTTGAACATAAAAAAATACCGGTTCGGTGAGAGTTTTAGCAGATCGGAAAAACAGTTCCGGTACGGTAACGTTTACCGTCTGGACCTCACCACGCATGCCCAGAACCCTACCGTAAACCGGAACGACTTGGCCGGACGGTACCGAGACGTACCGTGTCCGTCGTTCGAAAGCGGACGGCCGTTTTGGAAGAGTTTGACAGACGTACACTTGGCTCGCGCCTAGTCGAACGGATTGTAAATATGAGATCGCTTCATAAAAATGAGGTTGCAACAAGTGAAATCCGCGCGATTTTGACAGCTCAAGCAGAAAGCGAAACACGGTCCCGACCCAACTGCCATGGCTTGTGTCGTTGAGCGACGCATGTACAGAGGGCCACAGACTTGTCTATAACAAAGGTTTCGTACTTATAGGCTTACCTTGCCTCGACCGAAATGCATTTGAAGACAAGACAACTATTGTGTCATTCAGCAGTCTGAACCATATATTTTCACCTCAACAATTTTTGTGACAAATTTGAGCCAGCAGTTTTGAGAGGTAACTAGTATAAGTGGAACTCAGTGTTATAGACAAGGGTGTTGCGCACTGTACGATAGCTTCTTTTAGGTTAAATAAAGGCGATCCGGCTGCATAATAGTACTAACAGCAACATGGGGCCCGTGTACAAATCGGCGAGGGAGGAACAGGCGCTGTCAGTGCGAGGGACCCTCAAATACAACGAAAAACTACAAGCAGCCAGCCGTATGTACTGAGAGCCCAGCTTGACCTGCTGGCGCCATCTGTTGAGATGCAGTAGAGGTAAATGTCTGCTTCATGTTCAAGCAGTCGCTAGTTCGAATCTCCGTAGGGGCGTTGGATTTATATATTTTTAATACTCCTTTTAGCGCTTTTGGGAACTGAAAACTAATATTTCAGCACGGGAAACGCCGCAGACTCACGAAGAATTGCCAAGCGACGTACAACCAAAGTCGCTCCCAGTCACGGTAGCATGTCCGGTAGTTACGGTCTGCTATAACTCTTAAAACGAGCCTTCCCGGTACGGTCCGGTAACAAGTACCGCGTACCGTACCAGAACCGTTTTTCCGATCTGCTATAACTCTCTATTTTCGTTCCGGTTCAGTTCCGGTACGACTAAATCACACTCCGAACCGATTCGCGAACCGCTTCGCGAACCACTTCGGAACGATTAAGTGCAAAAAAAAAGTTCGTTGTTCAAAGGGACCGTGACCAAAAAAATACGTTTGGGTCGTACAAAATATGGCTTTGTCTCAATAGCAACGATGTCAATCATAATGGCAACTTTAAACAATTTGGCTAGATAATCAGGAAAATGTATGAAGTTGTTGCCTTTAAAGAGGAACTTTCTCGTACAACCCTTGTGACGCCACAGGAATATATTTATGTGATTGCAGCCGTCGACCAAACCCAGAGCTAAAAATCAGCTTTGTGAGGTTTAGTAGTGCCTCCAGCCTTCTTTTACCGTACCTCTTGATTGCTAACATAAAATTGCTGGTGGCCAGCCTGCCCCTGCACATTTTTTTAATTGCGCGGGCTTTTTTGTCAACCGGAATGTGTGTGACTCCTCCCTCAAATGGGCCAGGGATTGCATGAAAACGCAGCATCAGATAGTTATGGACTACCGCCTAGACATAAAAATCCTCCCCGTCATAAATCCCTCAACAATATTCAGCAAGTCACCTGGAGGTGGCTCTAAACTAGTAAAATATATGCCGCCTGAAAATTACCACTCCTTTATCCAGGAGCTTACTGACCCTAATTCTCTCTATGTAAAACCGAAGGACGAGGTTTAGTTTATCCCCCTCCTAGCTGTCTGCAATTACCTAATTCACAGCAGTTCGAGGGCGCGATGCTCAGCACCAACCCGCCGATGCAAGTTGGGCCTTGACACGCGGTTGCTGGAAGCCATGGTCTCGTCACCAAACACCGCGACCGAAAAACATACTACTCCTTGCCCCTTTTTTGACGAAATTAAAGTTTTATTTATCAATTCGTAAGCGGGCCAATACACAAGACACCATTGTCCTGCCAAGGAAGTAAAATAGGTTAAGAAAAATGTAATCTTAAAATTTTGTTTTCATTGTGGTATACACAAAAGTAAAATATTAAGCAAGGTAATCATGAAAAACTTCTTCTTTTGTTCTTTTAGCGTTCGCTTTGTGTTGATGTGTTTAGTCGCAGCGAGACCTATACCTGCAAGTGCAAAGCATATGTTTTATATCGCCTGCACGCAGCCCATAGTTGGATATTCTGCGGGCGGCCAGCAGAAACATACCACTTCAATATTGGTGTGCAATTTCTTTCCTCGAGTTGCGACCGCGAATAGGGAGGGTGTTGATAATGTTGTGATTGATCTAAATCGTAAAAGTCCGTGGATGATCACTAAGCTGATGCTACGTAAATAGGATGGTCGAACCGTTTTGTCGTCAACCGGTAACCGTTATGTATTTTTCCCGTTGAGTTCTGGTCCGGTTCAGTGTGCTAAAAATGGTTCGGGTTCGGGGTCAGTTCCGGAAAAAATATTGGTTCGGTGCCGGTTTTCGGTTCAGTTCGGTTCCGGTTCGACACCGTGATCCCTGATATAGATATATAAGTCTGTACCTGTTTCAACGATAACAAATGACCTACCACATTATCCCGTTTGCTTTCCTTGGCTTCTTGACTGCCATCCTTATTTCTGTATATCACGAGCCCCTCATTTCCCTTTCTGATTCGCTAAATGCATAGCGAGAGTCTCGGTTCTGGCAGTCCTGGTTCTATAGGTAGCTTAAAATGGTTCAACGCTAGTCGACAGCTCTCGACGTATCGTGGACACTCGTGGACATTCTCTGGTTCACTTTCTAGCATTCTTGACTGCCATCCTTATTTCTGTATTATTTCCTATTTCCACGAGTCCCTAATTGCTCTTTCTGATTCGCTATATATATATATATATATATATATATATATATATATATATATATATATATATATATATATAAGATAAGAAAAACTTCGAACAAGGTAAAAGCACGATTGTGGCCTACGTTTCAGCAAGGAGAACTTGCTTTCCGGGCTCTGAGGAAAGCAAGTTCTCTTTGCTGAAACGTAGGCCACAATCGGGCTCTTGTTCGAAGTTTTTCTTCTCTTGTTTTCTGTACCATCTTCGAAGTTCTACTGCTCCCTGGATTTTATTTATATATATATATATATATATATATATATATATATATATATATATATATATATATATATATATATATATATATATATATATATATATATATATATATATATATATATATATATATATATATATAATATATATATACATACATATATATATATATATATATATATATAAATATATGACAGAAAATAAGGGTTGGCAGTAAAGAAAACCTCGGAAAGCAAAGGGGAGGTTGTGGTGGGTCATAGAAAGAGATGAAGAATTTTTTGAGTCGAAAAGAAAGTGGTGAAGAATTGCCCGCCTGGTGGGATCCGAACCCACGACCTCCAGAATACCGGTCTGGTGCGATAACCACTACGCTACCGGCGGGGCTGTTTCCCCAGCACTTTCTCGGGTATTTATGTTAAGGTATTTTTGTTTCCTGCACTTGGGGGTGGTGGCCAGCGCCACTCGGACTACTCAGGGTGAAGGGGACCTTCTTTTTAACCCCCGGGCCGTGACTCGAGCGTCTACGACATGTCGAGAGTGGTCGACCAGCGTTGAACCCTCTTAAGCTCTCTTTGGCACCAAGACTGCCAGAACAGAGGCCCTCGCTAAGCGTGAAGCGAATCAGAAAATCGGAAATGAGGGGCTCCGTGAAATAAGACAGAAAATAAGGGTTGGCAGTAAGAAAACCT
>NW_027526203.1:417507922-417628772 GCF_048455015.1 Haemaphysalis longicornis | reverse complement strand
CGGAAAAGAGGGGCTCCGTGAAATAAGACAGAAAATAAGGGTTGGCAGTAAAGAAAACCTCGGAAAGCAAAGGGGAGGTTGTGGTGGGTCATAGAAAGAGATGAAGAATTTTTTGAGTCGAAAAGAAAGTGCTGAAGAAAAGAAAGTGGTGAAGAAACGGCGAAATTTAATTGCCGTTCGCATGATTACGCATGCAAGAGAGTCTGCACCGGCGCAAAGCTCCTGCCTTCTGTGACGTGCCTGCAGTATACGGGGTTTAGTTCGACATAGGGGTGGAGGCAGAGGCAAAAATGATAACTGACACCCATTCATTCTTGGCTGGCGTTATCGCAATCTGCGGTACTGGAACTGCTATCGAAACAAAGAACAAAAGGAAGGAGCTATGCGCCGGTCTTGACTTCTAGCATGCGTAATCATGCTAGCAGCAATTAAACTTCGCAGTTCAATATCTCGGAGTACGGATGCGCTAGAAGAATTCTGCCAAATGAAATTGCGTAGAAACACGATTGCGTCTAACTTTCCAATACAAACATGCCTAGTTAATGTACTCACTAAAACGTAATTATTCAATTTTAGGTAATTAATCCTCCGAAATCAATAGTTGCCTCCTAATTATGTGCCCCCCCCCCTGGGCGCATAACCTCACTGTAGAGGTTGTCTTCGCGTAAATTTAAGCGCCTATTTTTAAAAGAACCTGTTGACTTAACTTTGATCACCCTGTATATATATATATATATATATATATATATATATATATATATATATATATATATATATATATATATATATATATATATATATGATTGCGAGAAGGGCTGTCTTCGCTTGCCGTAACAAATAGTAAAAACATGGGTATAGCTTCTAACAAAACTGTTTATTGGTCCACGTTTCGGTCGGATGCGACCTTTATCAAGGGTGCCGACCCTTGATAAAGGTCGGCATCCGACCGAAACGTCGACCAATAAACAGTTTTGTTAGAAGCTATACCCATTTTTTACTATATATATATATATGTAGCGAATCAGAATAGGAAATGAGGGGCTCGTTGAACTAAGACAGAAATAAGGATTGGCAGTCAAGAAAACCTCGGAAAGCAAAGGGGAGGATGTGGTAGGTCATTGAAATACATAAAGAATTTGGAAAGAAAGAAAGAAAGTGGAGAAAAAAATGCCCGTTGGTTGGGATCCGAGCCCACGACCTCCAGAATACCGGTCTGGTGCGATGACCACTACGCTACCGGCGGGGCGATTTTCCTCTCCACTTTCCGAAGTATTTATGTTAAGGTATTTTTGTTTCTGCGTTTGGGGGTGGTAGCCAGCGCCACTCGGACTACTCGGGGTGAAGAGGACCTTCTTTTTAACCCCCGGGCCGTGACTCGAGTGTCTACGACATGTCGAGAGTGGTCGACCAGCGTTTAACCCTCTGAAGTTCCCTATGGCACCAAGACTGCAAGACTGAATCAGAATAGGAAATGGGGGGCTCGTTGAACTAAGACAGAAATAAGGATTGGCAGTCAAGAAACCTCGTAAAGCAAAGGGGAGGATGTATATAAAGGGTAGTATATATATATATATATATATATATATATATATGTAGCGAATCAGAATAGGAAATGAGGGGCTCGTTGAAAATAACACAGAAATAAGGGTTGACAGTCGAGAAAACCTCGGAAAGCAAAGGGGAGGATGTGGTAGATCATTGAAACAGATTAAGAATTTGGAAAGAAAGAAAGAAAGTGAAGAAAAAATGCCCGCCAGGTGGGATCCCACCTGGCGGGCATTTTTTCTTCACTTTCTTTCTTTCTTTCCAAATTCTTAATCTGTTTCAATGATCTACCACATCCTCCCCTTTGCTTTCCGAGGTTTTCTCGACTGTCAACCCTTATTTCTATATATATATATATATATATATATATATATATATATATATATATATATATATATATATATATATATATATATATATATATACATATATATATATATATATATATATATATATATATATATATATATATATATATATATATATATATATATATATATTTTTTTTTTTCTTTCTTTATCACGTAATTAATAAAAAAATAATAATGTAACGTCACTAACGGTAACAAATTGTCCAACCATTCCCCTATGTCTTCCTTGGCGTTGTAGACTGCCGGCATTTCTTTCGGTATATACATATATATATATATATATATATATATATATATATATATATGTATATACATATATCGTTGCGTCTTGTCAAACAGGGACACAGGGAAGTTGTCTTGGTGAAGACGCAGGGGCAAAGTATTTATTAGGTGAGGTGCCTAATTTGTCAGGGGAAACATACAGAGAGCACTGGTTGGTAGCTAGCAATATGGCGACCAAGAACCGAGCACACGAGCCGCTAGCTAACGCGCTCCTTCGTCGTCCTCGGCTGTGCCGCATCACACGGCACTTACCCACGCGGGGGATTAGCATGTCCGTCCTACTTGATAATGCTCTCATCCCACAGACTGACACGTGACATTACGGGAACGTCGTCGGCTCTACGTCTGGTCTAGCTGGTCAGTTTGTCTGGTCTCGGCCGGGCATGGGCAGGGGACACGGGGCTGGGGAATGGTCGCGTCTATGGCTCACCGGGGCTGGGGCGGGCCGACGCTTTCTAACAGCCAGGGTGAGACCGCTCGTGAGTCGAGGCGAGTTGAAGCTCGGAGCCGGGATGGGACTATACCCCGCACGCTCCACCCAAATGTTACGCGGCGGCAGGAAATAGATGAGACGAACGATGTAATGAGGTGGAACGATCTATTTACAGTATTTACAAGCGGCCATGGCCGAGTCCGCTGAGTCTGCACGCGCCCTCTTCCACGTCGTCTTCGATGCCGAGCTATGCCACCATGGGGCGTTGTCCACTGGTCCCGTGACAATATATATATATATATATATATATATATATATATATATATATATATATATATATATATATATATATATATATATATATATATGGAAAAAATGATAAATGCTAGCGTTTGGCCTTGTGAACGAATGAGATCTTTCGGACGCGCCTAGCTGGTCCTTACGTCGAGACATCCGACAGGTCTTTGTATTATAGCACAATAAAAAAGGACAGTAAAAACCTAACTTAACATTTAATACGGAAAGTGTATGCGCTACGTACAATAAAACATTAAACATACTGTTATGATACATCCGAAAGGCTTAATTTTGTTCTACAGCCTACCACGCAAAAGAAGAAAGAATTAAAAAGAAGAAACACTCTCTCTCCATATTTTTACCTCTCACCCACTCCCTCTCACCATCTGAATGTACACCAAACGAAGATGTTCAAAAGCTTTTAAAGCGAAAACTCACTGGTGCTGTTCGCAACCACAGATCTGCGTCGGCATATACCCTCCCAAGGATCGGTAAAAAAGCTGAATGTGAACGAAAGGCAAGTTTTGCACGGACATGTGGAACTGAATTATGATGGTCAGGGGCACTGCACGTCGATTTACATCGAGGGCGGTGCACGTCGAAAGTTCTCCTGTGAGAACTTCTGCTGTCGCTAGAGTCCCATCGCACATTCGCAGCATTGGCGGAGCTTTGTTTTTACCTTTCACTACAGTAGCCTACCCATACCTGGGACACCTTTATAGAGTAATTATCAATCCCCCAATATAATGTGGGTCGGTGAACGCGCACGTGATAAGTTTGTTAATCATCGCGTTTAGGTCCTGCTTTTAACCCAGCAGTTCAATGATGAACGCACAGGTCTGAATGAGGGCACCAGTACTTCGTCAACTCATTAACATTACAATTAGTAGCGCCCAAAGCGTCGCGGGCTGGCAGAATGAAAGCTGCCTTTCGCGTCGCTCGCGGTCAAGCTGGCTAAAAAGATAACCGCGGGGCCCGCTTGCTCGCTCTAGGGCTTGAGCGGGGCGATGAAACCAGTCAGACTGACTCCCCCCGCATCTGCGTTCTTGCGCAGTACGCCGCTGTCGTCCGGGGATTATTAATTAACCGCAGGGCCCCTGCGACTGAGGAAACGCATTACAAAAGACTGCCTATTTGCATGTTTTATGGTCAACTGTGGGGCAATATGTAGTCGCTGAAAAGTCGATGCCGTCGAAAGATGAACGGAACCGAAGACTTTGCTTTATCGGAAAAGTGGGGGCGCCCATTAGGAATTTATGATGACGCTGATTTATTGGTTTGTTACACGGTGCAGTTAACGACCACAGTGGACGCAAAATAATCTGGTAATGTATGTTAGTATACTGACATGGCATGAATAGCTTGAAGGACGCTATCAGATTTCCCCTCATCCCTTAAAGGGACATAAAGTGTACAAACAAGTTCGACTCTATCGGTAGAAAACAGTGCCGTGAATGCAAGTATACCACTCATGGCAGCGGTAGTTGTTTATTAATCCAGTAAATGCCGAAAGCCTCAAAACAGGTATCGCCCCATGCATTCACTTTCTCGCTCCACGATTTTTAGCCACGAATATTAATGTTGAAGCGTGGATTGGTGCAGATTGCCTAACGGCCGGGTTTTCTGTAACGAGCACTTAAATGAAACAAACTTTCTGAAACGTAGCCATAGTGTTTGTTTCAGAAGAAAAAACGCCTAGACAAGCTTTACCAGTCCCGCGTTTCAACGTTCAAGTTTCGTGACGTT
This sequence comes from Haemaphysalis longicornis, assembly GCF_048455015.1. Lineage (NCBI taxonomy): Eukaryota > Metazoa > Arthropoda > Arachnida > Ixodida > Ixodidae > Haemaphysalis > Haemaphysalis longicornis. The sequence goes on along the minus strand of NW_027526203.1, from coordinate 417,624,099 downwards.
ACACAAATCGTGGCGCGAGAAAGTGAATGCAGGGGGCGATATTTGTTTTGACGCTTTGGTGCTTTTGTTATATGCTGCGTTAATAAGCAACTGCCGATGCCGTGAGTGGTATACTTGTATTCACGGCACTTTTTTCTACCAATAGATTTAAAGTGGTTTGTAGAGTTTAGTATCCCTTTATTACTTTATTGCCTGATGCATATTTTATTTGTTAAATGTATGTTTGAGTTTTGTAGGTACAGTCACAAACACGTGATTACCGGCGTTTTCACAAATATAGGAGAGCACTGCGGCTGTAATCAGCTCGGTGATTAGAATACAAATGAAATTAGAAGTGAAGTAAAATTAGAAGAGAAACAGGCGTGTTGTTATGTACGCTGTAAATCGGGTGGCTGAGGCCTCTGTCAGGCCACGTTCGCCTTTAGTCTCAGCCTCCCCTTGGTATTTGCCAAGAAATAAAAAAATCAAATAAAAAAATTAAAATTCAATTGCCGGTTCCTATAGGCCTCAATAAAATACTTTAAGCTCGTAGAAACAGTAACGTGAGATTTCTTGGTCTGCCAAAAGGACTCAATAAAATACTTTAAGCTCGTAGAAACAGTAACGTGAGATTTCTTGGTCTGCCAAAAGGACCTCTCCTAATGTAAACAGCCGCACTGTAGTCTCGAACTAGGCTAAATGATGTCGAGCAAGCGGCGGTAAAGCGATTTCTGACGGCTCTGAGAATCAAGTGATGGTTATACCCGCGTCGGAATGTCCATAATGGACACACATCTCTTCTAAAGACAGCCAAAATTCCCGTGGTCTGGCATGCCACGACTCACATGAATGACCATTCGCTGGGAATAACGAGTCATCCCATATAAGTGGACCTAAAAGATAGCCTATGTCTACTGGTAGCGAGAATCGGTCATTTAGGAGTGTTGGGATTCATTTAATATACGAAAGCGGTACTCTGAAGGATAGAACGTTTCGTGAGCGTTTAGATCTAAGGAAAAGCTTGAGGAGTTCTAAATATCTCTAATAAAACTACGGCTGGGAAAAGATATCCAGGTGGTCAAAATTAATCCGGAGCCCTCCACTACGGCGCGCCTCATCACCCGCGTTGCGTCGGCGCGTTAAACCCCCACAATGAAAACTAAGCCTGGGTAATTTAGGGGCTTGGTGTCGACGCAGCTATTATGGGAAAGGAGGGTGGTGCGAAGAGTAAGTTGATAGGACGGCAATTTATAAGTGGCGCACAAAAGAAACAAAAAACTGCGGTTGATTCCAATGCTATAGGATCGGTAAAACACGAAAGTGAAATATGCAGCGAAATCTGCAGCTGAGCATGATTTGCGGGTCGGCGGCTGTCTTGTGCTGTCGACTATCGGTGTACTTGGCGAGCGACGTCCTGCTGGCGGGTCGCTTCAGCAAAGGTGTATTGGCGTGATTTCCGTGACGGATATGACGTCAGGGAAATCATGGTGTATCCCGGCATAAAACACTTTCGTGTTAAAATATAAAACCCGAAAACGAACAACCCTAAGGATAACGTACTCTTTAGTACTAAAGGTTGCTTCCCCGCAAGAAGACTTTGTGTGCAGGGGTGCACCCTTTACAGGTCGCTTGCTACGTTGTACTGGCGTCATTTCTCTGACGGATATGACGTCATTGAAATCTGTGTATCCCGGAATAAAACACTTTCGTGTTAAAAACACGCAGGACGAAAGGAAGTGGACGCGCCTGTGTGTTTTCTTCGCTGTTGTCTACGAGGTATTATGGTCTTGGTTTAGCTATCTTGTGTGCGAGTTCAAGGCCCGCAAATTGCGAGTAAGTGGCCCACACCGGAAGGGAAAGTGTGGTAAGGCTAATAATATCCTTTTAGAGAAGGCACTTTATAATATCGGTGGATAAGTGTAAAAGAAATGTGAGCATGCGGGATGCCAAATAGGACACGTCTAGCCCATTATTTCCGGAGAATAAGGCGGTGTGCATCTCTTGAAGGGCTTTTTCTGACAAGGTCAGCGTTCTTCATATTCGTTGTGACATCAATCCAGGCATCAAGTTCTTCAACGCAAGAACGTATCGCACGCAGAATCAAATCCATGTGTGCCCTTTGGCAGCATCCCTCCAAAGAAGTATTACGCGCGAACGGATCTTGAGGGCACTTGTCTGCACCTCTAATCACTGCTCTATACGTCCAGCTCCTAATCGCGTTTTGAAAGCAGTGCAGGCTGTTTTAGGTGCCTTTAAAGCATAGCCCAAATCAGACTGAGTTGATTGATTGTAGGGTTTAACGCGCCAACGCAACGCAGGCGATGAGGCGCGCCGTAGGGGAGGGCTCCGGATTAATTTTTGACCACCTGGGGATCTTTAACGTGCGTCGAAATCTCGTACACACGGGCGTTTTTGCTTTTCGCCTCCATCAGAAAAGCGGCCGCCGCGGCCGGGAATCGAAAAATCAGACTGAGTAAGTGCGTGTAAAGTTTGTTTACACGTTAAAGATCCACAGGTATTCAAAATGAATCCGGAAGCCTCCACTTCGGCGCGCCTCATCTACTGTGTAGCGTCGGCGCGTTAAGTCCTCATAATCAATCAAGCTTGTTTATTTGTTCCGTCATACCACGTTCTCAGATTACGCCACAGGTGGGCTCCACCACAACGCTCCAGAGGAGCTAATCAGCGTGACCACATGTGCGAATTTGTCGAATGAGGAGGCCCACCATGTGATTAGAGTAAAAAAAAAAATGAAGGAAGTTCACACTAACGTAAGACGGAGGTAGCGAAGCTGTACGCAACCTTTACGATCACCACGAAGGTTTAAGTCCACTATTGCAGCCGATTTTCTTCTTCGCGGCCACAACGACCTTTAATCCATCATTGTTGCTCGAAGTGTGAGCTTCTTTCATTTTTTGGTGAAGTGATAACCATTGGAGACATCACCTTTGAGGGGTGTACGCTATGACACGTCTTTTCTGGTTTCGAGCAAGTGTTGCACGATTACGGCGAACGCTAGAGTTTTTTTTTTTTTTTGCCAATCTTGGACAATTTCTCTAAGTGGGTATGCTTGGCTTGGCAAACGTGATCCAGGGACGCTGGGCAGTCGCCGCGAGGCACGCACACACGAGTGCTCCGTATTTTCATGGATTTTTAAACCGCCCGGTGGTCGCCGCAATCTTGGCCAAGCTCCATAAGTGGGTATGCTTGGCTTGACAAACGTGTGCGGGGGACGCTGGGAGGTCGTCGCGAGGGACGCACATACGAGCGCTAGGCATTTTTTTTTTTTTTGATAACTACCGGGCGGGTTGTCGCGAGACCCGCGCTCACGTGCGTGCACTCGGCAATTTCGTATTATTTTTAACCGCGGACACGAAAAATTATGAATTGCTAAAGAGCTTCGCTGCTAAAAAATAGCATCTGTGCTGAGGCAACAGAACAAGGCGTGCATGTCCGCTGTTGCCCCAGCGCAGATTCTATTTGGCACTCTAATCGCATGCTTGGCCTCGTCATTTTCCAACTTTGCACATCTGGTCACGCTGATTGGTCGCTCTGAAGCGCTGTGGCAGAGCCCACCCGCGAGGATTCCTTAGAGTGCAGCGCCACCACCTACACACACGAGCTCCCCAACTTCAGTAGAATTCAGCTATCGGGTGGTAAGATCACGGGACCTTGACATCATCGGAGTTATTACGTACGCACAACGGGGATCCCCGGTGAAGCACAAAAGCGAATAAGACCCAAAAGAAGGTCATTTTCAAACGTCGCTTCTCAAATCTAGCATCTTCCCAACACTGTGATAAGTGGTACTTTTTTTGCTGCATGAGTGGCGCTAATCTGTAGCTTCTAAAACCACCCAAAAGTACCCCGAGCACAAGAACGCACTTCCTGTCGTCTTTTTCGGCGCTCTGTTAGTTACCGAAGGAATATGTATAGTTACCCACTTTGTAGCTTTTCGCTCTCAAGTTTAACCTCCTCACATTTCAGTAACAAGGTCGCCCTCTCTTCGTTTCGTTTGTAAATAAACGCCGACAAGGAATGACTATTTCAGAAATAAAAAGAGAACTAAAAATGATCTAGGTCTTCTTGGCAGCAGAACACGGTGACTGGCTACATGCAGTCTCGGCCTAAATAAATGATGCCCGAGCCAGGCAACACGCGTTCGTAAAGGATCATTGCCTCGGGAATGTTTTTTTCTTGTCCCCATACGGGCAAGCTATAGCTGTAGACATACCGCAGACACGCACTGTTCTTTTGAGCATCGCACCAAGTCGGCCAGTGATAGCCTCCTCGCCGTTCTCTCGCGTTCTACCTGTGCACATTTTTCGTGCGTTATTGCGTGCAGACTTCGGCACGCACGGGCCCCCCTTTCCTGGTCGCGAAATGGTCGGCGTGGGCGCGAATCTGCCGCCTGCACAAGTCCACCGCAGTGACCGTTTCACGTGCCTATTGCCTCCTTTTTCGGCCGTGGTGACTGGCCTTCGTCGAGATTGGGTTCCACAAATGAAATTAGGGCCTTTCGCATGCAGCTAATCACGTTGAAAGCGCGTCCGACATGTCGTGCGTCTTCATTTTCCTAATTTCATTTCTGAGCCTCCGTTTTCTCGGCACGTACATCACGCACTGCCGCCAACGCGCAGCCATTGCCTGGAAAGTTATTTATTTCTCAGAGCCATATGGGCGGCCTCTTCAGCTTCATTATTTGCACAGCAAGCTCTTGGTAGGGGCGAGCTGGCTGTGTTCGTCTTAGGGAACTACCGTGCCCTAACTATTTTGCGTAGGAGATTTAAAGCAGGCTTAACTTTCTCTACGCGTACGTGTCGCGCTCCCTCACTTCGTAGTCAACAGCAGTGGAAGAAACTGAATATATGAGAAACGAACAAGTGAAAGGCTGCGGCCAGGATTTTCTACACACTAATGGAAAAAAATTAAGCGTTCTGAGCGAACGGCGGCTGCGATGACTTTCTAGATGCTAATGGAAAAAATGGTAGCGCTCTCAGGGTTGCGTGGCCAACGAACTGCAACTTGCAGCTGCTCTGCGAGAAAGAGTGCCACTACATTGATAACCATAGAAACTTTACGTCATCCAGGTTGGATTGGGAGCTGTTTCGAGTTAGCTTTAAGGCTAAACCATCTATACTGCCGGAGAGTGCCTTTTTAATGCGGGAATAACTTGGTGCCTGAGTATTGCGAACGTCCTTCTCATTTGGGTGCACTTGACTGCCAACAAGTGTTCGTAAATTGCTCAAAAAAAGGAAACCTAAAGTCATTGTGACGTTCCGTAATGACAAAACGCTTCAAGGAACCATTTTGGACATTTTATTCTACGTGCCTGGTGGCGCCATCTAGGTTCAGTAGCGTAAACAAACGCACGAATACCTCGATACCAACTCTGCCGTACAGGGTGGAGACACCCTTTGAACAGTCCCGTGCCGCTGTGATTGGGTCAACGTGCTCAGCGCGTTGTTCGTTTCGTTTCCCACGCGACCCAGCAACGCGAAACAGATAAGTTGATTCAAACTTCGCCAGCCTACATTGCTGTAGGCCTCGTGCACTGTGCACAGGAAGGCGCCTTTAAATTTTTCCCTCGGGAAGTGCATTCGTCATCGAATAGACGAGAAAGGCGAACGCTGTGACTTTATACCAAAACCTGGGCCTAGTGCTACTTCGAGGCAGCTTGCGCACCGTAGACGCGTTGGCATGCCTCGAAGGTTTCTACTTTTTTCCGCCAGAAGCATGCCCTGTTGACTGATATTCAAAAAATTTTGCCGTTCCTCCCTCCCTCCCTTCCCAAGTGTGGCACAAGGTCGTGCAACAGCACGACGCACTCGCTGGCGCAATCCTAAAATATCTGTGAATTTCATTTCATTTCATTCATTACACCCTTAAAGGCACGAAGGCATTACATAAGGGGGGGTGGGGGGTCATGGAACATTGTTACAGAAATACAAATTAGCCTAGATATTCTTGAGAACACAAAAAATACACAAAAACACAGAAGCACTAAAGCACCAGAGTTCGATACATTGACTAAGGTAGATAATTGTCTTAGCTTACGCGAGCCTGCGGCCTAATTGCGGAAAATGTCAACAAAGGCAGATGTTTTCAGCTTTACGTGTGCAAGTGTCCACAAGGTGCACATAATGGATGGATATATTTATTTACAACAGCAATAGAGAATGTCAGCAAGATATTCTACCCGCCTGTCCCCAACAACGTATTCAAAGTTAAAAATAAGGAGGGGGAAAGAGATCAATATTTAATACAAATCTAAGGAGACAACGGTGCAGCCGAGGTAGCAGAAAGAACGCAATATCTCCAGGCGTCAACGCGAGGCGCGACGCTATGGCGTGACCTTTCTGACGTCACAGACAAACCATTAACGACACCATACGAACGGGCCTCTCCGAACGAATTGTCGGCACTGTGAAAACTGTGAGGGTCGATACCCCTCAGTGTGAAAACACTGAGGATTATCGACCCGGTGCTGCCAGCTTTGACCATCCTTCTTGGCGTGACCGAAGCGGATGGTTTCTACTGGAGTTAAAACCTGATCTAACTATCACCGGGAACCGCGAATTATTACGTTAAATCGAGTACTTCGTAAAATCTGGACTGCCATTTTACAAGCTGTTGATTCGATAAATTCGATGTCTAAAGGGAATGTCTGTCCCAACAGCTGCCGTAGTCCACGGAATTGTAATTTCGGCGGCCGTGGCGCTCACCTACCGATAACTTAGCCATGCGCTAAAAGTCCGCGGTGGAAATAACAACAGTAAAACGCTAGGAGTTCTGGGGAAACGAATTTATGTCTATAAAGCCTGTGATTCTCGTATTCATGCACTTCGTTAGCATGGGCGGATGGACTTTTCGTAGCACGCAAGCGCGTCCAACGCGTCCTCGGTTCCTTCATAGGCCCCAGCAAATCACCTGAGCAAGTCAATAGCGTCCATTGCCTGGCCTGGAGCGGGCACAGGACATTCAGCAGCTTCTGGGTCGTCGGCATCGCTAGCTGACACCTCTTGTGCGCCGGAAACTTCATCGTTCAAAACCTCCGCCGTGTCGGCGTCTGCGTCGGCGCTCAGATAGTCGTAGAAGCTCAGATCTGCTTCCACCTCGTTACGCCGACGAAGATGTCCCCACGAACTGGGCGGGATTTATTCTTCTGACGAAACACATTCGAAATTGCTCCTTTTTTAAATGTGTCTGTTTCTCAAAATACTTCGTTGAATCGGGAATGGCGATGATTCTATTTAGTTAGTTGGAGTTCGTATAAGCATTGAGCCGTATAGGCACCCGTGGGGGAATCCGAATTTGTCAGTTAGGTTGGGAAATTCGTAACATCGGGTTTTGTTAGTTCGGGTTTTGACTGTATTCTTTTTTCGCTGAGGAGTCCTCGGAGCTTGGAAGCATGAAGTATGGGCACGCCCCACCACGATCACCCGCTTCAGTATGGCGCATGCGTAACGCCTGCGCCCTACTCGCATAGTCATGACGCAAAGGAGGAATTGGCGAGGATCTGTGGGAATAACGCTACGCTTCGAAAAGGTAAGATGGCGAATCAAGGAAAACGTGAAACCAGGCAAGAGAAATGCAAGTAGTTACATCTACAAGCACAAAAACTGAAGCCAGTGGAAGCGCAGAGCGAAGGTATGCAACGCCCGCACTTCAACTCAACTAATGAAAATAGGAATAAAATAAAAAATGCAAAATGCGATCTTTATTACAGCGCTGCTGTCCCTGTTTCTTTTTTTTTTTAACATAATGCACGCCAAACTGATCTCTGCGATCGTGCCTCAAACCGGGGCCCCGAACATTGTGCAGCGTCTGTTCTCCCAAGGGGATTTATAACCGCTCTTACTACTATTTCCGCTCCATGCCAACGGTAATGTAGGAGGTTGTTTTCGGTATTTTCAACATCTCGCACATGAAGGATTAACTGTTACTCCACTACTGCCCAATATACAAAGTAACCGCGGAAAACGGATCCTTCGCGCAAATCTTAAATTGCGACTTGACTCATCGAACCCACATGCTGGTTATGAGGTGCCCCGCGTAGTAGAAGACATACGGGTTAATACACACAATTTGGGCCTCTCTAGCGTGAGCTGAAGCTTTCATGCAAACCAACTTTTTTGTGTGTGTGTTGTACCTCCGTCAGAAAGTGGGCCATCGTAAATCGAACGTACGACATCGTAAGTAAGGCGTTACCTATAAGAAACCTTTGGTTCAAGCTCAGACAAATGAGGCCGTGATCAGAAGCGAATAAAAACCGACGAGATGGGGAGAGCGCCCGCAACGCACGCAGGCGCCGATGGTAGAAGCGCTGGTGGGCGGTTCACTCTCATTCCGCTTATCGTATCTCCATCGCTCGTGGCTGACACAGGGGTAGACAGAGAGAGTGGGGGAATCCTCGACCGTGCTCGCCTGTGAATGCGGAAACAGCGGTCGCGGAAAAAAAGAACACTAACATTAATAAGAACGAAGCCAATGCAAGACGTTTTAAAGAATGACCTCGCGGGTGACGCTCACGACTTCTACTAATTGCAAAGCGCGCGTCCATCGTGCAGACCATTTCGGTCGGATTAATAATCGACTCTGTCCCGTTCGATTTTGCATTAGGACACCGCGCAGGCCCATTGGCGGCGCCCTCGCCCCCCTGTCCATTGCAGCAAGAGCATCGAAGGTCGGGGCCCCCGGGGGGTGACGAGGAATTAATTGCCAAATCGATAGCTAATCGCGCACCGACTTGCGAGGAGAGGGACAGGCTCCGATCGCTGGTGTCGCCGCAGGTCACGCTGCAGGTTGGCCTGCCGAGGACACAGCCGCGCGCGCACGAATCGCTCTCGACGCGAGCCACCCAACAGCCACTGACGACCGCGTCATCTACCAAGCGTGAGCGGCGGCGAGAGGGGGGGAGGACATAATCTCGTTGTCACGGAAGAACGCCACCATTGATGCCGAGTGCGCTAATGCCAATACAGCGCCTACCGGCGTTGCCTGGCACGCCTTTGCACAAGGGCGGGGCTCGTTGGAGCTCACAGCAGTGCTCAAGAGGCACGAAAGGCTGAATGAAGTTTACTTTTAACTGAAAGATTATACGTTTCGTAGAATTCTGAGCAAAAAAAAATTTGTTCCACGAGCAACGATGCGTTATTTCCTGAGAAATCCGCAAAGAAAGCTGACATTTCTGTCTGCCGCTTCCCCTTATTTTTTTTTTTTTTTTGTGACGCAGACATCGCGCCACAAAAAAGTAGCGAGGCATCGGTGCGTTCTGGCAACAGCAGCTTTTACGTCGCCAAACCATGGCCGACCACTGAGAATGTATCTTTGACCGGGAAGGCTGGCTTTCACTTTTATTATTTGTCACCGACCGAGCGAGAAATGCTTTTCACCGTTCCAGCGGCCGTCGTGCCCGTCTACACCGGCCGTGAACGATACAGCGACAAGCACCGTTTCAAATATCGCGCTTGACCGGCAGCCTGGTTAGGCACCCGCTCAAGCGCAGCCTTCATCTCAGCTCGTCTGGCGATCACGTCCACCTCATATTCTCTTCTCTCGCGCGACGCGCCAACCTGGCGTAAAATACACACTCGCTTCCCGCAGCTGTCTCGAGTAGTCTTCGTGGCCGAATGGCCGAACTTCGGAGCAGCTCCGCCCGGCCCAAACATAACAAGGGTAGAGCCACGGCCGCACGATTGTTTCCATCGAGAGGCCGCGGTAGAGCTATGCGCGCACGATGTATACGTATTATTTATCAACGATTGGTGGCAGTGAGCGGCAGTACACAAGTTCGGATTGGTCGGATAACCACCTGCAGTGAGTACCCTAACCTTTCACGGCCGCGGGTTGGAACCGGGCGCGGGCACGCTTTTTTACCGATAGCAACATCCGCGCGCAGCGAACGGATTAGAATCTGAGGCGTGTCGGGTCGCTTAAACACCTGCAATGCATCTTGCCCCTTTGCTACTTCCTGCCGGAGATATTGCCTGCAGAAGCTCGGGCGTTCACCGCGGTAGGTTATTGACTTGGCTAAATCCGAACCAATGCTTTCTTGAAAACGAAACAAACTAAAAGGATGATGGCTGACGAGCGTGAGGGGAGCAGCCTGTCTCGCAGTGTGTATAATCTGTTTGCGTTTTTTTTTTAAATTGCGTCAGCTTACGGAAAGCTTTGATTTACGTTTATTTGAGGTGTTCAACCACTTCGGAACTGTTTATTTTAAGAAAGACATTTATAGATGCTTCTCCAATGAGCTTTCACTGTGCACAAATATTATGACGTCACAAACCGCAGTACCCCGAAGCGTGCGGGGCGTCGGCACCCGTTTTCACGTTTCTGGCATTATCTGCTTTATTTTGAACAACTGGGAGTTGCGAGAATGGCGAATTTGGATTCGCGGCACCTTAATCCATCGATACAGGCCAACTTGTTTCCACCTTTCAGTGTCCCCTTAATCACGAAGGTCGAGAGGCGGGCCGCGTAAAGACTCGGCTCACTGTAGTACATTTTTACGATGGTTGGGAAATGACGCCCTTTTATTACTACCTTGTGTTTTTGTCCGAAAAGTACTACCACAAGGCTTCGACGTATCTCCACAGAAATTACGGGATCAAAACAAAACCGAAATATTTGTGTTTATCAGTAAAAAGGGAGAGTTCTGCGTGCGTTATCGCATTTTACAGCGACGGGACCGTAACAAACATCTAAATTCCGCGTCCGTGGTTCCTTTTGGACTTATTGGCACCGCCAGTGTGTGCTGCGGTCGCACTGGTCTCACCGTGCAACGGTATGTGCTGTGGAGGAGCGCACTTCCGAGCTCTAGCTAGTATGGAGGAAGCGGGGAGGGGGGTGCAAGATGACGTATATTACATGCGTGACAGTTAATTATTTGGTGAAACGGTCGCCAACTCACATCTCGCAGTTCGGCTCGCAGTTCGGCACAGTAGTGCAAAGGACGTCCTTTGCACTACTGACGTTCTTTGCACTACAGGTACCTGATGAGCACAGCTGGCGTGCATTGACTTGTGGTTTCTGTAGTAGCAGTAGTAGTTTCTGCTAAGGTTGTTATGTTGTTGTTGTTGCGCTTGTTAAAACTAAGAAAACAGAAGAGAAAGGATGGAAATGCGGGGTACGTAAGCCCTACAACTGCACCAGAGCATGGCGTCAACTAGACATGCCTATGAAAGAAAGATAGACATAAAAAGAAAGACAACGTAAGTCAAAGACAAAATTAGAACAAATACACACACGCATACGCACTAAAGCTCTTGTTTTTGAAATTAACGTTCCAAATATTAGCGTCCATTTTTTTTTACAAAAGCTGCTGTCTCAGTTCGTGAGACACAGCGGGAGTGAATGAAAACGTTGAACAAAACGAATACAAAAATTAACACGTTTTCACTCACTCCCGCTGTGGTGTCTCACGAACTGAGACAGCAGCTTTTGTAAAAAAATGAGCGAAGTACAAAACCAAGATACACAGTACAACAAAGTACTAGCGCTAAAAGCACGCTCGCTTTTCAGTGTTCGGCCATGGCCAAGCAACGTTAGTTGAAATACGGGATAAAGCAAGCATTACTACTTGGCCGCAAAGTTCATGTATTAACCATAATGTGCCCAGTTCAGTTAAAGGTGAGAGAGGACCTTAAGACGCGCCAAAGGCGCACGGCAGAGGGTGTTTTAAACAAACAAAAAAACATTAGTGCCCTTGCACTAGGTGAAAAAGGATGACCTGCGAGCAGTCCACGGGATGCTCGAAACTAAACACGTTTGTTTGTAATATGCGATTGAGCAATTAGCACTTATCCCAATGAAACTTGGATGGACTCGAGGCATCTCGCTGTCTGCGTAGCACACCAACCCAATCCTCTCGACCACTGAGGAGACCGGACAGTTCGCATTGGGGTGGTGAACGTACACGTTTAAACCTCCCGCCAGCAAAACGGACATGCCAATCAGTGAGGGCATTAAACCTATAGCTGGGAATTTCTCCCAGTCCGGGAGAAATTCCCAGCTACTGGAACGACGAGCTGGAACTTGCGGCGGCAACGGCGGCGGCAGCGGCTGTCTGTTGTTTTCGCGCTTCTGTTCCGGGAGACGCTCCTTCTATTCCTGCTGTTCCTCCTCCGAGCGAGCGACACGCGTCTGTCCCATAGAGAGTTAAAGCCTGGAGGACTCGAGCTTTACTCTAGTGGATAGACATGTGGCTCTCCGTTTCCCTCTCGCGTCATAGGCATCTCACTGCATGTGTAACACACCAATCCAAACCCAAACCGCTCGACGATTAAGGACAGGTCACATTGACCCGCGAGACTTCCATGTTTAAATTCCCCGCCAGCAGAAAGCGAATGTCATCGGTAGGGGCATGAAGCGCCCAGCTGTGCGTGCACGCCCTCCTGCTTTCAACCCCTAACCAGTGCACGCGTAAACCGGCAACCGGTGATGGGCGTGTGGTTAGGCGTGAAATACACGGGCGAAAATGTTGCTCGGAAAGCCTTGAAAGAGGCATCGATGGTGGCGAGGGGACTAGCAGCTGTGAAAGCGGGGTCGCTAGTGGTGAGGAGTAGCCTCGGAATGGTGCCGAGTAAAGCGGCTTCACCGAAATGAAAACTGAGGAAGGGGGGGGGTGACATATACTGCTTCGCAGCAAAAAAATGCTCCATGAGAGTGACTCACGGGTGTAATTAGCGCTCGAAACAGTGTCCCTGCGTGGCGGGAAAATTTAATTTCGGAGAAACTTCGAAGCTGTCAGTGCTGCCGTAGAAGCGACTATAGGAGCGACCGCTCCTCTGCAGGCCTGACTAGTCCTCAGATGAGCCATGCAGAAACCACAGGCAAAGAACCTCTTATGTTGAAACAGTATACAGCAGCACATTGTTCCATTGTTGCTTCTGATCCTGCTGGCTCATTTCCATAAAAGTTCACTCCCACCGGCCATCCACCGTAAGCCCATTTCAGTGCACTATAGTTCCAGCTGCCTGAAGGACCTTAGGCTATTTAATGACACCCGGATGGCATTCACTTCACTCTTTTCCTTTTGGCTCAAACAACAGTAAAAAAGAAAACACCAGGTGCACTGACAAGCGCCAGGTTTAAATGTGAAACTGGTATTTAATGTACTATCGCGCTCACTATGACCTGCACCGCTCATTAGTATTCAGCCGATTGCGTGGTCAAAACAATGACTATAGGCATATGCGTTAGTATAAGGCTTGATTCATTGGGACGTTGTGCTCCTAATGCGTACTTGGCCTTTAACCCCGGGTACCAGACAAAGGTTGTACAAAGTGGTGAATACTATTGAGCGGTATGGGTCTTAATGAGCGGAATAGTGCACCCTTGTTGACGTGCAGAGTGAGGGCAGCCATTGAATCGGGCATGGGCGCAAATGTCTTCGTAGGCTTCACAAAAATAAGGAAAGAAAAACAAAAACACCTGCTCCGAGCAGTCAAAAAATGCATTATTTTTTCAGTGTGACACGTTCGTTTAGTTCAGATTGACTGGAACCGCTGTTTTTTTTTTTTTATGTCTTTTGCGCTGTCGCCACATCGTAACTACCGAAGCTTTCCCCCAGTTGGGTGTGTCGCAGAGATTTGCCCGCGATATAGACTTGCCTTTATCTTATCGCCCACTCCGTCAGTGAGTGTTCTCTGATCCGTTTAATTATTGCTCTGAATATCCGCATAACCTTAGAAACTCCACCTGTTTTTTTTTTTTTTTTTTTTTCCTTTTCTTGGGGCGCCGTAGCTGCACAGGTTATGAAACGCGCCGCAGTGGAGCGCTACGGATGAATTTTCGCTACCTGGTGTTCTCTAAAATGAGCTGAAAAATCGTACAGGTGGGCGTTTTCGTACTGAATTTTTATTAAAAGCGGGACTATAGAGGTACTTGCGCCTGTCTCGTCTGCCACCGTCCTCGTCTTTTTTGCGCTAAGCCTCCCAATCAGTATGTACCAACCAGCCCAACAGCACGTTCTATTGAAGCTCCTTTCTAGTACAGTGGGCCCTTTTGTTTCTGTCTTCGTGTCTTCCTCAAAAGCGCGGGACTAGAGTGCGCCCCTTGCCCCTTCTATTTCTTCCTCTTCGTTTTCCCTCTCTTTCATACCCTGAACCACGCTGCCCCAGTGCAGGGTAGCAAACCGGGATCTACACCGGGTTAGCCTCCCCGCTTTTCCGCCCTTCTTTCTCCTCCTCCATTCTAGCCGAAAAGCCTGGAATGCAGATTTAATTATTCTTCTCCTTTTAAGTTCAGGCTTTGTACGGGAAACCTGCTGTAAAGGGGGAACGGTGCAATTAAAGAAGGCACATTATTTGCAGGGTCGTGGCTAAGAAGGCCCGTCGAGTAAGATCGGCATTACTTTTTTTATCGCAATAGCCCTTAATTTGGTCGTTAGCCGCTAATGAATCTTGTCGCTAATCTGAAGCCCTAGCTGCTCTCTGGAGATGATCTCACCGCTTTGCAGCTGCTAATGGCGTGAGTTAAGCTTCCTAGATGAGCCATCCACGCCAACACGATTCGCCATTTCTTTGCGATGATTTTTTCCCCCCAGACCCAAGCAAGTTTATCCGCTCGGCAGGGCTAGACTCAGCCGCCCTGCTAATCTGCTGTTCCTGTTTTTCTTTTACTAAGATTCTCTTCTCATCCCGGGCTCGGAGGAGAAACGCACGGGCCAGGAGCTTTCTTGCACGATGCGTGAAATAGGCGAAATGCTTTCTAATTCTATGTCAAGGCTCTCGCACGGGAAGAGCTTAGAGGGCGGAATGCGATGACACGCAGAAAAAAAAAAAAAAGCAACACCCACACACAGAGACGCACGAACACAAAAAAGTAATTTAACAATCTTAGAAGTCGCACCGAAAGTTGAGAGTCGTGAAAGACGAACGAAAAAATTTATTCGCGATCGCGTCAAAGCCAGACAGTACAGACAGTACAGACACGAGAGTTGAAGCTCCCGTCAAGATCCTGTTTTATGGCGAGATATTTTATTAATGCGAAAGGTAGGCCCGGCTTTTCTGTGCAGCGAACAATAATAAAAGAGCCACATAAAGAGTTAAAAAAGGGAGCAACCGCGCGCATCGAGGAGGCGCCTGCGCGATATGGGTGGCCGGTGTAAACAGACGCCCGATGTAGCCAACACCTCGGCTACGAACGAGGAAAAAAGATGATTACCGGAACAGCGCATCGCTGGTAGGAGCCATAATTCGATATAAGGAATCCCCTCTTCTGAAAGAGCGTTCTAGGATCCTCCATGTAAGCCCTAATTGGCGCCCAGGACTCCAGATATGTTACGGAGAGTGCAAGCGCTTTATTTACTTTTCCTCCGTTCCCGTCTGCTTGGGTGAGCGCGTATGCCTTTGAGATTTTTTACGGCACTATCTCAGTTTACCTCCCTCGCTCCCTCCTCCTTGTCCCTGAATTCCCGTTTTACCTCTATTTGCCGCTTTCACGGCGCGTTATCTACAATTTCCGCTCCCGGTTCTCTCGAGGAGCGGAGCGAGCAGTTCGCTCTCTCGGTGACAAGGACGGTATACGAGCGCCGACTTTGGGAGCGACATACGTGTGCCCACAGGAAGGCGCTTCCACGGCTGCTTCCTTGCGCGAAGTTCTTTTCCTTCCTTTTTCCTTCATTATACGGAGCACTCGATTCTCCTTGGCCCGGTAGCGATCGCCACGCTAGAGTGAGTGCGGGCTGTCGAGGTGAGTCGAGTCTCTTTTGCTTCGCCCATCTCGAGGAAATGTGGGATTAGACTTCCCGCGTCTGGTGAAGCGCAGGCAACGTGTCGGTCGCCGTCTCCAGGGCCGGGGAAAAAAAGAGCGGGGGATGAGCGCCCCCCACACCGGACGCGCCCATCCGCCCACGGCGACCTTACACGAGCGCCTGTAGCGCACGTGCCGCGTTTCGAGTGGGCTCCGCGCAATCGAGAGTGTGCGATTCCTCGACGTTTTACAGCCGCCGCCGCCATACTGCGAACGAGCGTCGGGAGAGAGCAAGCCTCCAGTTGCCGTGATGTATGACCGCTGCACTTGAATACGGCGGGCGGCGCGGTACGTCTCAGACACCTGGTGATCGCCAGCGCACGCCACGTCTAGGCCTTGTGGCCTCCGTTTAACCAGGAGCTATAGTAGCACAAATAGGAGAAGAGAAAATAATTTTGTCAATGGTAAAAAGAAGCCGTAAAAGCGTGGCATGGGGTTGTTTTATGTATGACATTTTGTTGCCTTGCTTACCTGCGCGACTCTTTACAGTGGAGGCCTCTTTGGCAATTAAAAATTCCAGGCCTACATTCTTCTATAGGCCTGGAGTACTCTTTTTTGGAAGGCGTTTTGTAAGAGCCATGGTGTTAGAAAATACTCTTACCCCGCGGTAAGAACGCAGCACGCACCCGCCGCGGTGGCTCAGTGGCTAAGGCGTTGTGCTGCTGAGCACGAGGTCGCGGGTTCGATTCCCGGCCGCGGCGGCCGCTTTTCTGATGGAGGCGAAAAGCAAAAACGCCAGTGTGTACGAGATTTCGGTGCACGTTAAAGATCCCCAGGTGGTCGAAATTAATCCGGCGTGCCTCATCGCCTGCGTTGCGTCGGCCCGTTAAACCTTACAATCAATCAGAACGCAGCACGCGATGACAGAGTATGGGCGACTTAAGTCTCTCCGCACTAACTTGTGGATCATACTGATGACAGGGACGTGTCTCGTCGTGAAGAAATGGATCTTCATTCATCTCTGCATTCAGCTTCATGACACGTGGCAATCCCATGCCTCGAGGAGAACGATCCCGCTGCTTGGAGGGATAGAGGTCCGTCACTCTGCTCTGCTCTCCACTCATCCATCGCTCCTACACGGGCTACCCTGAGTACAGGCTGGGTATGGTGGGAGAACTGAATACTACGCTACACTTCCTACACTCATTGTAGCTAGCGTAGGTTTTAAAAAATTCCTCCGCCGTCTCTTGTGCGGCGGGTTATCATGTTCGGTCAGCTCGCAACCCTAACTCAACTACGTGGGATGCCCTGTCGCTGACGGGGAGCGCGATCATGAACTCACTCACCATTGCGCTACCGCCGTTAGCACGTCACCATGATGATGATGATGGCGATGGAGATAGCATTGAGCTACGTATCACATTATACGATGACAATGCGTGTGTTGCATGGCTTGTGTCATTTGGGTTGGAAGCGGGTACCGCAAATATGCCACGCTTCTGCAGCTGCTTTAGCGCTACGATCTCGGGATATTGCACACAGCTTTTAGAGTCTGTTAAGAAATTCAGTGGATAGTGTGCATACTGAATGCAGTGTCAGCGAGCCGTTGCATTCGGGATGCCGGTAGAAGAAAGCAAGAATGTGATAGAAAGAACGAAACCGACGTGGCAGGCAACGTTCATGGTGAGGGGTCAACGAGACAAAGTGCACATTTGGTTCATTGAAATACTGCTTTGACCCAAAAATAATCAGTACAACTTCATCGAAAACTTCACAAGGAATTAATCTGGTTAGTATAGAAAACATATGAAGCAGCTGCGAGTCACCAGCCGGTTCCTCGCTATAAGGGCACAGGATCTCCATTGGGCTATTGGGGGGTGGCGACCAAAGCCACGACCGAGAAATATGGCTTTGCGATTGCAGTGGTACCTCTACCTCCGTTTGTTCGCACCACTTCAATGCAATCGCGCACTTAACACACTCATAACTGTGTTTTCAGTGTTCCCTCCGTTGCATCATTGCGCACGTCGCGCAGCGCGAAATTTGAAAGTTTTAGGGGCGGAACCCCTTAGGGGCTCGGGCTGATGGCGTCTCCTGTCCTCACCGTCGCCGTCGTCTCATGTAGTCAGGCTACTAAAACACCAGGACACTCATTTACGCCTCGCGCTAGAACGTAACGCGTACTAAAAATAAAAAAAAAGAACACCGGGGCACTCGTTTACGCCTCGCTCTATCACGCTATGTGCCTCAAATACGCGAGATTTTTAAACCGAAGCTCTATACCTCTACCCCCCAAAGGTTTCATCTCCGTTCGCAAAAACGCCAAGGCGCCAATAATACACTTATACACTGCATGCTTCGCCCCTACACAGGTTTCACGTTAGTGGAGGTGGCCCGGGATTTCTTCAACGTGCGTTTCTCTAAAAATAAATAATAGATAAAATACGGTTGGGGTGTGAGATGAACAAACTCGCTTGGAAATTCTCTTCTTCTTTCACTATAGGGAGGACTAAAAGGGGGTTTGAAGTAAATTCTGCACCTGCAGGTCGGCCACAAGAGCAACAACTCGGCCGCAATTTAAAAAACAAATTAATTTTTTTTTGCAACAAAAACGCCTTCAGGGGCTGGAGTGAAGTAGAGCGAGTTACCAAAGGTCAGTTATTTCAAGTTAAACAAAGTTGCACTTTGTCTTCGGGGCCCTTTTCGAATGCCCCCACGGCCCATTTGCGACTGCTTACGAGGAGTTGTTTCTGGTCCTTCGGGGTGCTCACTCACCCTCCCCCCACTGACTCGCTAGCTTGCTTGCTTGCTTGCTTGCTTGCTTGCTTGCTTGCTTGCTTGCTTGCTTTCTTGCTTCCTTGCTTGCTTACTTGCTTGCTTGCTTGCTTGTTTCTGCGCACCTCCAGCATGATTGCAGGGTTGCTTCATCGGAAGGAAGTGTGAACTTTCTCGCGGAAGTGTGAGCCGTGATTTGCGGGTGGGTAAGCGTGTGATGAGTCTTGTCGGCTACCAGGAGAAAAAAATCCTTACGATAACTTCGCTAATTAACACAGATTGACTGGCTCACATTTTAATTGATTAATTGGGGGGATTGGTTCGAGAGAAATCGATGATGCACCTTTCAAACGGGTCGGTAATTATAATGAGTGCACCGAAAAAGAACCGTTCTACTCCAGGCCAGAGCCCGTTGAAGTTTGAAACCGCCAAACGCGAGGGGGCCGATTAAAATCGTTTGCTCTTACTTAGCATCGGTAAAAGTGACCGCAGTAGCAATGACGGATCGCGCCTGTTCGAACGCACATGGTGAATAGCAAGCTGCGGAAGGGAGTTTGTCAAAGAGATATGCCTGTCTAAGTTAATTGATCGCGTGCGCGTGTCCTAATTTTCTGGGTGTTTAACGATTCTGTGCCTGATTCAAAAGACGCCGGAACGTAAGTTCTGGTTTCTAGTGCAGAGAAAGCCGCACATTTAGGTCAAGCAGATCCTTTGGCTGAAATGGCACTTTATGTTTATTGCGACGTTGATTCTTTCCGCGGTCTACGTGGGGACTCTTGCGATTTTTTTTACCAGTTTAATAAAAGAATTCCGGAAGGGGAAGTAAGTTTCTGTGCACAGAAATGTGCTCTAGCTTGCTCTGTAGAGTTTGTCACTGTATCATAGGGCTGGACGTTAGGTGGATGCCAAATGTCCTTTAAATAGGAATATTTTCGTCCTTACACGTTTTGATACTAGCTTTGAAGTAGTTTTAACAATTATATTTTTTGCAAGCAAGAAAAACAAATGTTTATTTCTTCTCGCGTTAAACTACTTCGGTAGGAATAAATCTTTGTGAGTTGGTACATCGACAGTAAATAATACCAAATACCATGAAGCGTGTCATAACTGCTATTCCGTATTTCGTACTTGCCGACCCAAGTGACTACAGGACACGCGGTGATTTTGGCGATATCGTGTAAATTCCCAGAACTTAGAAAGGCAGTTATTGAACTAATAGCTTTGGCAGAATCTCGGGCATTGCTTACAAATTTATCAATAAGGTGACAGAAAGACGCCCGTCAAGCTTGTGTAGTTCACCTTCACAAGATACTGCGAGATGGGTGTGAGGCAACGGTGGGATCGTTTACCACGCGCGGATTTATTATGACAGAATCGGAGGCATGGAATTACATATTACAGATGTCGGTTCTGTGCTGTTTCCTCCCATGCGGTGGTTATTTTCAAGAAATCGCGGCTAATGCGGTGTGTTCTGGCTTGAAAAATAGAAAAAGAAAGAAAGAAAGAAAGAAAGAACGAAAGAAAGAAAGAAAGAAAGAAAGAAAGAAAGAAAGAAAGAAAGAAAGGAGGAGGATAGAGGCGTGTTTGCGGATTTTTTCTTTGAAACGGTTTACTTATGCTCGTGCTTTTTTTTTCTTAATTTTACTTCCCAAAAACCTGTACTTCTCGAACATAACAGATCCCAAGAAAGACAACAAAAAATTGTATTCCCGAATTCCACATGTCCGGACATCTATAAATATCATTCAAGTGTTGGAATGACATTTCTTTAGCAGCTGGAACTCTGTCGCACGATCCAAAGAAGACTAGCGAAAGGCAGTGGCCGTGCCGCGCGCTATCTCGTCTCTCCGTGGCGATTACGTATGCTTATGCGCCGTGCTATCCTCCATGCATGAATATATTCACGCACTTTGTTACCCGTAATTTATTCCGTCCTCCGTTCATTTTTCACGCCGCAAGTACTCCACGCATCCGTTCTGCGCCGCTGACAGCCAGAAATACAAGGAAGCCCATCGGCGGCCGCTGTGTATTTGTGCCTTAGGGGCGACGACGACAGTACATTATCTTGATGACCACGCTTCCGCTCTCGCCCTGTCCTCGTCTTTACTTTCCGTCCTGTTTCCCTGCCCTGGCACGCAGGCGTTCGACTGCTTCCCGATCTTCTTCTCGGCACCCAGGCGGCCTCGCTGATATGAACGAGTGAGAATCGCCAGTAGACAGTAATTGAATTGAATATCGGCGCGGACAGCTGGCTCGAGACTATGGGGCCGGGCGTCGCTTTCCGCTGCTTCTTGTTCCTCGTGTACGGAGCGACTGCCATAGTGCCGGGCCATTGGCGCCCTCAGCCGCCGCGTCGGTCGCGGAAGTGCAGCCTGGAGGCGTTAAATTAAGGTCCTGGTCTGCGTAAACGTCAACCCTGTTTTACAGCGAAGCTGGGTGTGGCCAGGGTTATGTGCATTTTTGTTGAGTCAACAGAAACACAGTGCGCCATCTCTTTGTCCGCGCTACAATCACGTGCGGGGCAAGTTTCCTCCGGCTCCGACAGAGTTGCGGTAGTCATAAATTCGTGTGTGTGTGGGTGTGCGTGTGTGTGTTTTCGTGTGCGCGTGCGTGCTTTCGTGCGTGCGTGCGTGCGTGCGTGCTTTTGTTTGTTTGTTTGTGCGTGCTTTCGTGCGTGCGTGCGTGCCTGCGTGCGTGCGTGCGTGCGTGCGCGCGAGTGTGTGTGTGTTTGTGCGCGCGTGTGTGAGCGCTTTCTTATAGGCGGCTGCAGCCGAAGAAGGCTTCCACTAAGGTAGAATCGTTAACTATGCCGGCGGGGCACGCGACAACGGCGCCGCACCGTTGCCGTTGGCACCGCCGCTAATTTTCGGAACGGTACTGCCCGTGTACTACGGTAGGGGCCGAGGTAGTTCCATGACTGCAACGGCAGTACCAAAGAAAAATAAAATAATGAACTTTTTCCCACTGCGAAGGTACCTAACCAGTGATGCTTTCGGGCACGCAACACAGTGGTGACAAAGGACGTATACGTGAAAGGTGTGACCAAATTTTATTTGTCTTGAGCGCTGGCAGCGGCCATTCCTAAGAAGACCCTAAGACCCTTCCATATACGCATGAACTTTTATTTTGAATCTACTGATACTGAAAATAGTGACTATATTAATAACTAATCTACACAAAATGT
Source organism: Haemaphysalis longicornis (assembly GCF_048455015.1). Classification (NCBI taxonomy): domain Eukaryota; kingdom Metazoa; phylum Arthropoda; class Arachnida; order Ixodida; family Ixodidae; genus Haemaphysalis; species Haemaphysalis longicornis. The sequence continues at coordinate 417,602,462 of NW_027526203.1, read as the reverse complement.
ATATACAAGTGATGAGACGTATAAGCTTGATGTCTAAGTCATGTTTTGATCTTCCCAATGAGGCCTCAATGAGACGTATAGGATTGAGGTTCACATCATGTTTTGACCGCCGTGTGACTATGGTGGTGACCATGTGTTAATAGTATACACACTTGGACCTTCCTTTCCAAACGAATAACGCTATGCAACGCCTCGCGCTTCAAAGACACGTGGAGGTTTTCGTTCGCGGACATGCAAAATACATGGAACCCTAGCCATATAGGCTTTGCTTAATAAGTATATCGTCGCCCCGAGTTCGCAGCTTCGTTGAAAACTCGGGCACGTCAGCGTCACTGGTCATCTACCTCCACAGAGTGGAATGGCTCAATTTTCTTTCATTTTTTTATGAGCGAATATCCCAGTGGAAGATTTGTTTCATATAGCAGCTAGACACACAACTGACAACAAGAAAATCGAGTTTTCAGAGCGTTGGCTAGGAACACCTGCTGCCCCGTGACAAGAAATTTCGAGAATTTTCTTTTATTCTGAGCGAAAAACTGGTCATTGTGGGGTTTACTACGGTTTCCATAAAGGCGCCACGCTTTCCTTGCTGTACGAGAGGGTGCACCCTTCAAAAGGACACTGAACTGGTTTGGAAAGATTTTCATATGACTTTATCGGATGACGTCTAGAGCAAGTAACCCGCGTCACGTTTTTTTCTGTCAATTCACATAAAGATCTTCACGAGAAAAATGCCTTCATAAGTTTTGTTGTTCTTTCCCATCGCCCTTCTCGGCGATTCGGTGATGTAGACTATGAAAGCACGCTCGCTAGCCGATAGCCGACAGGGAAGCATTAAACGAATTACAAGCAAAATTTCTTTTGCATAAATTGTAACCCCGCGAACACTAAGTCCAATATTCTTTATGAAATCGGTGAACACCAAAATGTCAAAGGCTGATAGCATCAAACTGTGTAGCAGGCTTGTGTGATGGGACCCCAATAGTTCACGGGGCCGCTTCAAACAACGCGTGCTGTTTTTCTCCTATTTTAAGTTTCATTATAAAAATATGTATACGGTTGTGGACGTCTCGCAAATAAGGGAAAAGAAGTGCGCGAGTCGTGGAAAATGCAACCAGAAATAATATTTAAATAAATTCACATCGCGGCCGTTTATTGCCGGGGTCTGCAACATTATTTCTCCAATATTTTTCCAATTGTTGGTTGCCCAAACTGTGGGAATGCAGTGCGCTGTTAGCAGTGTTGGGGCCCGTAAACCACCCCGTGCTGTAAAATTACGGGGGTTGCTAAGAACATTCTACGAGTGGTAAATGGAAAGCCCAGTTGGCCCTTCTGTTGATCTGCCGTTGAACGTTCTGTTTAATTTTGCTGCAGCGCCCGTCGCCACTTGACCAGCCCCCTGGGCAGGACCCTCCGTAGCTTGTTCTGCTCGCTCGCCATCGCCAGGGGCCTTCTGTTCGCCCCCGTCGGTAACTTCACCCCTCACGGTGGCTGGTGTTGCTCCTGCGGCAACGATTTACCCAACGTTTGACCTACCCTTTTCCGGCGCTGACGTTTCCCTCTTCCAGCACGCACTCCGTCACCTTTTTCAGAACCCCCCTGCGACAATACTACGACTCTGCTGTTCGCCTTAGCGGGCTCACGCTTCTGTTGCTTGTGCCACTGATTTTCTGCACCTTCCAAAGCACAACGCGTTCAGCAATACAAAGAAATTTAAGGCCTTCACCTTAATGAAGTCCGCCTAATAATGACTGCACGGTTGTATTCCTTACTTATTTTGAGAACGGGTTCCGGTTTTGTTTCCATTGCCAACGCATTATTAAAATAACTGGGCCTGGTACGCTCCCTTAATTGTAACATAGTCACAGCGTAAGCAAAGCGTGTTCCAAATTATCAGGCCCGAGCCAGATGCAAGACGCGTGCGTCCGTTCTCTGCGAACAAATTTGCAAAAAAGCGAAGTCGGCCACTTGATTCTAAGACTTAATTGCGAAACGGCTCTGCATAAAAGCTTAGCCATGCCGGTTATATATATAAAAAAAAACAGCTATCGTTACTTCTCCTCAGTTCCCATTTAGTCTTCCGTTCTTGTACGGCGGCTAACGCAGCAATTACACCATGCAAAGGGAGTTAGTAATACAGTTGCATAATTCGCCCTTTTTAACACATTTTTGACTCGGTGCAGCCATGCAATGTTGTCATGCGTACTGCGTCAGCCTCTTTCCGTTATAACACGTACTTTATGCGAGTATATTTTGTCTTAACGGACCCCCTCCAATAAAAATACCAGTATAATGGCATTGTAATGGTTTTAGTACGTGTTCGTGCGTGCGGGCGTGCGTGTGTGGGTGCGTGCGTGTCCGCTGGTCGACTTTGGCGTGCGTACATGAGAGAGCGCGTAAACGGCTAACGCGTTAATTCAAACGTCCTGATCGGTTAATCGGTTGAAAGGAAAACCTACTTGATAAAGTCACATATCCCGCAAAGTAATCTTGCAATTATTTCTAAGCTTCCGATCATGAAGAAAGGGGGTGCTATGCAGAAAGCTCTGAATCTGTTTAAGCCCCACTGCTTCTTTTGTGCATTATCTTAGATAAAGAATTGCACGACTACTATGTCCTCGAAGGTGTTCCACGCATGCCCGATAATCACGTTACCATGCCTACCCGCTGTCTCTGCAGGTGTATTTCCTTTTCGTTTCCATTTTATTTTTCCGTCCTCTATACTGTGCAATATCCTTGCCCCTGAACGGCGACATATATATCGCGCATCTACAAATTGCACGGCAATGCTGTCTTTGAAGACAAAATGTTTGTTTTACACCGAAATAGAACACTTCAAAATCGGCATTTCAAAGTTTCTCTTTGGTCGCTCAATACGCTTTGTTTAGGAACGACGGCGGAGATTTATTTTTTTATTCATTTAGTGGTTCCTCAACGGCCCCGACTTGGGGCATTACATAAAAGGTGGTCGTACATACGGCATATCGTACATGGTTATGCCGCGAAACATCATGGGCGTGCGTCAATGGTCCGCTTAAAACACTGCGAATCGGTGATAATGGCAGTTACAGCAAGCAAGCCATTCCAGTCTCGAGCAGCGCGGAGGAAAAACAATTGCTGAAAAGTAGTGGTGCGGGCATGCTCAGGATACACTGCATTAAGATGGGTGGGGCGAGAAATTCGATAGGTTCTCTTGATGAGCTGGTTTTCGACGGACAAAGAATGAAAAAAAAATCTTGTGATAAAGACAAAAACGTCAGATCCTACTGCGGGAAACAAGAGTGGAAAGGTTAAGCTGGGATTTGAGGGCGGAGATGCTGGAAACACGGGAGTACTCGGAAAGTATAAACCTTGTTGCGCGATTTTGGACGGATTAAATAACATTGATCAAGTTAATTTTGTGGGGATCAAAGACGGCAGTAGCATACTAAAAGTTTCAAAGCTTCAAATTTTATTTCAAGAATACAATGATGTGTGATTACATAATGTAGGTATGCAAGAGGAGGTCCCAAAGCAAGAAACCACAGGCGGGACCTCCTTTGCTTCTACACCATGAATAGCGAGCATGTACAAATGAATAGTGTGAAGTTAGCAATCCATTAGCACGTGAAGGTCTAAGTGATAAAAAATTAGTGGCGATACAGGCTGCACAGACGAAATTAGAACAAACCATTCAAGAAGAGGGGAAAAAAACTAAGAACAATACAATTTCATTAGAAATATTTTATACATGTTCAAAAACAAAACCAAGAGGCCAGAAGTGACCAACAGAACCAAAACCAGTAATATCGTCGTAGTCTTATTCCTTTTATTCCATTAGGTTAATGCGTAAATGTTTTTTGAAGAAGGCAAGGGATTTAGAGTTTAGAGAATAAGTGTTCCAAAAGCTTATTGCGGAAGACGCTATTGGGGTTGGACACTAAATGAGAAGGAAACATGTCAAGTACAATGTCATTATTTATTGCACGGAATAACATGGTGACAAGGTTATATGTATATAATTTAGAAAGGGGAAGAATATTCAATTGAGGAAATAGAGGAGATTACGGTGATTGACGGTGCGAGAAAGTTCTTCTGCCTCCCGAACGCTTAACTTTCTTCGGCGCAATTTCACGGCTGCCCCTCCTAAACTGAAAGAACTTCTTTATTTCACCCACGTAAGGTCCATCATGGAGTATGCGTGCGCCGCTTGGGACCCCCAATTTGCGTACTTATGCGAAATGTTAGAACGTGTACAGAACCGTGCCGCCCGTTTTGCCACGGGTGATTACAATTTCCGATCCAGTGTTACATTACTTAAAAACCAGCTTAACTGGGAACCCCTAAAAGAACGCAGGCAGCATGTCAAACTTAATTTGCTTTATCGTATCTATTTAAAAAAAAACTGGCATTGATCCTGACATCTTTCTGTTTACCCCGCATTTCGTATCTAGACGGCGTGACCATAGTTGGAAAATTCGTGAAATACCTTGCCGTACAAATGTTTTCAAAGATTCGTTCTTTCCTCACACCATTAGTTTGTGGAATAAGTTGCCAAGTGCTATAGTTGATTGTACCACTGACGCGCTTTTTAGTAAGTATCTGTTAGACTTGTAGTTCTGTTTTTATTTTTGTATTTGTGACGATGTTCAGCGGTGTGTTGTAGCCTGACTGCCACATGTATATGACCACATGTTCAATTTCCCCCTGCTATAATGCCATCTTGGCGCTGCAGGAAATTAAATAAATAAATAAATAAATAAATACTCATGACCTGTTTTTGAATCTTTTATAACGGGCTAATATGAATATTGTATGCGCTTCCCCACGATGAAATGCTATATTTCAAGTGACTATGGATGAACGCAAAATACAAACAAGTGAGAGTTCGCGTGTTTAAAAAATGCCTGGTTTTAAGAAGTGCCCTTACTCCGTACCCTTACTCAAGATGGGTTGGACAAAAATTGTGTAAGAAAGAAGTTTACAGAAAGAGACGTCAAGGCAAGATTTTGGCGAAGATATCCAAGCACCCGGCTAGCGGAATTGGCTATGGTATTAATGTGAGTGGACCGGCGTAAATCGCATGAGATATGGACGCCAAGATATTTTATTGAATCGGTACTGTCGATAAGATTATTATTAACAGTATATTTCGGTAAGACGTAATTACGGCGACGCTGAGAGGATATTATCTTAGTTTTATTTTAGAGACGCTCAGGGACATCAGCCAGGTGTTGTACCATTGTTGGATGCGATTAAGGTCATCTTGAAGAGTGGTCGTATCACAACTGTTGGTGATTTGACGATAAAATACGCAATTGTCTGCAAATATATGGATAGAAGAGGAAATGTTGGAAGGCAAATCATTAATATATATATAAAAAAGAAGTGGTCCCAGGTCTGTATCTTGTGGTACGCCTGAGACTACCGGTGCTTCAGATGACGAGTAAGAATTAGCGTATACTAACTGCTGTCGGCCTATTAAAAAACCTTGAATCCAGTTAACGACGCATGGGAGAAGGTCAAGGGACGATAATTTCCGTAACAGGCGAATAGTTGACGATAATTTCAGTAGTACATGGAAAGACCACCGCAAGCTCCGCCCCTAGCAATATACAGGTTTGTTACTATGCGTTGGCTTTCCACATTGTCCCAACGGTTCCCTAACAAAGGCTTCTCTGCGCTCGCAGTGTCTTCATGTTGAATGAGCGGCTAATACTGACACGGGGCTAACGCTTCGGCTGCTGAGGTACCTATTTGGTGTGGATGACCAGAATAGTACGGAAAATTATACGTACAGCCGCAGTGCGTTCTTTCTGTCTTGAAATTGCGTCTTGCCGCTTTCTGGTCTTACTTTCTGGTGTTTTCTGACATTTTAGTCGCGGATGAAGGAAAAAAGTAGCGTTTTGTGTATCGTCGCAGAAGTTCTTGCAAAGTGCTGTTTTTTTTTTATTTCTTTTGACTTGACGAATATTATGCCGGAAGGCAAGAGATTACTATGCTAATACGTACTACGCAATTATTCTCAAAAAGAAAACTCGGACTGTCGTTACGCTAGGATCCCTTTGCAGAATCAAACAGTCAAGTTGCCAATGGCACGGGTGGCAATAAATGAGAACCATAAAAAAGGTATATAAATTCACGGAACACCAAACTTCCAGCCAACCAGTGGCCCCCAAAATATCGCCTGCAGAGAATCGAATCGCGCTTATGTACATTACTTTTTCCGCTTGTTCTTTTCGTGCCTAAAGACGGGCAAGAGCGGGTCCGCCTTTTCGGTGTCTCAGCGAAGACTTCGCCTTACTCGGGCGTTTACCTGCCCTCCGTGTCCTGCTTACCGTGGAGGAGTCCGCCGTGGAGGGATCCCAAGGCAGTCCGTGGCTCTTCTTGATTCTTGGTCCTCTGGCTTCTCGAAGGGCCTCCCCTGGGCGCTCATGGGCCGACTATTTCCAGCTGCCAGCGCGTGTTTTCTAATTGTGTTTTGCGCAACTAGCTGGTGCCCCGTATTCCGAGTGCTCTCGCTGAGTACCGTTTTTGCTTCCCTGCCTTAGTTTCGTGAGGTTACGGGGGGCGGCGTAATCAACCGTTTGGCGTTGTCATGGTGCCGTGCCTAAGTGGGCATACGAAAGGCGCACAACAATGAGCGGCGCATAGAGAAACAAAAGGCAGCCGTTGAATAGAGATGGAGTTGGAGATACGCCGCGAGGGAAAGTCGAAGAATGAAAGAGAGCAACTGGCCTTGCATTCAAGGTATACTAGGAAGCAGAGAAAAGAAGTGGCGATTTCACTTCACTATACCAGGCTTCCTTTTGCCACGCACTGCTGGCCACTCTTTGTGGGCGTCGGAATTTGCGGCGCACATGATTAAGGCGCGACACCAGACGGTAGCGCAGCCGATGCAGCTTTGCGGCGACTTAGTTTATTGTAACAGGAAGCACGACGATCTGAGCTTTAAGAACTTTGAAACTATAGGCCAGTTTTGATCATCCCGACGTTCTAGGAGAGAAGTAAGACAGGCGGTATTTTTTTAACATCAAAGCTGTTTAGCAAATTGTTATTTCGAGTGTCCGCAGTTAAAAATAACAAGAAAGTGACGAGCCCACGTGAGCGCTTGCCCAGAAGCAAGAGAGTAAAATTAACTTTTCCTATCAAATTAATGAATTGGTTCTTAAATCAGTTGATGAGTATAAATATTTGGGAGTAATAACTTTCTCTAATCTTAGCTGGACTGCCCATGTGAAGCATGTTACATCTAAAACCTACAACAAGCTTTTCTTTTTGAAGCGTACTTTGAAAAAAGCCACGTACGAAACAAAGCTTCTCGCTTATACTACTTTCATACGCCCAGTTCTGGAGTACGGGTTCCCGGCTTCAAAGGCGAACCTTGCTTTATTGGAAAGCGTGCAACGTAAGGCCGTGCGCTTTATCTTTAACCGGTACAGGCGTAGTGACTCTCCAACTGAAATGTTACAGCGTGCGGGCCTTGGTGAAATGGAGAAGCCTGCCAAAATGACTCGTTTGAAGCTTTTGTATTTACTCTATCACAATGCGTTAAAGATAAACTCCGATACCTACATTCGAACCAATAAAACCCGTCCAGCGCCATATAAACATACACGCACACTTGAAGAATATGTTTGCAATAAGGGCATGTTCGACTTTTCTTTCTTTCCCCGCACCATCAGAGAGTGGAATTTATTAGATCACTCTATTACTGAACAAACAACAGAAGAAAAATTCACTTTTCTTGCTGAAGATGCTGTCCTTTCTTGATAATAGGTTTGTCATGTTACGCCATTTATGTGCGTGGATGTGTGTGATTTGGGTGCCTTTTGAGCAAGAGCTATCTTTACTTCACCGTTTATCTTTTTTTTGCCTTTATTGTATTGTATAATTTCATTGTTGCTGCAAACTCTGTACTTCGTGTCAACCCGATTGTGGAAAAAAAATCTGTCTGACATGTGTTCTTTGACTATGCCTGCTCGTGTAAAAATCCAAGTAGGGATTGACAGTATAAATAAATAAATAAATAAATAAATAAATAAATAAATAAATAAATAAATAAATAAATAAATAAATAAATAAATAAATAAATAAATAAATAAATAAATAAATAAATAAATAAATAAATAAATAAATAAATAAATAAATAAATAAATAAATAAATAAATAAATAAATAAATAAATAAATAAATAAATAAATAAATAAATAAATAAATAAATAAATAAATAAATAAATAAATAAATAAATAAATAAATAAATAAATAAATAAATAAATAAATAAATAAATAAATAAATAAATAAATAAATAAATAAATAAATAAATAAATAAATAAATAAATAAATAAATAAATAAATAAATAAATAAATAAATAAATAAATAAATAAATAAATAAATAAATAAATAAATAAATAAATAAATAAATAAATAAATAAATAAATAAATAAATAAATAAATAAATAAATAAATAAATAAATAAATCATCAGTAGCAGCAGCAGCAGCAGCAGTAGTAGCTTCACCATCATCTTCATAATCAACAGCAACAACCTATTTTATATTCACTGCAGGGCGAAGGTCTGTCCTGCAGACGCCCAACTGCTCCTATCCTGTGCCACCCGAATGCACGAGCGGCAACCAAACTTTCGCATCTCATCCCACCATCTACATCTAGTCGCGCTTCTCGATAACCATTCTGTTACCCTGGGGGTCAATCGGTTGTCGATTTCTCCGCATTACATGCCCGGCCAAACTACACATTTCCTTTTAATTCGAGCTAGGATATATTCGGTTATGTCCTCTGCAGGACGAAGGCCTCTCCCGGCATGTGAGTTTTCAGCCGCGTACTCAACCAGGGTGGCCAAACCCTGTTCTCGTAGTTTTTTTTTTTTTTTTGGACGAAATAAAAGATGGCGCAGCTTGCACTAGTGGTGCAAGGCTGGAGAAACATCCGCGAGCTGGCGGCCCATTTCCCTTCGCCGGGGACCCTTCTGTTGCATCCTCATAATCATCATGTCCATCAACAGCCCACCAGTTCCACTGCAGGACAAGGGCCTCACCCATCGACCTCCAACAGCCCTAGTCCCGCGCCCCTCGATTCCATACTTTGCCTCCGAATTTCTTTATTTATTCCCTCCATCGAGTAATTGGCCTTCCCCTTTTTCAAAAACGCCTCTAGGTGTCCTCTCTGTCGCCCTGGTAGTGCACCGATTGTCATTTCGCCTAATTACGTGGCCAGGCCAAATCATTTCTTTAACTATGATTTCTTCTACTCTAGTTTGTTCTCTGAGCCAGGAAGCTCGTTTCCTGTCTCTAAGTGTTCCTCCGATCATTATTATAGTTCCATGGCCCGTTGAGCCGACCTAAGTTTGCTTTCAAGTTGTTAAGTAAGGTGCCAAGTTTCCCCTCCATATGTCATCACATCACATTTATTAAGAGCGAAGTCGTTGAGCAAGTAGTTTGTGAATGGTGTCCACAGTTAAAAATACCAAGAAAATGCCGAGCGCTCGTGCACACGTTTGTCAAGCTACCATATCCAGTTAGGTAGATTGGCCAATATTGGCAAAAAAAAAAAAGAACTCTATCTTTCGCCGCGTGCATCGCGCGCACGCGTCGTCAAGCCAAGCATACCCACTTAGGTAGATTGGCAAACATTGGCCACGAAAAAATGCCAATGTTCGCCGTATCATGGCAAAACTTGCTGGGAACTAGAAAGACACGTCATAGCGTACTAGAGACAAACGTGGGACCCGACGTGGGACCCCAACCCACGTCCGGAACCCACTCAATCCCACGTGCAATTTGAAGGTCGTGTGTTCCGGTCCTCCTCTTGCAGCATGTTTTTCTCCATTTTCTTTATATTAAACATTTGAAGCTTTCCATTTTCCTACGAAAAAAAAAAAAGAGGAATTACTTCGCCTCTTCGCTCCTTGGCGTTAGTCGCTACTGGCTTTCCTTTTGGCAGAACTCATTGAACAAGCCGATAATTCCCAAATATGATTAGCTACACGCATAGCGAGGTCCGCTGTTCTGGCAGCCTTAGTGCCACAGGCAGCATAAGAACTATACCAGCTATACTAGCCTGCTTTCGACGAGCCGTAGATGCTCGAGTCACGGCCGGGGGTCCCCAAGACGGTCCGAGACCCCCTTTCCCCTAGTTCGCTGGCTACACCCCTACCCCCAAGTGTAATACATAATTAAATTCATGCACATAGAGAAGAAAGTGAAGGGGAGCACAGCCCCCCCCCCCCCCCCTCCGACAGTCTGGCGGATTAATTGTTATTTCGTCGGATTCCTAATCCGAAAGTCGTGGTTCCGGGACCGAACCGGAGACCATGTTTTCCTCCATTGTCCTTCACTCAACCATTTGACAATTTTGCCTTTCTTGGCGTTCTTCTCTGCTGGCTTTCTTTTCTGGTTGGTTTCAATCATCGAGACCTTAATTCGTTCCCAACTGCAGTTAAATCTGTATGTAACGAACCTCTAGGTAACGAATTCCTGGATCGAAGCTTTTCTATTCCCTATTTCCAGCCCCATTGCAACTGATGTGTTTGAAACCACTATGTAACCAACGCGTTGCGATGGTTAACCTTGATGTAACGAATTTCCTATGCTGATCAGTCATTGTTTTTCGCAATTTTTAGCGAATTTCGTCCGCACCGCAAACTACCATTAGTTTCCACGTGTGAGTGCGGTGTCGGTTCGAGACTTCTGGTGTGCTATAGACGGCGTGTAGTCGCGCGTCTCCACCTACCTGTGGTGTCGGTTCGTCGGTGATGAGCGTTGCTGCCAGAAAACACAAAGTTTTGTCTTTTTAAGACAAGCTCTCAATTTTAAGTGCCGTCTCCGACGGCGAGATAGAAGAACGCCGCCGCCCGGTACAGTATACAATTTTGAAGTGCGAAAACAGCATCAACGGTTCCCGAAAAGGTTCCCTTTCACAATACGTTTTCTTCTCGAAACTCGTTATGGCACTGAAAAGTGTCAAAAGTCAAGATTGATAGTGAAGTTACATTTGTGAATACGTGGATAGTTGACCAGTATAGTGCCTAAGCTCTATCGAAAGCAGCAGGCTCAAATCAAGCAGTTTTTCGCTCGGAAATAAATCCTTGAGGGGTAATGTCCCCTTCACTGGCCAGCATTTTCATTTCGTTTCTGCTTCATTCATGCAAGTATTAACTCGGAACCTCCATGCAACAAAAACCTGCATGTAACGAAAAATTGCGAACTTCGTTATATCCAGGTTTAACTGTATAGCATTGATTAGCACATATTACCACGCCTATCACACACAGAGCTTTCGCGGTGCTAACGGTAAATGAATATCCTAAAGTAAGGCTTCTTGGCGTTCCTAAGGACCATGCGGCGTGGGGTGCGTTTAGCCCTGTAAGCGCGTACGCACCACGTACGCACACGCACACACAGGCACGTACAATAATCCCTCGTTATAACGAAATCAGCGGGACGGCGAAAATTTTTGTTTTAAGCGGTATTTCGCTATAAGCGTCTATCCAAGAAAAACTAAAGAAGTTGAGCTTTAATTGCGCCACAACTGCGAGGAATAAAAACATAATGCATTCAGAGGAGCAAAACTTCAAGTCGAGCGCAAAAAAGGCAGTGAGCCGTGACTGTTTTATGTTCCTGCCGGGCGCGAGCAACTTCTGCTCCAATTTGACGACGCCTTGCATTTTGTGGTCGCCGTGATTAGGCGCCGTGAAGAGCTGTGACTGGCGTCCGAACGCCTCGCAGACTGGAGAGCGAATGAGGACGAAAGGCAGTGGCAACATTTATAGGGGCGCGCGGGCGTCACGCAACGGTACGAGATTTTCGTTCTGGGAAAGGCCGCAAATGCCGTGGCTTGAGTCTGAGGTTGCGTTTGTTGAGATCAAAAAAAAAAAAAAAAACGATTATCCGCTTATTGTGGGTACACAGCGCATTTATGAAAATTGACCGGTTTTGCACTAGGGGCAATTTGTTTCCGAGGTCTGCAGCCGTTATCTTTGCAAAACAAGTTTTTCGGTGCCCCATTGTCGACGACGCTGCGAATTGTACGGTTTGAGTGCTGTTGTACGCGCATCGCCGCGTCCACGCAATTGACCAATGTCTAGGAACAAATTCAATGACCCTGCCACGCATTTGGACCGTTTGTCTAAAGTTGGATGTCGCGAATTGCGCATGACCGGTTCGAGAAAATCGCAGGGGAAACACCGGCTTGCGTTGACCCGACATGTTGACAGCCTGACTCGCCGCTGGGTCGCCGCCACTGGGAGACCCCCGCTCGCCTCTTCGCTCTAAGCGGGTCACGCTCTTCGTGCGCTTCGAGTAATGCGGTCCAAAATGCATGTGTTTGGGTTGGGACCACAAGAAATTTCGAATAAAGCGATATTTCGAGTAAAGCGGTTTCGTTATGACGCGGTATTTCTGTACATACATACATACATACATACATACATACATACATACATACATACATACATACATACATACATACATACATACATACATACATACATACATACATACATACATACATACATACATACATACATACAAACATACATACACACATACAGAAAGGAAGTCAAGCAGTCATGAACGCCAAGGAAGGCAAAGGGGAAAAGGTGCTTCGGCATTAATTCTTCTTTACACAGATATAGTTTTTGGCATGTTTGAAAGATAGAAAGAAAATGGCTAAACCGGGTGGGCCCCAACCCACGACCTTCGCAATGCCGGTGCGATGCCATACTAACTAGGCTACCAGGGAAGCTGTGCTCTTCTGTATTTATGTGAATGTAATGATTTTCTGTCACTAGGACTAGGGATGGTAGCCAGTGCCGATCTGACATCTGAGGGTGAAGGGGGCCTTTTTTAAACCCCCGACCCATGACTCGAGCGTCTACGATGTATCGGGAGCGGTCGACCCGTGGGGAACCCCTTTAAACTGCCTATGGCACCAAGACTGTCAGAAACGAGGCTCCCGTTATGCGTGCAGCGAAGTCGAATTGGAAATGAGAGACTCGTTGAATAAAAACAATAGGGAAGGCTAGAAGTCAAAAACGCCAGGGAAGTCAAATGGGAAAATGTGGTTCGTCGTTGAGTCTTCTTGAAACTAATATGTTTTGAATTTCGGAAAGATAGAAGAAAAAAGGGAACAAAACATACTCCCCGTGTAGGACCCGAACCCACGACCTTGGCAATATCACCCGTGTACTGCGAAAACCCGAAGCAATAGCCCATGTACCCAGTACTCAGTAAATTTCTAAACAACATGGACAACGTTTGTACTTTGTCGTTTCCAAAAGGCTTCTCTATCGGTGGCCACTTCCTGAGAGGAATCGGAAATTGCTTATCCCGGAGGGGATGTGCACGAGTAGCCTGGCTTCTTTTCGGTACTAGAAGAGCGGAAACAAGAACAGGCGCTGAGTGGTGATAGACAAAGAAGAGCGATAAATTGGGAGAGTGCGGAGTGAAGGCGCAGCCTAATTAAAGCAGCGCAACTGGAAGACGCAGGTGTCGCCCTCGGGGCGCTCCCCGTGCGGCGGCATGCAGGCGCCAGACGGACTCTTAGTGCCACATGCCAGTACGTGCGGACGAGAGACGCTAACGTTGGGAGATGGCGCCACTTCACACTCAGAATAACTGTGCCACGGAATCTTATAGAGGGGAATATGGCCGAGAACAGTTGAAAGACGGCCTTGGAGTGGCGCCAAAAAGGAGGCAGCTAGCGAAACAGCGAGGGCAAAGAGAAACGCCCTGCGCCACGTGGGCAAGAAGGAGAACACGAAGAGGAGGCGGGAACGTGGAACAGCCAGCGGTCAAAAGGAGTCGAAATAAAAACAAAAGGCCACACAGCCTCCTTACAAGTATTCTCTCCGCACTGTGCCAAATACTGCGCGTCACCCTCGCCCACTTTCCGACCCTAGGCGGGCCGCTTCAATGGGACGCTTAGTTTGAGCACGCAGCTCAAACGTACGGTGCCTGGCAGGGCTTCCGCGCCAGCCGCGCACCGGTTGCCGCGCGGGCGTCAGACAGGTGCTTTGACGTCTGCTACTTCGGTGAAGGTCTCGCCGGGAAGCGATAAGCTCGCTAGCTGATCTCCTCATCGCTCGCAAAAAGCCGCAAACGCTCATTATTTCGTGCGGGCTACCTGCCGTTTTCCAAACTCTCTCGATTCTTGTTCGTATAAACACATTTAGTTTCTTCTCTGGAGAACAAGCGCTCGCTTTAGCGCAATTCACCGAAATGTCTCTTTTCTTTACCTCGGGCGTACTGGAACTAAAGCCCCTAGCCATCTGACATCGAAAGAAAAAGTCCTGGAGAAATGAATGAGAGCCCTTAGTGCTCGGCAAGTAGGGAGTGCTCGGTTCTGGGTTCTGCTAACCGTCTATGATGAGACCTGACCTCTCACAGAGGTAATCATGACGCAAGAGCCTTCGATCCGAGTCAGTATCGGTGGCGCAACGGAGGGAGGCCATTTAACCTGGCCATTTTTTGTGCTCTTCGGCCGGCTGCGTGACGCAAGCCACGTGCTCTCACAGCACGGGCTCGTCGACCACCGGTGCGGAGGGGGGATCGTGCACGGCCGCGCACTTCCCAACAGCCGAGTAGGAATGTCGGCCGTGGATGTCACTGCAGCCAACTGACAAGTAGCCTTGGGTGGCTGCTCGGGCAGCAACCTCGAAGTGGGAGCGAAGGGGCAGGCTGACGCACACTTGTCTCCACGCCGCTCAAGACGGGCGCACACCGCGCTTCACCAAGGAGTAGGGAAGGAGGCTGACGCGCGGGCCGTGATGCGTCGGCTGATCGATATAAAGGAGTTTTGGCCCGACAGGGAGAAGGGAAGTCTGCGGAGGTGAACTGGAGCGATATAACACCTGCGAAAGAGCGCGTCCAGAACGGGACGCTTAAGCGAACACTTCGCCCCAAACCGGTCGAGAAAGAGAAATGACCAGAAAGAGCCAGCATTTGCTTAGCCCACTTCACGGCGCTGCAGGTTGTTGCGAGCAGGGTGAATCTTGCGCTATAGACACTTGCACCCGTATTCATTTCCCCTCCGCGCAGTGGAGTGGGAGGTGGCAGGTCCACAGGAACACCGACCAATGTCGCGGACCATGTGCGATACTTTTCGGCGGTTCTCGTGTACGCGTTGCCAAAGACGACCGTTATGTGCGGTTAGCGTGCACTACAGCGTGCGGCGGAGTGCGCTCGGGGGGAATGCGCTGCAGTGAATGGAGGGGAGGCCGGCCCGCAGCCCCCACGCGGCGTGCCCTGGAGCGGTGCCCAGCCAGGTGCCCTCGGCGGAGGAGCCTCAGACCTGGTCCTGCAGCCACCAAGCGGCCCTCCCGAGGTTCGGCCGCGTGCGCGGGACGCTGCGGCCACGAGCCAAATGGGAAGCCCCCCGAAGGCGCCTGGCTGCGAAGCGTTACACACGGTATCGATTGGACGGCTGGGCTCGACGTCCCCGCTGGCCGCCGTGTCTTTCACGTTGCCGCAGACGCGCTCTCGTGCGGAAGTAGGAACACAGAGGGGGTGTCACGCGCCAGTCGTGTCCAAGTGTGGCATCAAGCGGACGCGCGTTCAGTTTCTGCACGAACTTACAGCCGCTCGCTTCTTACCAACTTTCCCCCAAAGCGAGAATTTTGTAATTGATGATATTGAAGTACTTCCCGGAGGGAAGAAGACTGTTAAGCATAAAAAAAGAACCTTCAGCAAAATTTTGAAGCACGGCGCTCATCACCAAAGATGAAAAATTCCTACGAGCCATCTAAATAATCCCGCCTTACCTTTTAACAGCGACAAATTCAGGAAATGATGTGTGTTGCCTTTGGGATTTATATTTTTATCCCCGAGGGTTACTTCAGTGCACTTACTTTATATATTACTCAGCTAAGTCCAAAAACAGCATCTTTTAGGGTCTTGTTCCTAGCGTAGGGGATTCGAAACATTTGGCAAATGGCTTGGCCATCAGCTCGCGAACGTCACAAAGTTCTGTCGCAATAGATTTGTATGGGCTCAAGAGACTGACCAAGTTCATCAATGATACCGCGTATTCAGCAAACAATACGTGCCTAGCGTGAAGAATCTCACAAAGACAAGCTCTACTGCAGCGCTTTCGTACGATGTTTCAGTAGCGATACTGACCATTTTGCTTGTTAATTTGTATCCTTCTACTTCGGCTATTGATCTCTCGAGTTCGTACAGTTATTGACAAACCGACAAAACCTACTAAGCTCAAGTTGTAACACACGACTAATGCAGAATTATACATGGTGTCCGTCCTTAGGAGAACCAAAGTTAAAATGTTTAATTTCAATTTTATAGCAGCAAATTTGCTGCTATAATTTTTACTAATTGTGAGCTGTAAAGAAAAGCAAACCTGTAGCAACAACTTTTTCAGCGGACAAAATTTTGTGACGCCGAAAACAAATTGTGTGTGAAAAAAGCCCGCGATACACACCAGGAAATCCCCGTGAGTGTGCTTTACTGCAACCCTCCAAAATTACCAATCATTGCGGTAAACGGTGAACATTTGGCGAATATGTAAGCACGGAATACAATTCGACTAAAAATATCGTCTCAGCCCGGACATCGTGCTGTGCTAGCAGGGCGCTTTGCATTGGGCTATGTCCGAGATGTCCAAGCGCCCATTCGCAAACATGGGCGCGAATAGACCGTGTCGGGTACGCAAACGTAAACAGATGCATGCGGGCTGGTCAATCTAGAGGCGACGAAACAGGCAACATCGTGTGTTGTTGATTCAGAGCTTGGGCAATCTGGATTTGGCTGGCCAAGTATGAATAACTCGGAAAGCACGGGTCACCGGGGACAGCGGCAGTTCGCAGGTGGACAAAGGAGGCCAGTTCCACGATGTGTACTTAACTAAGTTGACGGCGCTGCCAGGCGTGCGAACGGAAGGGCTTTGGAACTTTTGGACTCTTATGCGGGTAGTTGTTCATTTGCAACAATTACCATACACCAAGCGTACAAACACCATTAATTAATTAATTAATTAATTAATTGAGTGCAGTACCTTTACCAATGTATTATTAGCCCCTGGCCCTTCCTTACGCCTGCTTGCATGTTATTGCCAGTAGTGCACCTAAAATTAGGACTGGATAGTACCAGGAATCACGCGTTCGCAGGATATCTCTGTTCCCTCCCAAAATATTTATTGCCTCATTGAATGCTGTGAATAACCCTATGCAGTCTCTGTGAATAACTCTATGCATCCGTAATCATCATCCCCATAATAACCACCATCATCCTGGTATTCATCGCGTATACAGTTTTCTCTTTTTAAAACATTAATCTCAATTTTCACGGTCAACTGGTGTAGCAAGCTGTGCTTGTTTGCTCAGCCAATACTGCCAGTATTATTAATATTCGCTCGCTCTGTCTATCTCGCATTCACTTCTTAAATCGGCAGAACGGGTCTGTAAAGCGTACTGCAGCGACTTCAGGAGAATGTTTCTTGCAAACACATGTTAGATCGTACTTGCATGCCGACACTTTGGAATGTTCCTGTCCCCGAAGCACTCCAAGTCAAAGCTTGATTTCGTTAATTCTGAGGTGAGGACATCTGATTTTAACCAATGAGAAGGGAAACATTGAGACATACCGATACACACCCCATCGCACTACAAAAATAATTAACGAATGATGCACGAATGTGTGTTCGAGGGGGATCGCACGACCTACGACAGTGACTAATGAAACCGAAAAATCGCGTCATTTGCGTTGCCCCGGCACCAACCTAAAATCCTTACGGTATTTTTTGCAGATACGGGAGATGTTCCAGCCACTATGATAGAGTTTTTTAAGACAAATGTGACTTTAATGGTGATCGACCTCAGCGAAAATCTGTCCGTACGGGCGGGATGTGGGATGTCACAGGGCTTCTCAAGATGAAACTCTTGGAATTAAAGTAAATAAATGAGCTACCATCCAAAGCATATGAAGCGTAGTTTTCTACCGATGTTCTTTTTACTCATTTTTTATATCGATTTTATCACGCTATAAGCGTCTCTTAATACCGTTTGAACAAATATATTCGTGGAAGTTATTTTTACAACTCTCAACTTGATCTAATTTAGTGTTTGTTGTAATTCATCGAGGGTCCCGTTACAGTTTTTAACTTTGGGACTCTCGTCTGTATAATGCTATTACTGTACTACTTTTTTGGAATGAATAATAAAATGAAACGAAAACTGAAACTCTGACTTCTCGCACGGGAAGTCCTATAGATGATGTACTTTGTAGAATATTCCATCGATAACTTTGCACACTTTTCTGTCTCCTCAATGCATAGAACCATCCGTACGATCTTTAGGGGCAAAGAACTCATTGCTATGTGTTAGTGCAATGACGTACTAGTTGCGTCTGCAAAATGAAGCAGTCATCTTCACAATGTTTCCACAGTTGCCAAAATCTGCGGCTCTCTATCAAGGAGAGGTCGCGTGACTTAATCATATGAATGAAGAGTTTTCTGGTGATTTAATGTCGGGACTAATAAAAATTAGCATTGAATTGAACAATAACTAACTGCGACTCTGTGTTTAGTTTCAGTACATTTTCCCACCCGCCCCTGCAGAAATGAAAGGAAGCGGACATGGCTAAGCGAATGGAACTAAACAAAGTTGCCAGATATTTTTCCGAGGGTTGCGAAGCGAAGAATAGGTTTTTTCAATCATGTGAAAATAGTCACCGGGAGTACTTGTCTGTTTCGTTGACATAAATCGAGTATATGCATGATGTGACAGTACCAGCATGTTTCCACAAGAATCAGCTTATGTAGAAAGATTCTGTAGACGAAGCAAATGAGGACGCGCGGACTCAAATAAACGACAAAAAGAAGTAATCCGGGCAGACTTGACCGGGGCTAGGCAACCAAAACCGGAGAGTTCTGTGGTGCACGGTATTGGTGGCGTGCCACTGCCCGCGTGGCCTGGAATACAGCGGCGGGTGGCGGTCTTTGTTGCGCGCTCGTGCAGGCCCTCGGAAGGACTTAAAACTGCTAATCCCTTTTACGCGTCCCAGCGTGCCTAAGGATATGTTCAGACTACTGACGCAAAAGCTATATCGTGATCTATGGACGTAAAAAAAAAAACGGCGTGTCACGCAGTTCGGTTGGCTGAGGCGCGAATTGGCGCCATTCGTTAAAGTTATTACCACAGTTGCGGCAACAGTCTGAACCTCTCCTTAAGTTACCTTTGCGCTGAACAATGGTGGCACGCAGGAACCTTGTCGCCGATGCTGGTGGTTGGGAAAACGGTAAGCACATGTACGCCCCTTGTTCGAAGGCACTGCGGCGCAATGTCAGTGAGATAAAATCGGGTTCAAAAAATGTAATGCCAGCCAAGTACCGCCCGAAAAACCGCCATCGAGAAATCGATACCAAAAAATTTACCGAGTCCGCAAAAACATAATTTGTGCATAAAAAAAAATGCGCACCAATCCGCCATGTGAAGATGGTTGGAAAGCAAAGCTATAAACGACACCCCCAACAATTACCCATGCGACGCCACTTGAATTCACCCACGTGGCTGCACACAGAGTGATACCAGAGACAAGTGAAATGCACTTAACCACACCCTTTATTACTTCAAAGAAATATTCTTTGCTAAGGTTAAATCAACGCATGATCCATGAATGGTGGTTGGTTGAGTTGTATTGGTGAAACACATGAGTGGAAACTCGTTTTCTTTATAAAATTAAAGGGGTCCTGAAATACCTTCCGCCGATGCATGGATGTACATGTACCCAAATAAAGCAATGTATTTGCAATCTCCTCCCGCAAGAATTTTGTTAAAGCGATAAGTATTAGCTGAGAAATCGTAAATCAAAAACCGCGCATTATCGTCGCTCCGCGTTTCCTCCTCCTTTCGACTTACTCTCCGCTGTTGACGGCGCGCGAGCTTTGCCTCCCATGATGCTGCGCTCCGCAGCGATGACGTACTTCCGCTATTGCGCTGCTACTGTCGTCTGCTACGGGCAAGCTTTGTTGACACCATGAATCCCGCACTTCGCTCAAGGCTGGAAAACCGAACGAAAAATCTGGCCGCATGTGTGCGGCGGCCTGGCCTTGCCCTTTCGCGGTGTTCGTTGGTGCAGTTGCTATCGGTGGCACGTGACTTTTTATCGGCGGCGAACTCGCAGCCGTACGGGGAAGATCGTGCGCTCGTTCCCTTTGATGCACCGACACTGTTTATCCAAAAAGTGCCGTATCAGATGTGGCCCCGCTGGTGCCGGGTCTTATTTTGCGGCGTTCGTAATTCCTGCCGGCGGCATGTGAAAAAGACATTTTAAATCGATACAGAACCCGTGCACAAAACCCTTCAATCATGTGACCAGTTCAGCTTGGGGCGACGCGTGGTGGAGAGCGGCAACGTTGGCAAAGCATGCTCCACCGCGGCTCTGAGCTTTCTAGCGCTGGAGCGAGCGCCACTTCTTTGAGAATCTCAAACATCGGTTGCCTTGACAACAAGGCACAAACCACTGTAGAACTCAGTTACGGTTGCGTGTTCCCGGTTCAGCTCGGGGCCCCACCTCGCGACATGTGGGCACTGCAGGCGTACCACCCACTCCCATTGGGAAGTGCGAGATGCGTTTGACATTGCAGGAGGCGATGGTGTGTGTGTTGTGCACGACCGGCTTTGTGCACGACCGGTCGTGGTGTTGTGGACGTCTTTGTTTCGCGATGCAATGCGACGTTGTGCTTCTGCGGGTGGATAGTGCTTCCCATGGTCTGGGTTATCTTTCTCGAGCGACGTACGACTCAACTTCGCATGGGGTATGTGCAGTGTGCGTGGCTAAAAGCCATCTCGGCTTGTGCGCCGGAGTTAAGTGACTTGCTGTTCGTCCCCGCAAACCGCGCGCGAGGTGAGTGCCGAATTTGCGACGGGCAGGAGGAGGCAACCCATCGTCTTTCAATCGCGGTTCAGACTTGCAACGCATGTTGTGACGTTGTGTTCGTTCGAAACCCATCTCTGGATTGTTTTGAAGTAGAATAAAATGTATGCGTCAAACCCGGGCATTCGGCTCAGGGCGTTCTCTGCGATTGCACGAAAGAAGTGCCACGGGGCTTCAACGCTTTCTTTACGGAACGTACTCAGGTAAGGGAATATCCATGTCGTGTTATGGCCGTGCTGCATTTAATACAAACGGTTAAACGTTTGTTTACACTTGTTTCGTTTGTCGTAAAATGTCCAAGCACTCCGGCACTCCGCCGGCAGATCAGCCGGCGAGCCGACGCTGAGCAGACGACTCATCTCTTTGGCGGAAGTGCGTGAAAAAGCCGCCCAATAGCAGGATGTCTAGCTCATGACGAACATCTGGGAATCGATGATGTAGACATGTGAAGATGGCGGCGTCCAAAAACACGAAGGAAAGGGTGAGAAAAAAGCGACAAACTTTTCAACAAAAGTGTGAGCTTTCCGCTGCGCGTGAAAGAGTAATACTTGGCACAGATGACGTTGACGACCCAATCTAACGATTGCGCTAGTTCATTTAGTGTGCTCAAAACGCCTTTCAGGGCCCCTTTAAAGGAAGCTTAAACCCGGTGTTAGACGATCTTACTTCCCCTCCGTTTCTGCCGCCGCCGTCAACGGAGGCGACGAGATCGGCGGCAGAGACTGAGGAGAATTGACATGTCATGCATTGGTGTTAGCATACTTTAATTTTTACTAACTCCTAGCGCATGCGGAAGGCGCGCACATGGCCGCTACGCGTGCCTTGGCAGGAGCGCGCAGCGGCGCGAGAGGTTGCGTGACGCTATCATGTGGCATTCAGCGAAAACGCAGCGGGTAAACCCGCAGATGTGCTCGGTGAGTGCACCGTCTGTTTCCCCCGTCTCCGCGCGGGCTCGTAACTCAATCGGTAAGACAACGGGCTCTCGATTTGTTTCTCTATTCGTTCCAGGTTCAATTCCTGCGGTGCCAGTAACTTCTTTTGTTTGTTCGCGGGAGTTTTTTGTTGATACCAATGGTCGCGACTGAACCCTTGGGGGGTAACGGGTAAAAAGCTTCGCTTTAAAACTGTCCCACGCATGCGCATATAGTTGGTCTGCTTCAGTGCCTGCGTACCGCATCGACGCACGGACATGCCGGCATGCCGGAACCCCTCCGCCCAAAGACTTCACTCGCAGTTAATACTCGCCTATCATGTTGTAATCACTCATTTCAGCGCGCTGCCCCCCATTTGAAACATACTTTTTAGTATCTCGATCAATCTAATTGCGCTCATTGGAATGTCAAGTAGCTGCAGAATTCGCGCCAACTTTTTTTTTAGGCCCGAAGTGCTTACAAGGTCAAATTTGAGCTCTCTGAATCGTGTTGAAACGCCACTCAGGCGTAACTTCTGTACACACAAAAGTTATAAATTATCCGAATACGTAATGGCTCGTCCCCTTCGCTTGACAAGAATAAGTTTGGTGATACCAAAAGCATCGCTATTGTTGATACGAAGTCGGCATAGGTGTCGCCATTTCCGGAAAAACGGTGGTTTTCTAGCCTCCTTACTTGCGCAGATGCTGAGGTCTCCTGTTGCCACATAGCATGTTGGGAGCTTCATTCCCCAGCGCAATGGCTACATTTCTGATGGGTCGGAATACGAAGACAACCGCCGTGGTGGCTCAGGGGCTAAGGCGTTGTGATGCTGAGCATAAGGACGCGGATTTGATCCTGGCCGTCGCGTCCTGGCGTATCCTGGCGTATCCTTGATCCTGGCGTATGATTGCTTTCTTTTCTTCTATTTATTGCCAACTTTAATAAAATTTCACCCGTTGTTCGTCAGCGCTCGTGTCTGTGTAACTTCTCTACGTCCGTGTTTTTTGCGCTGTTCTTCAAGGTGTCATGCATACCCAACTAGCCCAAAGTCAAGCTTTATTGCGTCGCGTCCGTTTTTTATGGCGGAGGCGAAAGACGGAAACGCCATGTGCCGAGACTTCGACGCACATTGAAGACCCCCAGGTTGCTGAAATTAATCCGGAGCGCTCCGCTACGGCGCGCCTCATTTCTCAGGTGTAGTTTCGGCGTGTAAAACGCTCAATAATTTGAAAACTTGAATCGAAATGAAACAACACCGCGTGCGCCACGCCTACATAGGCGCACGGAGTTTAAATTAGCCCGTATCCCATGACTACGGCACACCTCAAATCCCAAGGTTATTTTTGGCACGCTTTGCCCTAATATTTACTTGCGTTGGAGAAGTGACGAATTTCCCACCGCGGTTATATTTTGCCTTTACTTCAAAGTTCTTACTCCAATACTGGATGGCTCCCCCGAGGGCGCACATATTTGCATCGCGTCAATATTTCCTCACGGACTTGCTGCTTCCCACTGCATTAAGAACTGTCTAGTCTCAAATACCCAGATATTAAATTGTAAGCTATTTTTCTCGCCACTTTTTTTTTTCTTTGTAAGGCCGCTGAACGGTGAAAATTATTTTTTAACGGGAAGTGCGCACTGTTAAGGGTCGCAACCAGAACCAAAAATCCTCGCAAAGGCTGCGGAACGATGCTATTCAAGCAGCGTTTCCTAAAACATGAGCGAAGCATGTGTAACGCAGTAGAGCCCGATGGCAGCGTCCGCTTATAAGGAAAGCAAAAAAAAAAAAATACGGGATTGTTTCGCAGTACCAAAATAGTCCCAAACGTCCCAACTCGAGCGTAAAGTCGCTGTGCACGTATACAACCCGTGACGAACGTTCCAGATGCGATCTTTGAAGAGCAAAGCTTTTCTTGATCCCTGAATCCTATTTCGATCGCGTTAAATCCTGTCCCGCGTCATGGTACGGCGCGCTTCAAAAGCCAGCCCCGGTAAGACGCGCTTTACTGTGGGGAAATGACACGATATACACATTTTTTGTAATATTTTCCAGTAAAATCGTTGCATTGTACTCTTTAAGCTTTCTTATTCGTCTGAACTGGAAACAAGGCGGCACACACACTATTCGCCAGGGAACTTGAGAATTTGCGCACGGATTACAAATTCTGTTTCGTTTATCCAGACAGCCGTGAGGTTCGGTGTACGCGCCGGTTGATCGCCGGTCACGAGATAACAAATGATAAGACTTAGAAGCGTAATCGCATTTATTTCTGGCCCCTTGACTCGGGGATTTCTCGGCGAAGACGTTCCCGGAAAAGCGCGGTATCTGGCACGAGGCGTCGCGGCATCCATGCTGCCTGCAGCGCTGGCAGTGCATCGCATCTTTATGGGGAACCCGCGCGGTGAAAAGGCGCAATGAATTGGCGACCGCTGAATGGCGGCCCGCTTTCCTGACTGCAACGCGAGTCACGTCTGCAAAGCGCAGACACAATCGGCTCCTCTCTCAGGGGGAACAATACAGGACAGGGTGTGGGTGGGGGAACGAGAATCCCAGCTCTGTCAGGAGGGCGGGCGAGTATCACGCAACCCACCCCCTTCTTCAGCGCCAGCTTGTAGGTATTGACGCGGAGATGCGATTCACGTTGGTTACAGGTGGCTCTGATTACAATGCTCCGCTCGAGTCGCCGCCAGATTTCGTGAGGCAGGACACACGTGGGCCGTCGATTTTGCGGGCACCTAGAACGCACGCTAAACTGACCGCGCGAGGAGAGCTGACGCCAAACGGCCCTCGCATCTGGCGGGGCAGGGGCCTTGTGGGACAAGAAAGAAATTTACAGAAAGCTAATGCGAGAAAACTTATCAAATGCGGAGAGGAAAAAGAAACGCGATCGGTCGTAATCAAAGGGGTAGCGGGAAACCACCTGAAGCCCGGTGCTTCCATACCGCAACTAAATAAAGCAACAACAACAACAACAACAACAAAAAAGAGATCGCTCAAACTGAAGTTGCCGCAAACGCTTCGTTGTCATTCGCTGCTCTCGGGCGCACAATGTGGCCATTACAAAAACAGAATTCGTAAGTTGTACAAATAATTTATTATAGTTCTAAATTGAACAAATATAAAAATTTAATGGTATATAAAAATGCGCGGCTTAAGGCTTCACGTAATTAAAGGGTATAATGCTCCGCGGCGTACCGATAGCAGCTTATACTGCCTTAATTCGAAAGCTGTCACTTTTTCGTCCGTTCAAAAATGACGCATAACGGTAAATCAGTAAGAAAAAAAGGTGACAGAACCTTTTCTTTCGCGCTCCGGTGCGCGCGCGCACAGAAAAAGAAAAAAAAAAGGACTAACATTAGCGCGGCTTCTCTAAGTCTCTTCCCCATGACAAGTAAAAAGTGAGAGATTAATTCTCGTAAAGTTTCTTTTTTAAACTTTCTTGCGCTCGAACCGAATCAAATAAACGAAGCCAGCACGACGTTTCCGCCAGCTCGACTGGCGTGAATTTTTATGCCTTTGCAAGCAGTTAGCTTCGAGCTGATACGCCCATGCGGGCTGGCTGCCGGCGTACAACACACCGGCATTGCAGGATCCGCAGCTAATGGCGCGAGGAACTCTGTCGTCTCTGTCCTCGCACGCTTGCCTTTCCTCCTCTTTATTTTACGCACAAGTGGAGAGCGCCTCGCGGCTCGGATACGTGCTTCCTGTGCGAGACAAATATTCTGTTAAATGGTTCCGGTATTCTTTCAACTGTTTCCGGAAAAAGCGGGACGAAAGGAAAGCGTTAATAGAACGCGTTTTCGAGCGCATGCTGGTGGGGAACTTTGCGTGCATTATTTGTGCATGCCTGGCATGTATTGGGACTCGTAAAGGTGAGACAGTCAGAAGAGCAGCGACACTCTATTAGGAAGTCTGCCGCTTCTGGAGGATTGCAGTTGTAGCTACGCATGCGCATTTTACTTGGTTTGGCTAGGTAGGGAAAGGGGATTTATATGGCCTAAGCTCGTGCCATATAAAGCGAGTGCAGCTTCTGCCGTACCGTTTGCCACTCAGCGATTTTTTCTGCTTTACTACAACGGAAAAGTGACGCCGTAAACAGCTTATCTAGGAAGCTTACGTATTTTGAACCTAGAGAACTGGGTATGAAGTTCCGCTCTAAAAGGGTTAATAAGGGTAAATATCAAGTTCGTTCATGTTCATTACAATGCCGTGCGTATTTCGTAAATATGAACAGTACTTATCGGCGGTAACTCTTTGATAAACCACAAATGCGTTAAGGCGGCCAAACAAGTGGTTGCGCCACAGTGGATTTCTCCTCTGCATGATTCGTTTCCCCAAATCGTGATGGTGGGTTTGTGGAGATGATAAGACTGATAAATAACCCTCACATACATGCTCATAATTGTGCGAAAAAATGCACCTGGCAGATTTTAGCAGCAGCATTCATGGCTGATCGCATATTTTTCCGGCTTACACTATTACAAAAAAATCCGAGGACAGGAGGAAGATATCTTGTTTATTTACATTAATTTAAAATCTAAGCAGGTGTAAAGTCATAATTTTTTCCGAGGCAAGGAAACAATAAATTTATTGTAAACATGATACATGCCTTGCACTTATGCTGAAAACGCATAAGTTATTTCGGCTCGACATGGGCTGTATATTCAACTTGATGCATTCGCAACCCAAAGTATTTCCTAAAGCATGTAGGTATACGGAACTTGTTACGTACAGAAACTCTGATTCCTTGAATTCCTTCCACACGGAAAACATGGATTATATAGATTTAATAGGCATGTGTAGTTGCATAGCTTTGCCGAAAAAGGTTATGAATGCCTTGCTGCGCTTTTTGAAGCCCTGCGGAATAACCTGAACGGTTGTAGGGACGCCGTCAGAGTGCAATACCCTGCGAGCACCCATTGTGACGTTTTCCCTCCTTTATTGCATTCCTTCTTTCACCCATGGTGTTGCTTTTCGTTCTCTTTGTAGCATTTTACCTGGCCTTTTTTCCAGATTCCTTGGTGTAGGGTCGCCAACCTCACTACCATTCTTATGTTGTCTTTCTCTTCTTGTTTTGTCGACTATTGTATTTCTGTTGGAAAGCACGCGAATCGCTTGCACACCTACGATTTGCTTCTTTTTCTTGAAGAAAGCGCTGCGTGGCTGTGTTTATCACAAAAAAAGAGCTTCTCTTTCCCCGTCCTTCTCAAGATTCTCCGATTCTCCAGAAGTGCTCAGAGAACACACATATATATTTTTTTCTTTTTGCTTCGAGGAGGGCCAGCGGCCGCAGAAAACCTCCTGGCGAGACGCATCCAAGACCCTCCAACAGAGACCCTCCAAACCACCAACCGGGACCCTCGCTAGGCGAAAGCCTAGCGAGGGTCCCGGTTCTGGCAGCCTTAATTCCAAGGTAGCATAAGAGGGTTTCCCGTCAGTTGCCCGCTCGTGACAGGCTGTAGACGTTCGAGTCATGCATCGGGGGTTTTGTAAAGAAGGCCCCCTTCCCCCCGTGTAGTCAGAGTGGCGCTGGCTACCACCCGCAAGCGTTAGATTCCCTTGTAGTAAATATAAATTCCCCAGAACGTGACGAACACAGTCGCCCAGGTAGCCGAATTGGTAAGGCATTCGAGATCAATCGAAACGCGTGGGTTCGGTCCCCACTCTGGGCGCGTGTTTTTCTTCCTTTATTTCTTTGTTACGTCAATTTAAAAATGTTAACTTCCCTAACCCTAGTAAAAAAAGCCTAATCATACCTCCCAATGCCTCCTTTGGCGTTGTAGACTGCCGACCTATCTTTCTGTATTTCCTCAACGGGCCCCTCATTTCTTATATAAAGAAACTAAGTAAATAAATAAACAGGGCCGCGGGGCCCTATAACTGACGTAGGATTTTCGAATTTCTCAATTCAACGTATGATTTTTGAATAAATTACGGTCTCCATTTCAACCTACCTTGCTGCTCGTGGACTTCACCTATCGCAGGAGAAAAGCGTTGCAATGGCGTTTACAAGGAAGCGCATGGATCGGTACCCAATTCTGCTGAGTGGACGAGCCCTCCCGTACGCCCAGACCCACAAGTATCTTGGCGTAATTATCGACCGTAATCTCTCCTGGTCGCCTGAGATAAAAAGACTGTGTGCCCGCATCTCTGCGACGTCTCAGGTTCTGAGATACCTTGCCGGTTCCCGATGGGGCAGCAACTGCGGGTCGATGCTACCGCTTCACAAAGCTTACGTCGATGGCGTCATACGCTATAGCCTTCCCTTACTACACCATGCAGCGCCTACTAACAAAATGAAGCTAGAAGCGGCGCGACGCAACAGCCTGCACATTTGTCTTGGACTACCCAGAGGTTCCTCGGGTGCCGGGACCGTCGCTGAAGCTCGTTGCTTGCCTCTAAACGCACTCATGTTACAGGACTCGCTCCGTGTCCATTACCGGCATCTACTTCAACCTACACCCCACTGTCTGAGCAGGATCACTGCGGCCCAGAGTTCTGGGTTTGGAGATGCTATTAGAGCTTTGTCCCTTCCTAAAACAACGCAACCACCGCGAGCAATGCCATCTCAGTTTCCGCCCTGGACATTAGCGTCTACTCGTATAGGTTTAGGCATCCCAGGGATGACATCTAAGAAGATAACGCCTCAGGCTGAACTGCTCCAAGTGGCGTTGGACTACATGCAAAGGTTGCATTCCACCAAGGTTCATCTTTTCACGGATGGGTCTTCGTTGCCGCAAAGTTCCTCCTCTGGACTATTCCTCCCGTCGACCGGTAAACTCTTTTCCTACCGTTTAGACAGACCAACGTCCTCGACATCAGCTGAACTACACTCCCTCAAAGAGGCAATCCGCTACATCCTACGTCAAGAGCCCAACGAATGGGCCATATTCACTGACTCTAAACCTGCCCTTCAGTGCCTCCTTAAAGGGACACTGAAGTGATATGTAAACATTGCGGGATTACTAGCGCAAATTGTAGTCCGGAGTCCCCAGGCCATGTTTCGACCACTCTAGGCGCGTTTACGCGATTTTATTTAGTAGAAAAACTAATTCGAAAATGCTGTCCTCCTCTCTTTACGCTCGCCCATTTTCTGTGGCGTTTTCGTGTGACGTCAGGAGGGGATGAGCTGGCAATTGGCTGCGCCACGGCTGCGCTACTGCACGGCTCCCCGGCCGACAGAGTCAGTCGGCCCAGCGTTTCGTCCGCCGGCCGCCGGCAGGTCGTCGCAATCAAGGAGGTTAAAAAAAAAATTGCTTGGTCGCAATTCGTTCGCTTAGTTGAAACGAAGCCAGGACACGTTTGTGAATGGAAGAATGTGCCTTTCTTTACTTGGTTTGTTTGTACACTGTATCTAGCTCCAAGTCAAGTTCGCTTCACACAAGTGCTGCACAAGCACACATGCGACGCTTCGCTGACTGGTACGCCAGTAGGAAAATATAAGGCCTCTTGAAGGCGGGAGAAGAGTCAGCGAAGTCAATATAGGTACTAAGGAAATAAAATCAACTGATATTTTTACCGTACAGCGTAAAACTAGGGCGCGGGAAGCACTTTTTTGCGCTGAGCGAACAAGCACAGCGGTCAGCAGCACTACTACGCATCTGCGAACGCTTTTCCGTCTACGAAATGCAATTGCTAGACGTGAGCTACTGTGGAAACTCGGGCGACGCTTACTGCACGATCGCAGTACAACAAATAGTCACCTAAGCTGCTTGAAATGCCAAAACTAAATAAAAGTGTAAACCGGTTGTACAATATATAGCCTATATTAGCAAGACCTTCGCGTCCCGCTCCGTGGCTCAGTAGTCTGGGGCGCTGGGTATGTCACCGCAAATGTTTTGCAAGTCACGAGTTCGAATCCCCGCGGGTACGTGCTTTTTTTTTTTCTTAAAGTTAACTTTTTTGTTTTCCGCCGATGTTTTCTATATTGAGTTCACCTTTTTTTGGGCCGCAACGTTCATGGCTACACGAACTAGTTCACAAAACGCGCGCAGGCTGGCACATGCATGGCGCGCTAGCGAGTTCTCGTTGGCGTGCTGTTGCCATAAGCACCGACTGCTTGCAGGCAGTGGGCACAGGCCAGAATGAACAGACCCTTGGCCTGGTGCGAACACGCTTTTTACGATACAGGCATGAGGGAGGCTAGCTCCAATTATGGGGGAAAAGCGCATGACATTTGGGCGTCTACGGGTACGCGGAGGGCGTTCATGCACTGCGTAGGTTTCGGCTAGTGAATGCTACGATTCCAAGCCGTCCTAGGAGGCTTATCTTTACGCATTTTTACAGCTGACAACATGGCAGAAGCACGGTACGATGATTACTGAGTCATTGAGAATGCCCATCAAACAACGCCACCGGTTGTGTTTTACAGAACCGAAACCGAAACTTGTTTGGTTGCTCACCTTGGGCATCGTCCAATCACGGTGCCCGCTCCTCCTAACGTCACAGCTTTAGTTGGTGCGGCCGCCGCAAACCGCGCATGGTAGTTTTCCTTCTTTCACGCTTTGTAAAATAATTACCGATTTGTCAATTGTAAAAACAATGAAAAGTGTGCTAATTTGAGCCAGTCTACACAGTGCAAGCAAAAACGGGAGCTTGACAAATTCACTTCAGTGTCCCTTTAAGAGCGGCAAGCACTTCACATATGAACTTGCCGTTCAAGATATTCTCTATCTACACCACCTTTCAGTAGGCGCTGGGCACAATATTGTATTTCAGTAGGTGCCTGGTCACTGTGGGATAACAGGAAACCAAAAAGCTGATGATGCTGCCTCTGCAGGTCACACCTGCCGAAATATACGGAGAACATTTTTTACCAAACACGACGCTTCCATTATGGCCACACGCTACTCCCTTTCAGAGATAAACAGAATGTGGTCAGATCCTACCCACCACCACAAGTTTCTCTACTTTTTTGACCCTCAGCTGTCGTCAAGACTTCCTCACCAGCTTCCCCGTCATCTAGAAACATTATTTCATCGGCTCCGACTTAATGCAGCTTACACCAACAGCTACCGTTTCCGCATTGGACTATCTACCGCCTCCAGGTGCAACAACTGTGCATCGGAATACACAATTGAGCACCTTTTACTCTACTTCCCTGCCTACAAGGACTCTAGATCAACTTTGCTACAGAACATTGCACGCATAGGTTATACGCAAGGACCAATGACCTTAAAAACCATTTTAGGGTTCTGGCCGTCTTCTTCTCAGCAACGCCTTGCCCTAAAATTTCTGTTCTCGTACCTCAGTGACACTGGCTTAATCCAAAAGCTTTAAATCTCTTCACTCTGAGACTTTCGCTCTTGCCCTTTTACCTAATTTAGTTTGTCCCTCTCTCAGCCTTCATCTCTTTTCTGCCCTCCTCTCTCTTGGGCCTTTTTTCCTTTTCCCCCTCCCCTAACAGAGTAGCATGAAGGTGATTTTGTACGCCGGCTAAACACTCTGTTTTCTAATAAAGAGCTTCTCACTCTCTCTACGGTCTAAAGACAATGTGCCGAAAAACAGATACACAAAAATCGCACGTCAGCATGGTGGCAGCATGGACGCCGCAGAAAAACCATCTGAATGCAAAACTGCAGCAGAGCCATAATTTGCTGAAAGAAATAGAGTGGCGGGGCAATATATCTGTGCCACGTCGAATGACCGGTGGAACGCTCCCGTAGATGCCCCGGTCCAGTAAAAATGCCTCGGCTATTGGACTTTTCCAAAACAGGATAAGCGGTAGTGCTGGCACGTAGGCGGAAACGACGGATATTTTGTCTCGGGAGCTTGAAGAAGTCTGTTGTCCACGCACAAACGTATGTCATGAGAGGGCAATAATATGATAATACGGACACCCTCGAGGGAATTTTTTTTGTACTAACCATCTTCCCTTTTCCTCTTTGAATAAACGTTCAGCCCTATTTCTTGAGGATGATATATTCGTCTGTCTGTCTGTCTGTCTGTCTGTCTGTCTGTCTGTCTGTCTGTCTGCCTGCTTGTCTGCTTGTCTGTCTGTCTGTCTGTCTGTCTGTCTGTCTGTCTGTCTGTCTGTCTGTCTGTCTGTCTAGAAATAAATTGAACCACCAGAAAATATCCGCACCGGTTGGAGACTAACCCACATCCTGCACGTGGGAAACGGAAGGTATGTATACCAAGAGAGCCACGCAAGGCTTCTTTTTCTCTCTTTAACACATGGAAGTAAACACATTGTGACAACAGCTAGATTGAACACCTATAAACAACAGTGGGCACCAAATATATACGGGTCCGCTTTAATTATGACCGCCTTATGGCCTGTGAAATGTAAAGTCAAGGGCTGTTGTAGTGGATGAACCCTAAAGTTGCTGAAGATGAGGTCGATGCACGTTCCCCGGATGGTTGTGGGCTGCTTATAATCACGGCCCGCCGAGACTCGCCGACGCACGCCGCTGCCGACGACGATGAAACGTCGAAGGCGCGTGAAGCGTGCTCGTCTCGTGCCGGCCCAGGAAAACACCGGCAACACTGTCACTCCAGGGGCGGTATTCTCTTAACTGTCCCTTTTGAAAACGTCCCTTTTGAGTCCCTTTCATCGTGACGTACTTCCGGTTAAGCAGTAAGCGTTAACAGTAGGTTTGTTGCGCTTGCGTTACGCCACTTCCGGTTGTTTGCTTTTAGCCAATCAGGGCTCGCCAAAAGGGACACTTTTGAAAGGGACGCAAAAAGGACAAAACTCGAGAATACCGCCCCAGGAGCCCTTAAAGGGGAAGCGTGCTCGTCTCATGCCGGCCCAGGAAGACACCGGCAACACTGTCGCTCCAGGAGCCATTGAAGGGTAATTGAAGCACACCGGCCAACTATGTAAATACACTACGGGCCATGTCAAATGTGGCTCCCACTCTGCGCACAAGAGCGGATTCTTCACCGAAAAAACAACTAATTTTTCCCTAACAAAACTAGATCAACTACGTGAATAAATACACAGTGATTCTTGCGCGGCTATTGAGAAAAAGGACTTATCGCGAAAGAGGAAATAGTAATGTTTACGAGACGGGATCATTACTCGAAGGCGTTCCGAGAAATGATAGACGCTAATATTGAACGTCATCGTGCCTTAGACGCTGGCGTCACCTAATACGGTGCTGGGCGTAGCACAGCGCACCATTAAATGCTGGGTCAGTAGTGAACCCGTCACTCTGTAAAAAACGCACGTCTTTTTATTTATTTGTTTGAATACTTTTTAAGCCCAAAGGCTTTACAAAAAGGAGTGGGGAATCAAAACATAACAAATTTGAGCGATATGTTACACTGGTTGCCAAAGTGGAGAGTTTGAACGTTGCAGAGTTCGCAATAGATGCGATGTCGGCGGAAAGGCAGTTCCGGTCCTTGTTTGTTCTTGTAAGGAAGAAGTCACTTTAAGAAATTTTTCGGCAAGATGGCCCACCCACCTTGGAACTAAGGTCGAAACCAGGTTAAATTACTCATCTGAAAACTTTGTCATCCTATTCTTGATACACAGCTAAGCGGGCGTTGGAGTACTGTCGAAGTGGTGCCCACCAGGGTGACCAGTTTGAAACAAAATCTGAATTTCCTTTATGATACATCAAATGAATGGTATCAAAAAAGAAATAACGGAGAACGGGGGGGGGGGGGTAATAACGCACTGATATTTCTGCATGTGGTACCTAACCAACGGCGTCACTACTTACTCTGTGCAGTGAGAAATTTGAAGGCGTCAATGTTTGTGGTCTTTACTTTCTTTTTTTCTCCTGAAATTAACGTTCTTCGGGGATGGAGTGAAGTTAATCGAGTTATCAAAACCGGTTCTTTCAAGTAAACCAAGGATACATGTTGCCTTCCTAGAGTCCCACCCCTCTCTAATTCTCGTTTTTTTTTCTTCTGACCAGTATTATTTCTGATTGAATTGCTTGTTGCCTTTCACTGTTAGAAAACTCCAAAATTTTCCGCCCCTTCTTCGCTCTTTTCGAGTACCTTCCAGCCGCTCCTCAGCTGCAGAAATAGTTTTCTAGTTTCTGTCGAGACCATTTTTAAAAATATGATTTATTATTTACCAGCCTTCTTTGTTACATTATTGTGTTTCCTTGTGTCCATGGACTACTGACCGTTATAGTACAAAGTTCGTCTCATTCGTTCAATATTAGAACATGCTGGTTCCGTATGGGACTCAGGTCAAGAATCGCTTGTTGCCGAGATAGAAGCTGTCCAAAATCGTGCGTAGTGCTTCTTCTTCTATTTTATTTCGCATTTTCATTTTCTTTTCTTTTTTTCCATCGGAAAAACAGCCACTGTGTCCGCGATCGAACCCTCATCCTTGCGCTCAACCGCACAATGCCTTGACCACTTGGCCTCCGCAGCGGGTGGAGGCGGAGGGCGCGAAGAGGTGGAGAGAGAGGGACAGAAATGACGGGGGATTGGGTCAAGAAAATTCCATTGGCCAACACAAATTTTTGGCACTACTGGAAGCGCACTTGTAGCGCAGGCCCCACAGCATCAATCGAATTAGCAGCAGTAATTTTTTTTTTAATTCAGCTTGTTCACTCACCGAATCGAGAGAAAAGTAATGCATAAACGCACTTAAAAACGGCAGAACAAAGCTGTTATACGATAATGCGGAACACCGAAACTACATTGGCATGGCGTAAATGCTTCAAGCGCCTGTAGAGAGAGAGAGAGAGAGAGAGAGAGAGAGAGAGAGAGAGAGAGAGAGAGAGAGAGTAAAGGAAAGGCAGGAATGTTACCCAGGCTACGGCATAGTATGCTATCCTGCACAGGGGAAAGGGGAACACTGAGGAAAAAGAGGAAAAGAGAAAAAGAAGGGGAAAGGTACACACATAGCGTAGAGTGGTGTGCGTAGCGGTTGGACACTATAGACAAAAAAGTTCAGTGAGTTCATAGAGGGTAGTCTTTTGCGCTAGTCTTTTGGCGCAATTCCGTCGTTTTTAGAATACACAGGAGCGCTTTTGTAGCCTTGTTCGTAGATGACGGAGAAGGCCAGTGGCCCAGGATTATCTCCTCAAAGAACGGGCGCCGAGAGTCTAACTTTCGTAGAGTCGAAGAGAGTTGGCTTCGTTCCGGTGAAAACCGTGGACACTCGCATAGGACATGTCGTATGGTCTCTGGTGTGTCACAGACTTCGCGCGCCTCACTGGCTGCCATTCCAATCAAATAGGAGTAAGCATTTTTGAATGCGACTCCAGCCAGAGACGACAAAGAATGGTTGCATCAGATCGTGGGAGGCCTATGGAAGGGGGCGCTGAAGATGCGGGTCCAGTGCATGAATACGAGCGCTCGTGAACTCTTGGATAGTCCATTTGGATAGCGTGGTCTCCCGAGCAAGTTTGCGGAGAGTCCTAGCGGCGTCCGTCCTGGATTACGGAATGGATATGGTCTCCGTTTTTTGGTGTGCCAAGTGGGCGGCAGCGTCCACACTTTCGTTTCCGACAATGCCGCAATGACTGGGAAGCCATTGAAAGGCAATGTCATGACCCGCTTGGGTGGCACGGTCGTACAGTAGTCTTATCGCGGCCAGCAGCTGGTCATGAGGTCCACGGCACAGGGCTGACTGGAGCGATTGAAGCGCAGGCTTTGAGTCGCAGAAGATCGCCCATCTTCGCCATGAAGTTTGTTCAACAGTGTGAAGGGCACAACGGATGGCGTTTAGTTCGGTAGCCATCTAAACGCCCCCATGCGTCTTTCGCAAAGTTTGTAGCTTCCAACATCACCAGCATGCCGTCCAACTATACGCCTGCGATGAGGCCGCCTTTCCCACTTTTGTGTACGACGCAGCCTCGAGCATGCCTCACCATCCCATGCTTAACAAAGAAAGCAAGATTTTCCAACGCTGGCACTACAGCAGCTAACTCTAATTTATTTGCACGAGAGATACAGTGACCGCACCCATATTTACACCGATGGCTCTGTAACAATATCTGGTTCTGCCGGCGCCGTTGTTATACAACGAATATTCATGTCCACATAATTCAAAATAGCCCATCTTACCACTTCCACGGCTGCAGAAGCACCTGTCGAAGCACCGCAGTTAATACCGGGCTGATAAGCAGACGGAGGAACGATACCATCAGAAGGCTAAAGCAGCGGGCAAAGTGCTTGCCAAAACGCTACCCAAAGCCCTAAAAAAATCAAGACTGCCGAGAATACACCGGCCACCGAATAACGTGTGCGCTGCGCTTTTCGAAGCGTCGCAATGTCATAAGAACAATTTACGTTGCGGAAGGTACGAGACTCATTCGCCACGCCAGCAAGAAATGCGCCATCAGAAGATCCACACAAAGGGGCGCAAATTTAATTGGGAAGCAGGGACCTCGCAGAAGCCATGTGCAATGCCGCAGAGCAGTAATCTTGTCCGCCGAAGCAAGAATGCCGCTACGCAAAGCAACCAGCGTGTATTGCTTGGTCATGCACATGGCAGCAGAATGGTAATCTCAGCCTAAGAGGCACGAGCTATGGTACGAGCAGGCTGCTAGCATTGTGCATGCCAAGGTGCTTCTCCAAGCTACGGAACGAAATTTCAGCTGCCAAGGAAACATCGGTAGGCGGACGGCGCGAGCCATGCCCAAAGTTTCTCACATAGCAGAGGAGCACCACTCCACACTGCCGAAGAAACCACGTCGGTACACAAAGCTCGCCATAAAGAGCTTTCTAAGGTGTTAAACGTAGCACTGAAGCGAAAATCTACGTCAAAGAGCAAGTGTGCTATGTTCTTGCAGAAGCCCCGCAAAGTTTTACGAAGCGAAATGCGAGCGCATTGCTTCCAACAAAATGACATTGGTACTTGAAGCGAGCGACCGCTTTGTGCAGAGAGCCTCGGGACGTTAATAACGAAGCAACTGAAGAAAATAAACTGCTGAAGCACAGCAAAAAGATGTGGTACTGTAGAATAGACCGCCGAGGAAACGACGCAGCCGAGCGAGAGATGTGTAAACACCTTGGGGAAGCTCAACGCGCGCGAGCCTGCGTGACTCGTGAACTGCATACGCAGCGACACGGGTATATGAACTGATGTCACCGTTGCCGGAAAAGAAAAAAAAATAATTGAAGTTTCTTTGATGGATCTTTAAGGATGCGTGAGAACCTCATCCCTCTCCCACGCGAACTTGAGGATCGGCCTAGTGAAGACTCCTTGCTTTGGCTTCAGAAGTCCGCAACGCGACGTTTCTCGCACGTCCATCGTTCACCGAGCCAGCCGCGCTTAGCGTCTCAGGCGTCACGTCTGCTCTCTTTTAGCAGCGGCATTGGCAGCCTGTCGCTCCTTTAGTTGGCCGTCAGCATCGGAATTCTTCGCCGTCATTTTCATTCCGTCCTTTTTCGGCGTCCCCACTGGTTGCAGACCCGATTCTACAGCGCGTATGTACAATCGGTGGCGGGAGTCCCAAGATCCGTCGAGGCAGAGACAGCTGCGAGCCGCACTTTGTCTTGTAGCCTTCATGGCAACGTCACCAGCGTTGCGAAGGGAGCTTTCTCCACGCACTCTGTCCATTCTGTCGTTCTGCGCTCTTTAATCGCTCGCTCTGTTGGCAGAGCGACGTGAAAATGAACAGAGCGCCACGAAATTTTTGCCAACATGCCCCATCTATTTCTCAGCAAACAATAAAACGGTTTGTGTAATTACGCCGCGTGTGCGGGGCAAGCGCAGGTTGCGTTAGGGGCGGAACATCCGGAACTCGCAACAATGACTTCCAATGACGCCTCAGAGATCAATTTGTAAATACCTGGTCGAAATATTGTCGAAAAACACAAGACTGAAATCTAACATGAAAATGAGCACTAAAAGTAAAATACCTGACAGAATCGCTTTCTGAATAGGTACTACCGGCTACAGCGTATGTACGAACACCGTAGTAATAGTCGAGCCAATGTTTGCCAAGCCGCGAAAAAGTAGCACGACACGGCCGCACCCATTGGACTTCTTACTGCAGTGGATCGAGGAATTCCATGCCACACGCGACGCCAAAGCATGGATACGTAATCAGGCCTTCCACAACGTACCGGAATTGGTCTGACATTTTAATGCGAAAGCTCTACTCGCCTAGGTTGGCGAAAGCGCGCACCCAGCTGCTGTTCACAAAAATCATGCCCGGAGAGCACGTGACCTCTCCACCAGAACAGACACCGGCGCCAGCACCGGCCGTAGGAAAATTGCGCCATCAAACGGGAAAAAAAAGGCCGCGTATCTGCTTGATTCGCTGCAACTTGCATCGAGAGTTGATAGCCTCGTGCCCCCCCCCCCCCCCCGCTACATAGCCGCCTCCCCACTCTCACCTCCCACCCATAAAGGTTTTCCCTTTTGTGTTTTTTTAATCTCTTGTGCTTGGAGCCGCTTGAGAAAACGAGCATGTGTTGGCTTTCATCTCGCCTCTCTTCGACACCGTTTTTACGACATTCTTTTTTATTTAATATAGTTCAATACAATATAACGTGTATCCATAACTAAAGAAACGCTGGTACTCTCGGTTACGTACTTATATGTTGCCTCACACATGCCTGAGGTTTACTTTGCGCAGAATAACGTGTAAATGTATGAACCATGGCAGCACTTCATTTCCAAGGTGTCAAGTAGTCGAATCGAGCGACAGACAGACTAAAATTTTTGCGTTCGGTTTGCCGAAGAAAGTCGGCGTCGTTAAAAAACCGTAGCAGGGCGGTAATCGAATCCGAGAGCGCGCGGTGACAGGTCAGTGACTTAACCTCCTGTCTACGCCAACATCTCCTTCTTTACAGCCGGCTTGGGCATCAGCAAAGCAACAAATACGCACGTAGTCTACCCCAACACCACGCGCGACACGGCGTTGGAGGTATCTTCAATATGAAAGAAAGTGCGCCAAGAAAAAAATAAAGCACAAAAAAGCCGCGCCCCTTTCACTGCAACGTGAGGTGTCGGAACATGACCCGTAGTTTGATCCCTAGTATATGCGATAAAAATGTTGCACCATCATGTGGTGGCGATAAAATGATGCTCTCGCATTCACCCATCCTCAGAATTGCTTAGGAGCTCCCATAGTCTGTTTGGTTAGGTGGCGGAACCGCGCACGCACGGGCGTCGCCGCAGCAACTCTCAGCGCGCGCTCCACTCTTCAACCAACTGCCTCCATGGAAGTCCCCTCCGCATCAACAACCTTGCCAAAAGAAGCGCCTTCTCATCTCAAATATGCTTAGGGATTCCTTAAAACTTTCGTATGAGAGTCCCCTTTCGTCTTTATAAGGCGTACATTTCACGGCGGCCCAGTAGCAGACTTGCATTAAGGGTGCGTTCCAGAATAGCAATTAGAAGGTTAACCAGTCTGTTTGCGTGCGAGTATAAAAACCACTCGCCGCGAGTTCTAGCGCTCCTCCTTGAGAGCGAATTGGAGGGCTAATGAACTCGAGACCGGCGACTCTCGAGGAGCGACGCTCAAACTCGCCCGCAGACCTCGTTGTTCACCCTGCAGTTGGACTTCTTGAATGGGTCGTTGGTGAAAATCTGCTACTGGGCAGCGGAGATGGAATTTAGAATGACGAATTTCATGCACTTATTCGACGTAAAACGTATCAATATTTCGTGTATGTACACACTGGCAGATCTGATTCTGGGTAAGTATTGGCTCGGTGCTCACTAACGCGTTCGTCCACGTACCCCAGGGAACCATTGGCTCGCGTATTCGGTTTTTCAGTGTTTCGGTATAAGCTAGATTCCAGTCATGCGCGTTCATACTACATCTCGGCCACGAATGTATGAACGGCCACTGCTTGCTAAAGCGTCAGTGCGAGTGTACAGTTCCAACAGTGTTGCCCACAAAGCAACGTACTTCGCACAAGCGACCTTCTTACACACATTTTATTAATTTCTTGCTAACAATGACATTGGTTCAAATACCCTAACCGTCGAAACTCCAGTTTAGAAATAATTACCTCGTTTTTTGTCAAGTTGAGCTTTCGTACGGTGTTTATATAATTCTTGATTGGCTGCGCCGTTGGTTCGGTGGCACAGTACTTTGGTACAGTTCCACAGCTTTTTAGAGCACTCCGGTAATGCGTTTTAATGTATTGCTTTGTAATTAGCTTTCCGAAGGTTTGTGAGACGCTTTGAAAGCAAATCGCTCGCTTGGTTATGGTACCCGTGTCATGCCGCATCAGCTTCATTTCGTTCCGTAAGGCTATGGTATGTTCAGACTACCGACACTACCGACGCAAAAGCCATATCGCGATATATGGACGTAAAAAAACGACACGTCACGCAGTTCAGTTGGTTGAGACGTGAAATGACGTCATTCTTTAAAGTTATTACGACAGTTGCGGCAGCAGTCTGAACCTGGCCTAACTCAGTCAGCATGCGCATGCTCATTGCGCGTTCGCTTCACCGTAGCGGTGTCATTTCTGCGGCGTTTATTATCGTTCCGCTGCTGCGTGGGCTGCTTTGAACTGCTGACTTTCTTTGCGTATACCGACGCCGTATACGTGTACCTTCGGCGGTGTGTTAGGACATCGCTCGCTTCTTTCACTTAACGATGTTTCGCGTGCAGTATCGACCTTGCTCCGCAGCTTTGTTCGGAATTTCAACATGTGCATTTCAATCTTGCTTCCCGTGCCAGTGCTCTTTTTCTGTGGCTTAAATTATCGTTCTGCTGTCGTGCGCACCGCGGTAGAAAAATGCAGAGCTTGTTAGCTTTGCGTAACGGTGTTCTTATTTAGGTGGCTCAGGTTATCGCTCCGCGGCCTTCGGCGCCGATTAGGCAAGCCGATTAATCACGTTTTCGTAACTAGAGTTGCACGTATTTGTGTGGCTCTTCTGATGGCGAATTACTCGCAGTTATACCGCGCATGGATGCCGTACCTTTGGCGAAGTAGATAATTCTCCCGCTCGTATTGCGACACTCCTAAGGAGCGTTGCTCTCGTTAAGCGCGTATTGACGTCGTCTTGGCATCGCATACATTTCTTTCAGGGGCTTTGATCGGGACACATGCCCGTCTGAGATTACCATGCTTTATTGATGAAATTCTGTATCTTCGTAGCCGAGTTATTACAAGTTGCTTCTTACCGAATTAATGTGACACTGCAGGCTTTGAATATATAGTGGAGACCAGTACGGCCAAATCAGGGAATTGAAACGTTAAAGGAGCTATGAACAGAAAATACAACTTCGTTTAATTTGAAAGAACTAGGATTCAGTATCTCACTCAGCTCCATTACAGCCACAAAAGATGTTTTTTTAACAAAAAAAAGCAAGAAGTATTTAAAAACTTTCAAATTTTGCGCCACAGTGACGTGTTATGAGCAAGAATGACGTCATACGGGCCGCCAATAAAACATAATTTTCAGTGCGTTAACTGCACGTTGGCATTCAAGTGATGCGGTCAAATGGAACTAGAGGCCCCATTACAGACGTCCAGTCATGTGTCGTCGCGACAGATCAGTTAGGCGGCCGCCAGTCGCACAAACAAGGTTCCGTGACGTCATAGAAAAGTTGCGGGAAATTGGCTAGCGGGTCGCGACTGCTTCACACGTTTTTTTTAATATATCCGTTATTTGTTCGAAGATTGCGATGATATTGGTATCATTTTTATCGGGACCAAGCAGTCTTTCTAATAAACCCAACTTGTATTTTGTCTTCATGGCTCCTTTAAGATGGGACAGTTGACGTTTTTCGGGTGAAAAAAAAAATTGATCACACGTGATGTGTCATCCATAACCTTGTATTTGGAGGTTAAACGTGCCTCGCGCGGGAGATTTTCACGAAATTAAAGTATTCATACGCTTTACAAATATGTAGCAAATTTTAAAAGTACATGCTCTAAAAAAAGAAGTGTAAAGCCAATTCCGTCAGTAGAATTTGTAACATTATGGATCATAACATGCATTAAGGTGGGGAAAAGAATAAAAAAAGTAGCATGAAACGGCTGTTGTGTGGCAGTGCGTCTTTTCGTTCTCATATTTGCGTGGAGTTAGATCCACGATGCGTGTCAGTCGGCAAGCCCAACTTCCGTGGTTTTACGATATAGTCCAATAATTTCGGGAATAGTACAAGCACGTGATCAACTCCCTTTACTCTGTAATTTTGGTCATCGTTATTTACTTTTCGCCCCCGCATTTCCTTTAAATTCGACCACGGAAACGACTGAGTGCAGTAGAGAGATATGTGAAGCGCACCCATAAGTGGCGCTCGTCACTCGCTTCTCGCGGATAGTGTGTGTGCGATTTCGAGTGGTGAGTGCGAGAAAATGTGAGTGGCGAATGTGAGTGGTGAGTGTGA
Organism: Haemaphysalis longicornis; assembly: GCF_048455015.1. NCBI lineage: Eukaryota > Metazoa > Arthropoda > Arachnida > Ixodida > Ixodidae > Haemaphysalis > Haemaphysalis longicornis. Next base: position 417,560,433 of record NW_027526203.1, on the reverse strand, counting down.
GCGAGTGAGTGTAAACAGTGAATACGAGTGGTAATTATGAGTGCTGTGAGTGTCAGGGGATAATGCGAGTGGTTATGAGTGCGATTAACCACTAGTGGCGAGACCGAATGGGCAGTGTAGCGGAAGAACGACGCAAGGCAGACGCCCGTGGCTGCCCGATACGAGGATGATCATTTTAACTAGACGTGAAATCTGTACACGATGATGATCACTGCTGCGCATACCCAGCCTCAGATGCAACATCCTCCCGCGCCCGCAATACTGCACACCGACCTCGTTGGCTAGTCGACCGCTTCTCCTGCTGGCCCCGCACTACCACGTCCTTACCAAATTCCGGCATGCTCCTCTTGCACGTTTTTTTTTTTTTTTTTTCGCATGTGGCGCGCGCAGCGAGTCCCCCAGTTCATGTAAAAGCTTGAGGGGAAAGGTCAAGCTCCTCGTAGTGGTATGCGGTGATGTGCCGCTTCTGGCGAGTTTCGGGCTTCTGAACGCTGAGTCGTAGCTCAACTTTAAAGAACTGGGTCCTGCATACGTCACCTGTAAGGACGCGAGTCTCTTTTCACGTCGAGCGCCTCGATACAGCGCACGACACGCGTGGCTCTAACGATTACTGTAGTTCCAAAGTTCCAACCAGCCTGCCACAGACTCTACTGATCAAAATGTAGCAGAAGAACGACTAAGGCAGGCCGGGGCTATGGCTGCCCAAACAGGGATGAAAGCTTTAATTACAAGGGAATCTCCATGATGATAATGGTGATGACTTACACGTACCCAGCGGGAGATTCAACACCCTTCAGCGCCCGCAGCGTCTGCTACTGGCTTAATTAGGTACAAACGCTGCACCACATGCCGAACTTGCTGGCTATTACACATCTAGTTCAGGTGGCGTGGCGTTTCGGCGTTGCAGACTCTTGTGCCAGTCGTCGAGCTCGTTCATCTTGAGACGATGCTCGTGAAAGCAGCCCCGCAGCTCGTCCTAAAGATTGAGCGGCCTCTTGGGCTGCTCGCACCGGTACACGTTTATGCGCCGCTCCTGGCACGCATGGGAGTTCTCCATGCTGAGTCGCCAATCTAGAATCACAAGGTTTCGTTCAGTAAGTCTCCTTTCAGGTCCCCGTTTGCTTCTCAACTTCAAGTAGACTCCATAGCAAATCCTGATGGTCGGTGTACGGCGGAAGGAGGACGTTTCCGTTCGCAGTGTCTCGGTATCTGCAACAACTAATGCTTGCCTTCGGTGCGCAGACACGAGTAGCTGATCCGATGAGTATGCTGCGTTGTACGAAAGATCACGGAATTCTCCGCAGGCTCGGTACGGTTTATTTTTTCATTCACTCCCGCCCACGAGTAATCTTTGCCGGGAGGGATAATTATTCCGTAAATCTAATATTTAGTTTTTCATCCCATAATGTCCATCCTTGGAAAGCTGCCGGGAAATTCTGTTCCCTTTCGTCTTTAACCGCGCTTAAACCGTCGTGCAGCCTTCAGCGCAGCCTGCCATCGCCAATGCGAAGCAGATGACAACGAAAGTCTTCGTCGAGTCTACTCAAAGGTGTTATGCCCTATAGGCTTGTGGCAATTGTACCGAAGGTGGTGTCAGTCAACTCTCAACTTTTTGTTGTTGCCGTAGGTTCGGTGTAGCGAGTCGAGCGGTGCTGCCACACCAGAACTTCGTCTGCCTCGGATTTTTCTTGCGGTAGTTTCTGATCCCGACGAGTTTATTTTCGTGATGGGTGTCAGCTCAACATACGTTTTTGCTGCTTCTCTGCAAGGCCTCGCTATTTCCTCACACGGAGCCGAAGGGATGAGCGATGGTGGTTCCGTCTTTCTAACTTCGGGGAGATAGAGCGACTCAGACTCGGGCTTGACTGCAACCTTGTGCGCTACTTCGATGGTTGTAGCTGGTCGAGTTGCGAGAGCTTCCGGTAAAGACTCGTCCTTCATGAAGTCCGGAACGAAGACGTACTCAAACTGAAACGGTGGGGGCTGTATGTTTTATTTCGCGTCTTTCGCGGCTTTAGTCGTCGGCTTGCAGTGGCGCTTAATCATCCTTGTCTGCGATTGGCGTATCCTTTCGGCCTTGAAGACTGGCTTCCGTTGGGACGCTCGACGCTCCCTCGGCGTTGGCTCCCACCCACATGTCCTTGCCTTCATCCTCATCTTCGGCATTTTGGTATGAAGCCTGGGCTTTAAGGATGACTTGTTCATTTACAGAGACTTGCGAGACGTTAACGAACGAATTGGTCTCGATCGTCTTCTCTTGTTCTCGTATATTTCCCGAATCGCACGTCGCGTTTAGCAGCACGGGTTCTTGCCTTGCCGTCCTGCAGTAGTTCTACTCCGATAGACGTTCTGGCCTCACGCTACCCCGACTCGAAGTTGCGTGCGCCATTATGCGCGCAAAGCGGCAGAATGCATTCTCGCTTCATTTTCTTTGCGCGCTGGACGTGAACGTCAACGTATATGGCTGCTCCACCGGAGGACCATTCGTTGACAGCGAGGAGAGCTCTGAAGGGTCACCACTGGTCATCCCGCTGACGATGTCGGGCAAGTCCGTGTGGCCGTGGGTCGCCGGACCAAAATGGTTCCCAAATCCATGCCATTCACGTGGCTTAGCGTTGAATGTTGGTACCTGCAGCCTCGGTAGGACATCTGGAGAAGTCAACGCGCATGAGCGAAAGTGAGAGTGGTCACCTGGATTGGTTGCAGGGCGAACGCCGTTGGACACGATGGTTGATGCTTGAGGGTAACTTGGCTTGCTTGAAGGGCCTTTGGTGGTGTAAGCCATTCCGGGTGCCTTTCGGGACTTCAAATCCAAGCTCAGCTGGTTGAGGGCACGATGTATGATTCCTTGGAACTTCAAGGCGTCGAAGTAGACCCGTTCAAGTTCGTCAGGTTCTAGTAACTCGATGATTTTTCGGCCTGTCGTGTACATTGCAGCGTCTTTGCTCTCGAGCTGGTAAATGGTCTCTTGCAAGTGGTGCGGAGATTGTGAAGTAATTTGCAGAATCTACTCGCTGCTTTGAGCAGCCTCGCAATAGAGCCGCGAAGGACGCGTTGCTGCTGCCGGTGCAGCTTATCCATTGTACACTTACGGTCGGCCGTCACTAGGCGGTCTGGGCCAGCCATGCCAGCCTCCGGCTGAGGGCGGGACTGAGCACATAAAACAACGGTCAAAACAGTGGGGTTCTACAAACCTCAAGCCGGAAGTGATGTCGGTGGTCTCCTTAGTGGTGTGTGGTCATCTTCCTGGGTTTTACGGCACCAAAATGTAGCGGAAGAACGACGCAAGACAGACTGGGGCCATGCCTGCCCAGAACGGGGATGATCACTTTAATGACACGAGAAATCTGTACGCGGTGACGATCATTACTGGTGTATACCCAGCGGGAGATTCAACAGACAGTACGTGTGCGAGGAAATGTTTGATGAAAAATGTTTTTTTAGAGAGCCTGAGCGATTTGCGTCCTGTTTTTCTGAGTGCAGAGTCGATATTGCATCCCAGCCCTAGCCACTTTTTTCGGAGGGGCGGTGGAAACCCCCTTCGGGTTGCCGCATGGCCTATGCAAGCGGGATGAGGCCATTGCAAGTAAACCGCTTGCGGCTCAACTTCGCGTTCGCGAAATACTTTCTCTGTAAGACTCATCGGGCAGCTTTTTCTCTTTACCAGACCTGTGGTCAACGCGAGGACATTCAACGTGGCATATACGTGCGTGCCCTCGTTTCGCAGAACCTAGGTTATATGTGACGTCTGCAGCGCGGGGAGGCAGGGAGTAGTCATTAAGTGTTTGTGTGTTTGTGCGCGCTTTACATTTACTGCTTTTGCATTGCGGCAAAGCCAGCTTTAGCGTCATTTCTGTGTAGAAAACGGCTGTAACTCGTGTTTTATTCCAGTGTCACCTACGGGGAAAGTATGGTTACAGAATTAATGAGAGGCTTAGCGCAAATAAGACGAGGACGGTGACAGACGAGACAGGCGCTACCATCAGCCGAGTTTATTTCGAAAAGGACAAGCACATGTAAGTCAGGCATATACTGCAGAAAAATGAAAGAAAAACGAAAGCTGCTCTACAAAACGCTACCATTGAGCACTAGCCAAATGAACCAAGGCCTGCGGTGATACCCTATTCGCATCGAGTAGTTCGCTTCCAAATACAATGTTTCGGTTGTGTTTTCAGCGCCCTTAAACTTACTACGCTTTGCTTGAGAAAAATGTCAGAGAAGAAGCGCAAAAAATTCGACTAGAAACCTGTCAAGGAATTCATTAAGTGCGCAATAGGTGTTGTTTATGAGATTCCTTTGATTTGTGGTAAGGTATATATCGGCCAAACCGGCGGATGCATCATTGAACGCCTAAGAGAACCTGCCCTATCGATAAAAAAATGGACCTGGTTCGCACTTTCCAGTACATTGTAAAAATTGCGATTGCGATTGGGAACCCGAGCTGGACAAGACAAAAATAATTGAAATAAGCGGTAATGTGACTGCGCGTGAGGTTGCTGAAGAATTTTTTTTTTTTTTTTACAAAAAGAAAGGGGGCCATGTGTGGCAGTAAGCCGTCGCTTTCTATCTATGCTGAGGAATGTGATTTTCTTAAAGCTTTTTATTATTGATGTACTACCTTTACCAGATGTCCGTGTTTATCTTTTCTTTCCTTTCCTTCGTATGTATTGTTTGCCTGAATTATATAATCTTGTCCTCTTCCAAATAAACTCAGTTAATAGCAACGCCTGTCTCGTCTCTCACCGTCCTCGCCTTCTTCGCGCTAAGCCTCCCATTAGGTATGCACCAACTCGCCCAACAACACGTTTTATGGTTACAGAAAACGCTTGTAACTCTTGTTTTGTCGCAGCTATTCCGCAACAAATTAGGCGACAATCAGCCGCTAAGACGCCTGTATCTTTAGGGGCGAGTTTAATTTACTTTTCTTATTTAGGAAGTTCACATTAAATTTGGGAAATTTCAAAAATCCCCGTCTTCTGTCATACATTTACTTCGATATGTTTACACGGGAGAGAAATGGACTGCCCCATGTTGTCTGCTAGGGCAAATCTCTATTTTCCTTGCAAGTTTCATTAAGCTAATTAAATAATAAGTATGCTGAAATTAATTGCAAAATACAAACAAACATGTTTTGTTTCATTCACTCGGTTGACTTAGCTGTGCAACCGGCACGTTCCCCTCATGCATTGAGAGAGAATTTGGAGGCGCAACGGAAACTGCGCTGGCATTCCGCCTTCGCGGGGTGGATTGACCGTCAATATTTTCTTTTTGTAGTTGACAATACAGGAGGCGTAAATAAATGTGATCCGTGCATATGCAAGGTTCCACGCTTTCTAGTTTACAGCCTGATAGCGGCGGCACTACTGTGAGGATGAGCGCAGCATGTCCAACTACTAGTGACGTAAAAATGCATACCGTTTTCGCTTCTTCCCACAAACTTTTCCCAAGCAGTCCGCGCATGCCGACAGCGGACGCACTTACCATCCTAGGGCTCCACTGAGCGACCAATGTCGCGTCGACGCTCAGCGTTAAACAATGCCCACAACAGATAAAAGAGATACGAGTTAGACAAAGTGGGGAGGTGGGGGGGGGGGGGGTGCACGGAGGGAGAAGGACCCAGAGAGAAGCAGAGCGGCGTGGGGCCTAAAGCTGGCACGCGTGTTTGACTCCGGGCGGAGGCTCGGGGGGCGCTCTGCTTTCTCTCGCCACTGCGCCGCGACGGTGCAGCAGCAGCAGCAGCAGCAGCAGCCGAAGCGACGCGTGCCCCATGAAACAAAAGCGCACAGTTTCGGGGTCATCTATCATGGCCGCCCCATCAAGTTTTTGGATGCTCGCTGCAGCCCGTGCGAGATATATGTGTGCCTGCGCTCGTATGTGTTTATCTTCGCCTTGCTTCCATACATGGGCGTGCTCGCGCGAAAGAAATAAGCACGGAGGGCCGACAAAAAAGAGAAGACGAGCGTGCGTGCGCTGTACTTGGTGCAAAAAAATGCACCCGTCCCATGGCGTAGCGCAGAGTGCGCGCGCGCGACGGGATCTTATAGGCCGCTGGAGCTGGAAGCGAACCTAGCAGGGCGTGGTGTAGGCAGTGCGCACAGTCGTTAGACGCGTTCCCTTTCGGAGACGGGCACGGCCGCTCCAGCGTATTACTTCCCCGGAGCGCTGGCGGTAACGATGACAAAGATCGCCGCTTTGCCGGAGAAGCACGCCAAGATAGAGGGTATACTTACACCCGGGGGTCACCACTACACAGGAGTACACGAGGTTATTTTGGGTCACCGGCAGCTCGAGCATCACCGGCGTTCATTCAGTTTTCCGCTGCCGCCTGCCCGCCGGCGCACTCGTTCTTCGAGTGGTACACTTCCGAGAGCGGGCCTAGTTTAGGACGAGCCCCTGAACCGGCGGGACTGGCGCCATTACGGCATACAGACATCGCTTACAAAGACGGTTGTGTTTGTGGGGTAAACGGAGAAATTTTGATATGCTTGTCGCCCGAACCAGCCAACAAAATTTCTGGAGACTGGTGATTCACGGGTGGGTTTCCAATGCCCCAACAGTTATTTATTTGCAGGCTACTGGTGGGTCTCATGAGCAGAAGTTGAACTGAAGGTCGAAGTGGAAGAGGGGAATCCGACGAGGGAAAGCGCGTTACGCGGCATCGAAGTACATATGGTATATCGTCTTTCGATGTCGTTTGCAGCAAAGTAAGCATATATGATGCCGTTTTGGTTTTCTTTTTACCCCAGCAGCCAGAAGCAGTGACAGTAGCATTCACGTACGATCGAACGTTTTGTCGCTACGGCAGCCATTATTCTCAGCAAACAAATTTAGTTTCGTTTAAAATGAACTGAGCTTTCCTAACGAATCATTAAATGGGCTCTGAGCTGTAGTAACGTAAGTGTTCTTCCACCGCTGTTTTGCGACAGCACGTTATCACCTACTCCACTCAATGATTAACTCTGCAAGTTTCCTTCAGAGACTGCGCAACGCGCGAAAAAAAAAAAACAAAACGCCGTATTGTGAGGAGTGCAGCCTGCTAACACACAACTCTAAACATTACTCGTGTTTTTTTTGTTTTTTTTTTTAGTGGAAGACCAGTCTTTCTTTAAGAAATGGCACCAAAAAAGTCAAGGTGGGCTCCCTCGTTTCGATACACCTTCATCGGACAGTTCACTGTACCTTCATCGGACACGGTTCACTTCGTATCAAGTGCCCATCTATGCGTTCGTACTCACCGACAAAACTATTCGATTTGTTTAGCCGAATCTCTTCGCCCCACATAAAGATTAATCAAAAGCTTCTAGTTGAGCATCGTGCGAACCGTTGCAGCAGGGCAACTAAGTTACCCGTGCTGCACGGGGACTTCACTTGGCATTGGAGTCGATGGCCTTGGAAACTCCCGATGGAGTTCCAGGCGGCCCCGGCGGGTTTTCCGGTGACTAGTCCGCTTTTCCGGTGCACCGTTAAGAGAGGGCAATTAGCGCTTCATTCGATAGACAATGCGTTCGAATGCATTCGGAACGCCCGTAGCACACGATAAGATATTATAAGCTTCGCACACAGTCACGTTGGGCAGGGTTCAGACTGTTGCCGCAACACTCGCAATAACTTTAAAGGACGACATCATTTCACGTCTCAGCCAACCAAACTGCGTGACGCGTCGTTTTTTTACGTCCATATATCATGATATGGCTTTTGCGTCGGTAGTTTGAACATACTTAATCGGGAGTTGCGGACGTAGCGTGCTCACATGTACCCCCTGTCTTCTTGTGCAGTTGCTGAATATCATATGCGCGCCGTATGGATTACGGCGCCTTCGCGGATGGCTATAATTCAACTTCTGTTTTACTAAATTGAAAGAAATCGTTATTGTTATATTAGCTTGTAACTTGATGTATAAGAGTGCCGACAGATGGCGCTCTGAACACATAGGTTTAAGGGAACAAAATGGGAAGCTTTTCGTGTCGCCCCTTAAATGTGGTATGGGCGGGTGAGCCAAGAACGTACATTTTAGATGCGACGCACCTCTTTAACTCGCCTTGTCCCTCCATGCATGCATCCGGCGTCCATCCGCACGCCTCTCCCCCATTCTCCTCGCCACGCCAGCTGCGCGGTAACGCCGCTCTCACCGCAGCGCCATCTTGCGTTAGCGCTCGCTCCCCTCGCCATGCCAGCTGTGCGTCAGCGCGTTAGCGCTCGGTTAACACATGCGCATGCGCTACTCTGTCTCATTCCCCTCACCGTTAACGCGCGGTACAAATAAACGCGATAACTGCGCCGCTCCGCTCAGTCGCTCCACCGCCGCCGCTCCGATGACATCCGATGACCACCGATGATTTGAATGAAGACTAAAAGGTATGCTACCGCGATGGTCGGCGCAACCGTAACAAGCACCGCCCAGATGCGTCGCATCACCCCATGGTTCCCCCCCGCGGAAAGATGTGGTCAAGTTTTTTGGTTTACGTCTGCAAGCGACGCTCGGACGGGTCACAACACTACACGGGCAGGGTCTCGTGTTTTCGGTGCATGTTTCAGTTTCTTCCCTGAGAAAGTTCTGGAGTGGTATATGGCCTAAATTTCTACTTTTTCCGTATCACCTTTGTAACTCCTGCGTCGGCTGTTTCTTTTATTGTTTTCTTTAAAATACACCAAAGTTTCAGCATTCAGCGCTTCTGTGCTTCGTCCAAATCGAAATACGGCTGCAGTGCTCGGCAATCGAGACTGGTACCTTGTGGCCGGCAGCAGAATGTATATCGAGTAAGCGGTGGAGGAGCAACCGAACGAAGCGGTCAAAGCGCGGCTGTCGGTGAGATGGGCGTCGCGTAGACGACCTTTCAAAGAGTAGCCCTTGCACCCACGGCCGCGTGGGCGGCTGCAGTGATTCTCGGTAGAGTTACGGCTGCTCGGAGCCACCGAAGCGGCCGCATGCCGACTTGAGCGATGCAGAGGCGCACTCGGATTCATGTTCAGACGGTGCCCCGTAGCGCAGGAGACACAGGCCGCCCTTTGGGGCGCCGTTGCCTAGGCAACGGTGTTACCGTTATGGGACGAGCGTCCCCATCGGACTCCAGCAGACTGCGTTAATACTTGATGGGCTTCGCCGGTCTGGGCCAGAGGAGCGCGCTCCCCCCACAGCGGCGCGCGTCTTCTCTCGACTGGTGCGGGGCCGCTGGGCGGCTGCTGCTGGGGCCTGTCGTCGGCGGCGCTGCGACCGAGAGTCGAATTCGCGCGCCCCTTTTCCTCCCTCCCCGCAGCGGCCGGCCGGGATGGAAGCGCCGAGAGCATTTATTAGACAGGCTTTTGTTCCTCGCGCGGACGATGAAGTTACCTCGCTCTCGGGAAACGTCAAGAAGAGCGAATTTATCCGCATGGCGCGATTTGTTGTCCGTAAAGTAAATACGCCCAGTGACACGGCTTCATATTTCACTTTGTGACGTACTTGGGGCATCGCATCTTCGATAAGGCTGACACTCACGCAATAACGTGCATGCATTCATTCATACGCTATGACGGACACACTCACACATACAGCCACACGTACAGACGCAGCACGAGCACGCAACGTAATACGAAGTGGTATCAAAAAGTTTCGAGACTGCCTCTGGTCAAAAAGGAGTGCTTAACTGCGTTTATAGATAACGACCCTTCCCAGCAGTAGACGATGCTCCGGCGTCCCTGCCCCTACCAGCATGTCAAGAAACTCCTACGATTGGCGCTGAATCTCCGCAGTGGTGTCAAAACGACGACCTTTGATCTCTCACGCCAAAAGCTTCCCCCACCACACAAAAAACTCTGTGCAAGACGTTACCATACGCTGACGTCTGCAGAATAACGCAATGGCACATTAACCTATCCCACACCATTTACTTGCCCCAGTTCCCCACAAACAAATGCCCTCACTGCAACAATGAATACGGATCTCTCATATCAGATGGGCCTGCCAAAAGATCCAGTCTGTCTCTCTCATTCCCAAGCCCTCTCTTGAGCAATGAAACGTCGCGCTGACCAGCTCGGACCTGAATGCCCAGCCTGTGCTGATTACCAGGTCTCGTGGCATGCCATAGAACTCTGGCGCCCTGGACGGAAGGCGCCACGTCCCCAGGAAGCAAACAAACTTTTGTTCTATCCCAATAAAAGAAATTCACGAACCTTTACCTCCGGATACAGGGATGACGCGAAGCTTAACCTCAGTGAAAAGGAATCTTTTCTGTGAAAATCATTACGCAAAACCATTAACCGACCGCAACGAAACCTTTTCCTTCCGCTGAGCTTTACCCGATCGCATGGAGGAGCGAACCAAACGCGGCCTACCCCAGCCGAAGCCGACTGCCGAAACCGACGGCGAACTGGCTGACGCGCCTTCTCACGCCTTCTCTTTTCTTAGGCCACTGTCGACGGCTTTCCCAATGAATATTTATGCATGCATTCACATTCATCACCTTTTTTCGTTCAGCTGCATCTGGCGTGCCAGTCATTGGGGACGTCAGCCCAACGCATTCCCGCGTCCGCAACCAATGGGGATGTCAGGCCGACACATATCCGCTTTAGGAACCAGTGCATACCCTTGTTCGCCGCCGATGTGAATTTAGCGCCCACATTCCTGGCGCCGCTTTGTGGTTACGCGGATCCGGGGACGGCGTGTTTTTTGTCGCCTGAGCCACGTAATGTTGAGCGATGCTCACGCGTTAAAAATGGTCCCCCGCGTGCTACCCGACCCAGTACACCGCCTGCAAAGCGGCTTTATACCGACGTTAGACACCTGATTACGCATGTCCTGTGCGCAAAGTGAAACTTGTAAGCGTTAACCTAAACGGGAGCTGATAACTGCAATGCCGAAGTGTGAAGGGGTGACGAATACAATTATGGCACACTTGTGTCAAAGCTGTAAAATAACGAGCCCGCATTGAAATTTGAGAGTGCAAACATGTCATAATAGCATGTAATAATTCGGGTGAATTAAGTTTTGTTTTATCTGAGGATGACAGATGGCATTTAAAAAAAATCAAATCCCCTATCATCTAACGAGAAAGATGTTTGAAAAGGGAAGCTTTCTCTGCGCGAAATTAAGTAAGTGTGCGTTTGCGATTGATTTGTTTGCATTCGGTTTATTTGCAAGTTCGAGTAGCTTAGAGTATGAGTAGATGCTTCGTGTCACTTTACACGTCCAAAATCCACACTGTTTCGACCGTGTCGGAAGGTCGCATTCGGATAGACGTCGGCTTTGTAACGTGTGCACTTTGTGGGAACCCATTATGTAAAGTTGACTTTCCTGTAGTGCGTTTTGGTGTTACGGTCTACAGCGCAAGTCAGGCATAGAAAGCTTCGCTTTAAAAAAATATTTATGCTACCGAGTAAAACGATATTCACGTCAGCAGAGGCTGGAATCTCCATGCAGGAAAGAGTGGCGGTGACTGCTGCCGGGGGTTCTAGCGATTTCGCGGTCCCGGAATACGACGGTAGTCGTGCGGAGAAGCCACTGTGGCGCCCTTTAGTACAAGAAACTTTTTACCCGTCTAGAGTTTCTCTTTTGGTGGATTCACTTGAGTCTCTCACCACTTCCCCACGAGGTCACATCAGCCGCCAATTGGCCGATTTGGTTACAGTGATGCTGATTCAAAAGCTGGTTTGGCTGCAGATCGCAGCTGAAGATCGGCAAAGGTCGTTTAAAAATGCAGCCCATTTCATTCTGGGCAAGGGGCTTCCAATTACATTCCCATTCCATTCCTTCAAGAACTGTCGCCATTTCCTTCCCATTCTATTCCGGTGTCGCGAAAAGGTGGAATGGATCTGGATTCCTGTCAATTCCGGAGTGGTAACTCCGCAATACTGGTTGGAAGCAACACGGCGCATTTTAAATAACATGTGAGGGTTACCTGGACTGTTCCGTCACGTTATAAATGACAGCAATGTTTTCCATTGTTCTCCAACGATCCTCATGTACAAGTTACCTCATTCTTTCAATATTTTGGGGGGCCGATCTTGTTTAAGGTCTCCCTAACCTCGCGTCATCTTCCAGTGATGTTCTGCTACTCCTGTTTCGCGCGTGCCACTGAAAGCCCCTCCCTTCGCTTCCTCCAGCATCGCTGTAAGCATACCTAATCATGCATAACGTTTCTTTGTTAGATTTGTTAAGTTTCCGTCATTATTTCACTATTGCTTTTTATTATAGCTTGCTTGACGTGATGAAATCGCAGACGTGGTAGCGGACATTGTCAGAATAGCAACAGTTGCACAGCTCCCGATGTACACCGTACGGTGACTTTTGACACACTGACTTATGAAAGTCGGTGCTTCCTGTGATTTCGCGGCTAACATCTTGCCTCCTGTGTCACGGAGTTACAAAACGTGCCCAAAACTTTCTGATACCATCTCGTACGCCGGCAATAGTTATGCCGAGACAAATTTTCTCTACAGTTGGTTTTTAAGGCAAAGCTTTTTATGGCTAGGTGAAAGGCTAATCGAGGAGTCCTGAGTACGCAAAAAACTTCTCTGGCGCAACCCGATAAATATGCGTGGAAAAACCAGGTCTTAGAGGAGTTAGAGGTAAGGGGAGAGAGATTGGCTGGATTTATCTCTCTGGCTGCAGAGCGCGTCCGCAGCGAGCTACTGCGTGCAGCGCAGATAAAGCGATAGCGGTGGACAGGGGTGGCATCAACGCGGCAACAGCTACACGCCGGCCGCACGTTGTTTCTATATGGGTAGGCCACACGTCACACGTTCTTCTAGAAGCATGCAGCGTACGACCAGCGTCACCACATGTAGGAACGGAAACGAAAGATACCGCAAACAGGCAACGTATAACAAAAAAGACTTAGAGTAACACAGGGAAAAACACCGACCGCATATTACAACTTCGCTGGTTAACCATCTTTACGGAATGCATGGGCGCATTTCTAATGGGCTTCCCTTTATGCATGGCTGTCTTGAACAGGGGTTGTTATAATGCTGAATAATACTGGTAATTAGACACCACACTATTGACTGTTGTTTAATTTGCGTATATATGCAGATGTATTTTTCGTGCTTATCGTTTCTGCGCCTGGCGGGCCAGACAAGCCAGTTGCAACGAAAGCCTATCGAGAAAGTTTTCACGTATGCTGCTCTTGCCCAAAGAGTACTAGAAATGCTCTAATCGCATCTGCTACCTTCTGTGCCAACCGATACTGCAGAGGCCTAGTCCGATGTGCTTCAGTGCGGCTGCATACTACGTGCGTGCCCGTGCGTTCGCACCATCTGCGTGTGGGGGGCTTCTGTGCGGGAGAGGGGAGCCACGTTCTTCAAACTGTGGCGGCGGAATAACGAAGGCATTTGGGCATATCCCGGCCCGGTTCGCAAACATATCGTTCATGGATGCAAGAATTTGATGATCATTAGGAGAGGAAGACGGTAGCCGCTTGAGCTACTCTTTTTTCTCGCCATACAGTTTGCGTGCTCATACAGGATAATTCCCCGTGGTCGTAGCTTTTCACTGCTGTCTGGCCTTTTACGTCTCTTTTTTTTTTTTTAAATATGGATTGCTGGGTGGGCTTGAAAAAGGCCTAGACGTACTACCTTCGTTAAATGAGCTCCATCTGTCGATTCACGAATTTGTTGTAACATTATCCCGTGTGGTAAAAATGACAGATCGGATAGTTGGTCTGCTAGCGTGTTTCGCAAAACAACGCAAAATGGACAGTACAAGAGTAGGCCTAAAAAACAGGCAACAAAAGAGTGTTCGTTCGTCGTCGTTCGGTTAAAATTTCTCTTGAACTGCCCTTTTCACTCTGTTCTGTACAATGCATGACCAGGGAGGGGGGAGGGGGGGGGGGTCTGTTGAGATGTTTAAACAAGTGTTGTATGTATGAATCCGGCCACAGATCATGTACTGAATATAAGTTGTGAGGTGTTCAATGTGAATGTTGCCCTACAGGATCCTCTGCACAGTAGTAAAAGGACATGGAGGGATGGCTCATTTCGGGAGAACTCCGCCAGTTACAAGCTAAAGTCAAAGACAATCCTTTGGCAAAGCTCCACTGAAATGCACTCGGGTGACTGGTTCATGTCCCAAATAAGGGAAATAGACGAATCACAGCATGTCATTTGGCCCCAGAAAGTGATCTGCGCTGCGATACTGCGCAATTCAGAACTTAATGCTTGCATCGCATGATGCCACAGCACAGACCGAACCATTTGGTCATACTGCATGCCCTACGCCGTCAGTTCCCGAAATTTCATTGTTGGCTGCGCTTACTGGTAAATCGAGTTCAGTGTGGTGAAGCTGAATCAAAGCATTGTCACAGAGTGTAAGGTCCGATTCTAGATTACGAGGGAAAAATCAGTTCTACATGAACATTGGGTGCCTGCTTCATTACATGATCTGTATGAAGTGCGCGTTCATGTGGTTTGTGCGAAATTTGAACGCTTATTTCATGACATGTGCAAGTAACAGTTAGCGATGCTGACAGCCGTTGCGGCCCTTCTATGTCCAGAGTATCTCATGGCACTCGAATATCTAACACTTTTTAGGGCCCCTCTGCGTCGTAGATGCATAATTTGGGTTAAATTGAAAGACCGTTAGAGCTTTAGTTTTGGGAGGCGCATAATTCCAACTTTCTTGTTTTAATTACTCAATTATAGCAGTTTTAAAGCGAGTAATTTCATGAAGACATTCACCTTCAAGCCATGAAGGCCCTTAAGACGGTGCGTCGCTTTTTAAAACTTTTCGAAACAACATTTGCGTCTTTTGTACACCTTGAGGCTCACCACATACCGCCTCGACAACAGCTCCTTGGAGTTCCACTGTTGTAGTAAAGCCAACCCGTACAAACTGGCGGCTGCCCTACGTGGCACGTAAGGAGAGTGTACCGTGATGTAAGTAATGATGCCGACCATCCATCCGTTGGGAATTGTGACGCCTCTTGGACAATCTCCTGCATCGCCGAAGATGACAGAGGGAACGACGACGATAATGTAGCATAAGCGGAAGGGTCAGCTTAGTTATTCTTGCTGCAAAAAGCGCTACAAAAATGGACCGGTCACTACAAGATAATCATACACCAAAACATCACTGCTTGAATCCCCATCAAGCAAGGCACGATATTTTTGGAAACTTCAAGAAGTTTACTCTCGACACCATATATAGTGCTGCGCAAAAAAAAAAAAAATCTCGTTGATTTCTCTGTCATAGGAATCGGTAAAACACGAAGGGGAAATGTGCAGCGAAATCTGCAGCTGGGCATGATTTGCAGGTAGGCGGCTCTCTTGTGGGTGTGCTTGGTGAGCGACGTCCTGCTGCCGGGTCGCTTCTGCAATGCTGCACTGGCGTCATTTACTTGACGGATATGACGTCAGGGAAATCTTAGTGTATAGCGGCATAAAACACTTTCGAGTTAAAATATAAAACCCGAAAACGAACAACCCTAAGTAAAACGTACTCTTTAGTACTAAAGGTTACTTCCCCGCAAGCAGACCCTGTTTGCAGGGGTGCACCCTTTACAGGCCGCTTGCTCCGTTGTACTGGCGTCACTTCCGTGACGGATATGACGTCAGCGAAATCTTTGTGTATCCGAGAATACAACACTTTCTTTTTTAAAAAAAATGTTGCGAAGAGCGCGCCCTCAAGCTCGAAAGGGCGACATTAAAACGAGGTCAACAGTTCTGTTCTTAACAGTTCTTCATCCGTAATCCGGGTGACAGTTTTCCCATAAGGAAGCCCGCGGTCCTCGTGTTTCGACCGGCGTCTTCCAATTAAGGAGTCCAGTAGTGAGACGAGTCGTCTGGACAGTGCGCGTTCCCCGCCGGTTGCGCCTTGGGTTCCGAGAATAATAACGGCCCGCAGCTTCCCTCGCTTAGGAAACGCTCCGCGCAGCCTGATGCGGAGAGGACATCGTTCGGGGGCAAGCCGGGAATGCCGTAATCGAAGCGCATCTCGGCGAGAATTCAAATCCGCGCCCCCCACAGTTCAAATTCCAAACTGCGGTGGAAGCGATGCTGCGTGGCGCATCGGAATGACCGGCCCTTGGCTGCCTAGAAGCGGAAAGCGGCCGGCAGACGTGGAATGTTTGTTCATGTCTGCCTCGATCGCTGACCGTCGAAGGCCGCGCTATCCCGGGCATCCTGCTGCAAACTTTACAACCACAGCGTGCGTCTCACTCGGGCGGCGGTGCACGGTTCGTCGCCATGAACTCGGCAATGCGTATACAGTGGGCCCATGTACGAGCACTCACGACTCGATCGCAAAGTATCGACGCAATGATGCGCTCATTGCGCTCCCGCCCGCTAACCCGATGGCCGAAATAAAGAGCGAGCTAGAAAGCCGTGAAGGTTAACCCTTGTTCCTTGACCTACTTCCGCGCTTTATGCTAGTTAAAGCAGAAGGAACTTCGTCTCATTTTGTCGCGTCGGAGAAGCCAGAAAGTGCACCCTTTACTCCATTTCTCAAACAGCCAGGTGAGCTGGACCTAAAAAATGGGTTAATTTTCGCGACAAGCGTCAGCGAAAGACAGGCTTCAGTTTTGGGGACGGCTTACTACATATTGTAACTGGCCCTGTTTTCCAAAAAAAAAAAACGTCACATTATGTTCAGCATAAATAAACCAGGTTATAAAAAAGTCTACAACGCGTACCTAAAACCTTGCAGAGCACTGCTTTCACCGAGAAAGCGCTAGCGATGAATCCAAATCATTTATCTTATACTTGGGACTGAAAAGTCAGCAAATTTATTTTTGGCCTGATGTGCGAGGAAGCTAAATCATTAGTTTTCATAGAATAGAATTGCAGTGAATATAGCAAAAAAAAAAAAGAATTTGAAAATGAGTCCCTAAAAAACGCACATTGTAGTTAGTCGCATAATGGGCATTATCTAACCTATGCCAGGATGTTGTCAGTTGTCATCGATGTTGTTGGCTTTCTGTGCTCCTTGCTCTGATTTTGTCAACCCCCCCCCCCCCCCCCCCCCGTCGACGGGATGTGCATATGTGGAGCGCAACGTACGAAAGCAGTTTAGTGAGCACGGCAACGTCGCCACCACGATGGCCTTACGACCTCCTGGTTTCCGGTTTTCAAAACTGTGGCGCCATGGGTAGGCCATTTGCATGCGCCTCCTGAAGGAGTAACTGGGGTATTTTTATGTTTTCGTGGCCGGAAACAAAACAGCGACATCGACGGTGCCTATCGTTTCGACTTCAGTCATTCAGCTGCGAACCTCAATTCGAACCACTGGCCTGCCCGAACGGGCACCGGGAACGAAAGTGGGTTGGGCTAGAAATGTCGAGACCTATGTGCGGAAGGGTTAATGGGGAAGGCATTTCGTGAAGCGAAAGTGACCAGGGACGTAGCAAAATATGGTTTCTATTCTGCTCCTCATCCTCCACTTTTGCCACGTACAACCGTCTGCATCTTATCGGGTGGCATCAACAGAGCGGAGAGTGAGAAAGTGCGTGAAGCGTCAGGTTATGGGTGGACAGAGGAACGGACAAAAAAATTAGGAAGGCGGGCACTGTAGACCCGCATTGCAGGAATCCCTTTTCTACGCTGCTCATAAAAAACGGCAACTTCACGTTTATAAATTAACGTTGGGAGACGTTAGTCAACCCAGAAACTGGGAAGCTGTACCCTAACGGAAAAAAAAAACGCGGATGATTTCTCAGGAAAGTGTAGTTAAACATCCTCCTCCGGGTAGGGGGAACGTAAGCGAAGAGGGAAAAAAAGTGGCTCCGGGCTGCGATAAGGCGGCGGCGGGAAGTCCTCCCGGATCGGGCGAGGCGCGCGGCAAGCGTGTCCGGCTGTCCCGGGGGGCCTCATCGAGCCACTTACGGGCCCCGCCATTCGTCCTGCTTAGACTGCGCGCCGATCGGGCCGCAAAAAAAAGAGGGCGCTCCAACTGGCGGGCCTCCTTTAAAGAACGTCCATTTTTCAAAATTTGCGGAATCCTTCGGCCACGCTTTGGGCAGCGTTTGCGCGACGCCACTGGAAGCCCCAGGCAGCGCTGAGTTATGACGTTGTGGGCCGTCCTCGTCAAACGCATGGCTCTTGAGAGATCGCCGCCACGCTCGAGGAGGCCGCGGAAATCGTTCCAACGCGCAAGGTTCCTCTGCTTTGAGCGCTCTCCTCGGAGGCCGCCTATCGAGGTCGGGCCCGGGGCGCGCCTGGTCGCAATTAACTCGGCCCCTCGAGTGCCGACAGGAGTAGATACGGCCCATAAAACAAAACGCCGGGGCATGGCGCTGGACACACGCGCGGACTGCCTCGGATTTCGCGCGTGTGGCCGCCAGGCTGTTTGTCACATCAATAGGAACACATCTCGACGATGGAGGAAACTGCATCTCCCGTCGGGAGACGCTGAACGGAAAAGATGTTTTCGCGTTACGTCCAGCCGTCTTTTCCCGCCGTATGGTCTCACGTGTCACTTCTTTTTCCTATCTCTGCAGAGAGCCGCTGGCATCTTTTAACGTTTAGTGCTCACACCTAGCACCTTGGTAGACCGGACGAAATCGTTGGCCTCGTAGGTAAGACTGTCAGAATGGGCCATTATTGTGAAGTCATTATTTAAACTTGATGCTACGGAAACAACCCCGTAACAGTATTTGTAGACGCAGCGGACTATCCCGACAACAACCCCATGGCTGTGGTGGTAGTGGACCACAAAGGACAAACGCTCTCCTCGGCAACAGTTCTCACAAAAAAAACTACATCTTTAGAACAAGCAGCTATCGCTCTTGCGATCACCGCAACTCGAGCCAGGTACATATTCAGCGACTCGAAGGCAGCCATACGTAGCAACAGCAAAGGGCGGATATCCCAAGTCGCCGCAAGAATGCTTCAACAGCTGCGAGCACCAAATTACCGGTCAACGAAACTTATCTGGACTCCTGCACACGAAGGGTTACAGGGCAACGAACAGGCCCACACAGCCGCTTGCGATATCGTCACCCGAGCAGCAGTTAACCCCCCCCCCCCCCCCCCTCCCCGCAGTGGCAACAGAGCACTCAGAGAAATTCGACAGCGTCAACACGTACAAAGAGATAACAAATTACTACAAACACAGCAGGTGCGAATTTCCAGCCGCCCACCGCACACTCAACGCTGCGCAGGCGAAGGCATGGAGGCAACATCAAACCAATACCTACCCGAACCCGCTGGCCTATAGTCACTTCCATCCAGAGATCTTCTCGGATAAGTGCAAACACTGCGGCCACCACGCAGACCTCACGCACATTATGTGGAAATGTCAAAGAAAACCACGGAGCAAGACCCCTCTATCCACCATAGATATCAAACACCTAAAGCACTGGGAAACCCTGCTGCGCAGCTCTGATCCTCTAACGCAGCTACGCCTTGTCCAGATGACCGAAGAAGCCACCAGGGACCAAGATCTCCTGGCTGACTAACGCGGCAAAGAGAGTCCAAGCTCTCTACTTCTGGGCAAATAAAGTTCTCTCTCTCTCTCTCTCTCTCTCTCTCTCTCTCTCTCTCTCTCTCTCTCTCTCTCTCTCTCTCTCTCTCAATCTCTCTCTCTCTCTCTCTCTCTCTCTCTCTCTCTCTCTCTCTCTCTCTCTCTCTCTCTCTCTCTCTTTCTTAAAAAGTGCTTCAATCTGGTGGCGTCCACCCATTTCTTTGCAACTCACATACGGGGAGTTGACAGTTGAGGCAATTAATCCATTTCGATTCCACGGAATGCAAGAAAATAAAACCCTGGGCCGTTCCGACTCCTGGGATTGCTGAACAGTTCCATTTCTTATCCTGTAATCCCTCAACGCAGGAAATTGGTTCTGATACTGCGTCGAGTTACCGACAAAAGCAGCATGAAGCCAACGTTATCCTACCCGTTGAGAAAGGCAAAATTACGCAATAAAGGTCTCCGAAGACGAGGGATGGCAGCACAAAGCGCTTGGTGGCGTGTTTCCCGAGGAAATATCTTACGTGATCAAGCATAAGACCGTTCTACATGGAGCGAATTTCGCTTGCGAATTCGCAGCTGCGGCGCCGCTCGTGCACCAAAACTATCTATTCTCGTTGATGTGGTGAAATTCCAAATGTTTGGAAGAGTCGAACTTCTCTTGTGAACGCCGCTTAGCATTTGGCGATAGGTCGCAGCAGTTAAAATAGGAATATAAATCGTTTCGCCGCACGGGCGGCGCCGCAACTGCGAATGCGCAGGCGAAATTCGCCCCATGTAGAACGGGCTTTAATAGGCTCATAACAAACAGCAAAAATACAACCGCTTTTTAGTTCCCCAAGGAGCAGCATTTCCTCCCTCAGAGTAGATGCATGGTCCGCATGCTGTTCTGATGGCGTGCTCTCGCACGGTACTTCGGAATGCTATGCTACTCTCTGCTTGTTTCGTTTCGTTGCACTGCTGGCAGCGGGCTATCCTGCTGTCTTTTTCGCATATCTTCACTCCAGCGTCATTAGTCCCCCGTTTCTGACTCGCCGGCATGCCGCGCGTACCTTCCTCGCATCTCCACGCACTGTTCTAGGAAGACGAAATCATTAACGAAGTCGCGTACAAACGATATCCTACCAACGCGAGCTACGGCTGTATACATACGGCAGCGTCACGGTACAGCGTTAACAAGTAGTGTGACATTCACTGTACGAAAATCGAGATGTCTTCACTTACTCCGCTTATTTCGTTTTTTGACTGTCCTGGCACTACCTAAAGATTACCCGTTCCCTACACGACGTATTTTGTCATACCCACTCATTATCAGGACACAAACAGGCACATGTTTCTTTGTGTGTTTCCGTGGTGCATGCAGTGCTATCCCAAATGCATGCCGCGAACCCTTAGTAGACGCTTTTGGGGCCGCCTTCACTGCCTGTCTTCTTTCTACACTTAACGCGAATTTAATAACACCGGACTACTCGAAATTTTGGGGTGTGTAGTGCGGTGCTATTTTTGTTAGCGCATGTGCTGGTAGGTTGAAAGGGGTTTCTAAAATAAGATCATTGCGAAGAAACCTAACCCCACTGCTTATCCACGGCGTTATTTTATCGCAGTTGTCGTCATATGTCCTATTTTATTGGGACGCACGACATTTTCCTTTATCTGAGGCCAAGAGCAGTCGAAAAAAATTACTTCTCCTTATTTTACTGTAGAACTCCTTTGGAATATCGTTTCGCAGTGGGCTCAATATAAAAGTGAACGCACTTCTTACCATATGCAGCTTCTTATTTTTAGTTGCTTCGCAGGGGGTGAAGGGTAGTTTCATTACAAGGGCGCCATCTTGGCTGCGCGCTACGAAGATCAACACAGCTCGTCCAAGCATCCAGCACATTTCATTCCTGTTCCGTTCAGGGCGAAAGCCGCCTAATTTAATTTCCACTGTATTAATACAAGCGCTACCATCATTCAGTTCCCATTCTATTTCCGGAGTCGCGCCAGGATGGAATGATTCTGTAGTGATTCCAGCTCCGGGGTGGTGACTCCGCGGCACCGGTTTAAACCCCTCAATGCGTAATAACTTCTTGCTTATTTGTTAAAAATCCGGCATGCCTGACATTAAAGTAGCCTTGTTGCGACACAGAAGGTACACATAAGGGTTCCTGCGCGTGTGCGCTTAATACAATATTAACGCAGGCTCTAAATTATTTGAACGGTTCGCGCCTCGAGCCCATGGCGGATGCGTTTGTTTCGAAAGAAGAGCCCGGCTTACGACGGGCGTAAATCGTCCATTTATTATGGAGAGGTAAAGCAGCGAGCCCTCGGCGCATTCTCTGTCTGCGGCAGCCTGTGCAGCACTGGGACCGTTGACGCGCCGGTAGCTTGCATGAGGTGCGTCGAATGGGGACGACGGTAGAGCGCCGCACCCGACGCGAGGGTGGGCGACTGTGTCATTTTGCGCGACCAGAGAGCTGCGGCGTGGCCGGTTGACTGCGTCTCCCCACGAACCACTTTTCAGGTCGAAATGACATACATTGCGTCGTTTTCTTGCTGCGCGAGCCAGGGTTCCTCCAATGGCGTCCAATGGGGAGGTGGCGTTGGCGTCTCGCGGATACACCGGCAAATGCGCTGCGGAAGAAAGCATTAAGCAAGCGGCTTCGTGGCAATTTTCGCGAAAGCAAGTGCTCGCTCTCTTTATTTACTTGGGTATTTATTTTAGAGTGCTCTACTGGCCAGCTCCTCTCTACTGTCTTACGGCCGCACAGCGAACCTGTGCTATCATCTTCGTCGTAACAGCCGAAGGACCTGGATATTGTCTTCGGCTGGGTTGCCGTATTTGTCCGTTTCCTCGCACCGGCTCGGCTAGCGCTGTTCTGCGTTACGGAGGCCCTGCTTCGTCTAGCAGAGCCGCCACTTTTGCGCATCGTGTTTAGACCGGTCTCAAGGCGTCCACGTCTGCTTTTTGCGCTCACCCCGGTCACTTCGAGCTGCCCACAGGAAGAGGGGGGGGGGGGGGGTAACGTCGAGGGGGTCAACAAACCGCTGCCACTGAAAAAGCCAGGTGCCTTGGCTGTGATGCATTGCGGGGGACATTTCACCTGACATTCGGAACTGTGCATCGTCACTTCGTTTTCCGTCGTCATGTGGAACAGCTACATTGATACTAGGATTGTTTGGAAGCAGACATACATGCGTATCAATTGCAGTCAAGCTAATGATAGCAGCGAGCGGCAGAAATCCTTTACACAGTTTTCTTCTGGTGATCCGAACACACGGAGACCTGTATGTGTACATAGATAAATTATATATATATATATATATATATATATATATATATATATATATATATATATATATATATATATATATATATATATATACCACACAGAAGGAAAAGCTGGCAGTCTATAACGTCAAGGAGGGAGGCATAAGGGAGGTGTTAGGCTGTTTTACTACGATTAGTGAAGTTAACATTTTAATTTTATATAGGAAAGAAAGTGAAGAATAACACGCGTCCAGAGTGGAACCGAACCCACGCCTTCCGATTAGATCTCGGATGGCTTACCAATTCGACTATCTGGGCGGCTGTGTTCTCCGTTTCTGGGGTATTTATATTAGCACAACTATCTCTGACGCTTGAGGGTGGTAGCTAGCGCCACTCTGACAACACGGGGTGAAGGGGACCTTCTTTTAAACCCGCGGGCAGTGCTTGGCGCGTCTACAGAAAGTGCATATACAGAAACATAGCAAGATATATATATGTATATATATATATATATATATATATATATATATATATATATATATATATATATATATATATATATATATATATATATATATATATATATATATATATATATATATATATATACGGCGGCTCTTGCACTAGCGAAATGCATGGCGACTAGAGAAACCATTTGCGCGTCATTAGAGAAACTAGGACCCGTTTAAATATCCGGTTTCACCTCAAGACCTCGACAGCGCTAATGGCCGATGTCCTCTTTGTAATAATAATCAAAGCCTTATTGCCTTGCCGCCTCCCTGCGCTGAGGGGGCTCATTTCCAAATTTATCAGTCCTCGATCGTCTTCCAAACTGCCTCTAATTGGCAATTCGAAACTGATGGGAAATGTTCCCCTAAAGTCGTTTCCCGTCCTTCTCTTTCCTGCCTTTTGCCTGCGGCACAAGCCGGCGACTTTCTCTTGCCGCCTTCCTGGCGGCCATGCAGGCCCGCGATCGGAGATGCAAATGCTCCCATTCATTAGAGCGCAAAGCAAATTATACATTTTGTATCGTGCGCCTCTCCTTCGTACAAATAGCAAGCGCGAGGCACAAGAGAGTAAAACAGGCGTAAAACCACATGGCCTAGCTTTGTACCGTCAAGTAATTGGAAGGTATATGTCCCGTATTTAAAGCTTAATTAAAAACATCCTTCTGGCAAAAGATGACGACGTGCCGCCAAATCTAATAGTGGAAAGGAAAGCATAAGAAGTAGTGAAGGAATGAAATCCGTCTAGTTTATGTAGTTTAACGACGAAATGCTCCACTGGAATAACAAGCTGCGCATGATCCCGCGCCGTCATTCGCCACTAATTGCGTTCGATAGAAGAAAAATAACGTCTACCATTACTGTTGAGAGTGCTTTAAAGTTGTGTTCATCCGCACGTCTTGTAATATACGCCGATATTCTAGAACACTCGAGGGCAAGTGCATTTCACTCGAGTACGGGGTTCAGCGCGCACATGTCTTGCCCATCACCCCTCTCCTTCTGGCGTTGGTCAGGTCACCTTTGTTTAGAGGAATGGCGGTTATCCACATACTGTGCAAAATAAACTTAATCTTGCGTGAATCCATTCCGCACATTTAGCGGTTCCAATTCAGTATCCACCCTCCCAGTGCATCCACATGGCTCATATTTAAGTGCTAGAAATTGTGGACGAAATGATCTTTTCAACTTTCTGCTCGAGGCACGCGTGCACGAGCGCACGGCATTTTCTTGGTATTTTTAACTGCGGACACCATACACAAACGATTTAATCAACAGCTTCGTTGTTAAGAAATAGTGTCCAAGGTTCCTTACCAGGACCTTCGGAACAGCATAAGAAAGTCCATTACAATGTACTGGCAAACTGAATGGGACAGACAGACTGAAAATAAGTTACACCTAGTGAAACCATACCTATCTGAATGGAAAAGTTGCAGACACAGAAATCGTTTTTATGAGGTTATTTTATGCCGACTGCGAATAGGTCACACTGTGCTCACACACGGCTTCCTGATCCAGAAAGAACAGAAACCCGTGTGTGACCACTGTGGAGATCCTCTTACCGTACTCCATGTTTTAATAAGCTGCCCACACCTTGAAGCAGCACGCATTAGACATTTCAAAGCATTATACACCTTTTGCATCCCTTTACACCCTGCGCTTTTACTTAGTGATGAACCGTTGGTGGATTTTAGTAACGTTTTCAAATTTTTTGAGGACACCGGCCTTCTACACCGGTTTTAGCTATGTGCATCTTTGAGTCCTTTTAAAATGTTTTTAATCTTCACAACACCTTGAATAACATCGTTTAACCGTTGCATAACTATTCTACCCTGCGTCTGGCGCATTATAACCGAGAGGTTGCTGTGCCAAAAAACCACAACTTCTTTCTTTCTTTCTAAGAAATAGTGATATTCACACGAAAAACAATCAAGCTACTTCCCCTATGCTGTCCTTAGGATGCTAGACCGCTGGCTGTTTTCTCTGTTTTCAGTGATAATCCAACGAGCCCTTCCTTCCTAATTGTATCTTGAGGGGGACAGAGAGAGAGAGAGCATTTACGTGCATATCATTACATACATCACCTGTCATCATGTTCTCTGGCCTTCACATTTTTTCAGCAGACGAATTTAATTTTCTTGAGTGAGTGATTTGTAGAGTGATTTGTGTGATTTGTAAACAAATCTTGAGTAATTTGTTTACGCATCACTAACAACACCGTTTTTGGCAAAAAGTATTCCTTATACAACTATCGCTGTAAATATTGCCGAAAACCGTTTGTTAAGAGGTCGCTGTGTTTTCTATGTCACGTACTGTTCGGTGTTCCATGTTATCACCGATGGGTAAGTAGCAAGAATGGGACACGGCAAAGCTTGAAATATTTCTGCGGTGCTTGCGACCAGCGGCAGTTTTAGTTGAGACATTGCGTTCCTGCCGCGGCATGCATGGCTTAGTGCGATTAGTTCTAAATAAGTGCTGTTCCGCACGATGTGGGATCACGGATAATGCGAGCCGGCATGTATCGCACTGTGCTCCCGTGAAAAGATCGCACGCGTACTCTTTCGTTTCCCCGCAGCTGCCTACCAAGTTGGCCACAACGTCGGGGCCCGGGCAGAGTTGCGTTCTGCATTGTGGCTCTAAGTGGATTTTGTTTCGCGCCTTGCCGCATTGCGGGTAATTACTTGGCCCCTGGACTGCGTAATGCCGCGGCCGACGAGTGACCCAGCGGCGGCCCCGGCATCGTCTTCGCCCGAGGCGCCGGTCTCACGCTAAAAGGCAATCATTCATTTATTTCGCTCGGTTGTAAAAGCGCCTGGTCTCGGCCGGGCCTGCGTATTGTTATTCTCCGGTGGTTTCCGCCTTCTGCAGCGAGATCAAAAGCAAACCTCGCAGCGAGAGGGGCTCACTGCTGCGCGAAGAGATTGCGCTTTTATTATTTCTGACTTGGCCCTTAACTTTTACGCCAGGTCAGTCCGCCTTCGCAAAGCGGTCCCTTTTTATGTGCCTTTTCTTAGCCTGTATATGTCTGCTTCGCACAGTTTCGGCCACAGTGCTAGGACGTCGTTGCTGCCGTGGCTTCCGTAATCGGTGCACATTCTCGGAAGGCGGCTCCTTACCTAACACAGTTATAGCACATGGATAATCTATAAAGCTCCGGCATCAGGAAAAGCTATAAAAATTCCCCTGCCTGTTTGCGGGAGCTGCGATGATGGCTGCGATATATCCCACTCTGGAGAGAGGAAGAGCGCTTTCACCGTGGAGGTTTGCAGGGGGTGATGGTAAACGCGCGGACACCCGCTTGGCCAGTTGCAGACAATACGGTGAACAATGAGGAGAAGGCCACAACGTACGAGTCGCATAAACAGATCTCGTTGGTAAGGTGAAAAAACAATTCGAAATACTAGCCGTCTAGCCAAAAGTCGAGTACTTGGCAAATTTGCAAAACCTAATTAAGGACGCGTTCACAGAAAACGTAAGATTTCAGCTGGTTTAAATAATTTCCAAGTCAATGAGTGCGACGCTTCAGAGTAAGCTTCGATGCTTAACAGTAACTGTCCGGTAAAGCGAAACGGCAGGACGCCTTTTGCCTGGGTGCCCAGCGCGTGACCGTCGTGCCGTGCTTTGCCAAAGGTATTTGTCCACCTGCAATTATAATTATGAAAAACTAAATGGGCGATGTAAAATATGTCAGATTTTAAGTTAAGGGTTTTTTTTCTGGCAGGGAAATAATGACAGCTTCTGTACACCTTTTTCAACACACCTTTTTCAACACAGTCCCGTCGAGCACACACTAGAATTCGGGGAGTCAAAAGACATAGCGTACGACTGACTGGAAACTCTGTTTTACATTACACCATGCCAGCATGACATCTCGCATTGTGTAGTTTCACCGCGTGTATTGGTTTCGAGTCTAACAGTATCCAGCTGTGTCGGCTCATTCACCATGCATCATCCGTTACTCACAGGGACCACTCATTCAATTTTTTTAATTAGGAGAGATTGCCTTACGGCATAACATGAAGTTTTTAAAGGTACAACATTGCACCAGTTTCGCGAAAAACCCAAGAGACCGGTACTGGTTTCCTTATATCCAACGCTTAAGATTCAATGCGTTTTGGCCGAGTAGATCCGGGAAGAACAGACACCACACGATATACTTTAGGGCCTATTTTTATGCCTGGGCGTGTAACCCTACTCCCGAAGATTAGTGTTTCGAGTTTATGAAGCCTGCCCATCCAAGGGCGCGGGCCATCAGAAAATCAATATGCCACTATTTCCAGCTTTAGTATTTCAAGCGGTGATAGGCTACGTTGTTCTGGCGGAGTGTGCAGCCTTTCAGTCAAAGTCGTAGAGGCAAAGAATGCTGCGCAAGCTAAAACGCTCGTTGGTCGGCTACACTCAAGGTGAACGGTGTGTGGCGCTGCTAGCGGGAGCTTTCGCACCGCGCCTACTGCTACCCGCACAACCAAGCGGCGCTCCCCCGGCTCGAGCGCTATATAAACGCCCGCGTGTACGACATTTCGGTGAACGTTAGAGATCCCCAGGTGGTTAAAATTAATCCGGAGCACTCCACCACGGCACGCCTCATCGTCTGCATGCGATGCGTCGGCGCGTCAAACCCCACAATCAGTCAATCGAGTCAACCCCACCTTTTAAAGCTCTTTAGGTTTTTTTTCGGCAACAAATGGTGCTTGTTGCCTTTAAATAAATAAATAAATAAATAAATAAATAAATAAATAAATAAATAAAAATAAAACTAGAATTTCCTTATTTCTCTTCGCGCCTGTACAAAGTGCGCCGCGAGGCTGAGAGCACCGAGCGAACTTGCAGCAAGCGCTGCCCAGTGCTCGGAGACAGCGAGGAACAAGCCGACAGGGCCTGTGCAGGGCTGTCACCTCAGAGAACATGTAGGAATACCTCACGTGGCCGCTCTTGTACACCAAAGGAAAAAAATTGACCACAAGCGGAGGAGAAACGCAACTCAGCGCCGGTGGTAGACAGATTTGGTAATTTGGCTAGTTTAATCTTCCATCTTTTAATAAACGTCTGTTGCCCACAAGCTGCCAGATGCACTTATTTTAAATTCCATGACCCTACCTGGCTATTCTTTTCGTAAAGAACGATTAAAATAGCTCTGCCAATGCCATTTCCCTCTTCATGATTGGTTATGTCGGTAATATTAGCGGGTAAAAGAGAACAAAGCTGCGATAGCCACTTCCACGCGCTTCGTACTTTCGGCATTACCAAACAACTGGTTCTACCGCGAGTGATGATATATTTGATTTCACGGCACCATTATCTACAGATACAGACAAACGACACTTTTGTGTAGCCGTAGCACCTGCGTGGGTGGCGCCACATCGCGCACTAAATATCAGTCCGAGTTTGGGGGCTAAGTTCACAACGTTGAAGACACAGGCAACGCGTTGAGACAAAAAAAAAATATCACCGCACTTGACTTCAATAAGCGTGGCCATCGTTCGATTAAGGCAGAGCTGTGGTCCCCCAAGGAAACTTTCTACGTAGTTTCAGGTTTGTTTTTAGAGTGCCTTAATTTTTTTAGATTACGATTAGGTTAAGGTAAGTTAACAAGGTGGAGGTTTCTGGACCAGCTGGCAATCCGGACTGAACAGCCGCACTGAACAGCTACAGCGTTGCAAGGAGAAGGTCGACGTCATCTGTATCCACGGTTTACAGCAAAGCTGTTTATGGCTAGGATCCAGCAGACTGTCTGAGACTACAGATCGATGTAGGCAGGAATCGCGCGCAAGCGTGTCGCCACCTTGCAGCGCCCACTCAAATCCTCAGGATCGTAAAGCCAGACCTTCAGTGTATGGAACTCATAAAAAAATAAATAAATACCAAAACTCAATATACTAATACTTACGCGTAGTTTGCAAAGCGGCAGTGTTATATCTAAAAACTGTGGTTGATTCCTGTCATAGGAATCGCTAAAACATGAAAGTGGAATGTGCAGCGAAATCTGCAGCTGAGCATGATTTGCGGGTCGGCGGCTGTCTTGTGGGTGTGCTTGGCGAGCGACGTCCTGCTGGCGGGTCGCTTCGAAAAATGTGTACTGGCGTCATTTACTTGTCGGATATGACATCAGTGAAATCTTGGTGCACACCGGCATAAAACACTTTCGTGTGAAGATATAAAACCCGAAAACAAACAACCCGAAGTATAACGTACTCTTTACTACTAAAGGTTGCTTCCCCGCAAGAAGACCCTATATGCAGGGGTGCACCCTTTCCAGGCCACTTGCTTTGTTTTACTGGCGTCACTTCCGTGACGGATATGGCGAAAATGAAATCTTCGTGAATCCCGGAATAAAACACTTTCGTGTTAAAAAAAACGTTCTAGAACCTTCGTGTTATAAGACGGCTTATACTACCCCTGAAAAATTATCGTTCCAGCAATGCATTTGTGGTTAGAGGTGAAGCCGACTATAAGAAGATTGGTGTAAGCTTGGTCTTTGTATAGCGCGAGACACATGCACTACTAGAGCATGCGATTGGCATGTGACTGATCGTTACGACTGGTCGTTAGGACCGGTTTTGACATCGTACGCTGGTCTGAGGAGGCTCACGACGTGCTACTGGCGAGCAAGATGCCGTCGTGGCATCGTTGCGACCGTCGTGCGGCCACAGCCCGAAGGTGTCGTCATGATGACGTCACTGTTAACGTTCCTTCCAAAGCCCCGAGGAGGCGCCAGTGACAGTTCCAAGTATTTTGTGGGGAGCAGCTCTACGCCGCCGCCACAGACCCGCGTGCTCTCCGCCTACAATACAGACACCTGGTAGAAATATGTTGCCAGCGGTACCAACAGCATGGACGAGCGGAATCATCGGTGCTAAACGTCCCCACATCGCTTTAGTGAACATATAAAATGCAATGTATAACGTACTAGCACTATTTACTTTCAGTTCAAGTTGAAAAATGTTTTCTTTTCCTGCTCGGATTTCTCTCGCACATATCTAAATCGGCCGAAGTGCGCCTAAACAGGGAGGCAACCATGGCGCGAAAATAGTGGGCGGAGCGCCGACGACGACGCATCGCACGCACGCATCGGACCATGTGTCTCAAATTCACGCCTACGACTAGTCGTGGCGACAGTCGTAACGATTTGTCGCATGTTAATCGCATGCGGTAGTCGTGCATCTGTCTCGCTCTTTAGACGTCCATCGACGAAGGGAGTATGCTTACAGAAAACGGCTCTAACTCTTGTTTTGTTAAAGCTATCCCAAAACCAATTATACGAAAGTTAGACGCTAGGACGACTCCACCAGTACACCGACTTTCATTTATTTGTCCTAATTAGTTAGTTCACAGTGAAGTTGTGAATATTGTAGAATTCCCGTCTGCTGTCAATTCACGGCCGTCTATGGAGGGAGCATGGTTACAGAAAATGACAATAACGCTTGCTTTATTGAAGCTATCCCGAAACAAATTACGTGAAAATTAGCCGCTAAGACGACTCTGTGTTACGCCGAGTTTCAGTTAGCTTTCAAAATTACATAGTTCACAGGGAAGTTGTAAATATGATGAAATTCCCGTCTTCTGTCAACGCATGAGCTTCTACGGGAAGGAAACGGACGGTGCAATGCTTGTAGGCTGTAATAAAGCTGTATTCCGTCAAAGTTTCATTCAGCTAATTGGCTAGTACGTACGCTAAATAGCAAATTACACAAAAACTTGTTTCGTTTCATGAACTCTTTGTACTACGCCCCGATCGCAGATCATGTAGCCCACGTTAAGGCTCGGCACCACAGCTTCGCTGATCGCCCTTCTTCACAGAGTGTAAAGGCACTGGATTTCCCGTATTTTGTTTCCGCTAATGCAGCCATGTAGTATTAAGTACTAAATTAGGAATAATGATGTAGAGATTTTAATGAAACTAGAGCAAAGCAATGCGGCTTGAAATAAATTGCTGGGACAAATTTCAGAGAACTGCGAGGGCGCGATCCCCAACCGCAGCGAGGGACTCTGATACCGGTAAATAAAGAGTTGTCTTTGCGAGATTCGGCGCAGGTCCCCCATGCGGTCCAAATTCTTATCGTCATAACATTAATACTTTCCTATAGCGCAAACATAAGACTACAGCACAAAAGAAGAATACGAGCGGGACCGACGTAATTCCGTCTGTGCTTTTATCTTGTGTTCTAGTCTTATTTTCGCGTTAAGAAAAGATCCACAAGTTATTCCAAAACCAACATGCCCAACTTCCCGCTCTGATATGGTGATCGTCAAGGTCCAGGCATAGCTTGGATACGTAGAACCCTATCTGAGAACTTGACTGAACTGAGTGAGAAGAAGCCATATTTTTAAATATCCCTCCCCATTTGGTGGCAGAAAAATGTAATCGCCGGGGCGAGAGTATCCCTGTTTTGGCCCCAGTTACCTGGGATATATAAAAAAAATTTACTGACTCAGCCCAAAGTTCATCTTACAATTACCGCGAAGGAGCTTGGGGAGTGATCGCAGTAACCAGCATCACTTACCTCGTTGTTGCAGATTCTCCCAAGAATTCCTGCCGCAAATTCTCACTCCTCGCTTTCTTTTTCCCTAATGTAATTCGACAATGCTCCTCGTGCCGCCCGCGTGGAAGACGAGCGGTCGGAAAGAGCGCGTTCGCCTCCTTGTAAGGAGCAAACGCAGTGGCTCGACGAGTGCGCGCAACAGCCGCGATGCTGTTAAAGCTCAGCGTCGGGTTTAAAAAGCACCCCTAGCGTTCTGTTCCAGCGCGAGAAGGCGCCTAATAGCATCGCCCACGGCGCTGTGCATGGCGCACGCACAGTGCGGCGGCGGGCGGGTGAAAGTGGGCCAGTCTTTTGTTCTGGACTTTGTCGTGAGGACTGGCAGCGAGCGCGCTGCTCCATCTGTTCTCTCGAGCCAGCGAGCGCTGATCGCGCCGGGCCTAATGGGCGCCCCTGGAGCGCGGCGGTCGAGCCTTATCATCGACAGCGCTTCGAATTGGTCGCCCTCTTTCAGTCGGATGCGCCAGCGCCGCTTCCGCCTCGCCATTCGGCGCTGCTCGGGCCGCCCGCTCGACTGGACCAGGCTGATAAAATGTCTGCTCTCGCACTTTGCCGCTGGCCTTCGGCGGCCGCTGCAACGTCGCCGCCGCGGCAACTGTTCCCCCCTCGGGCTCCTTTGTCCGAAGCGAAACAAGGCGTTCTGTACGGATGAGGGCCGTGCTGGCCGAGATGTCTTCTGCAGTGGAACGTCGACTTTCACGGCCTTCTGCTACGTGAGGTTCCTTTCACGAAAGGGGTGTGCAACTGAAAGCCCCGGCAAGAAACCGGGACTCCCGTTTTGGAAAACTAATAGAGAGATTATAACTTATGTTGGAGACCTCCTTCTAGCAATTAATTGTTGCGGAACGCAAGTATATGTCAAGTTTTACTGCTCTACCAGGAATTTGGTTCATAAACTGCTGCGCGCTTTCCGCAGAAGCTGCCAGGAATAGTATAAAATGGGAGCAGAAGCGAATACGAGTGTATAAAAGATGTTTACGCCTACTGGCTATTTACACAGCCTTTGCTCGCATTCTTTGATTCGCCCAAATTTAAAAATTCAAAATCAATGTCGGGTATCCTGGGCCGAAGAATACACTGTTTATCAAGCGCGCCATAGTGTAGGGTTCCGATTTTATTACTCCGCTCGCTTTTTTTGTCATGAACCTCGCGTCATGCGCAGCTGTGCCATGGCAAGAATGGTGAATCCTTTGACGTGTACGTACAGGCGCCTGCAGCTCCAGCTTTACTCTCAAGTTTAGGAAGGCTCGTCGAAACAATAAGTAATTTTCTTTAAAAGGTTTATTTTGCTGAGAAATTTTAAAAGGCCGCAGTATTCGCGCACCCTCGGCTTTTTCTATTGCATTCGAAGTTATTTCCCTGGTGCAAATTTGCTCTAAATTCCTTGCGGTGATCATGAAGGAAAAAAAATTAAGACACCTTAATAAAGCTGACAAAAAGCAGCTGAAAATTACTATACTCCCTAAGGCGACATTTGAGCTCAGCGAGAACTGCAGTCTTCTCGGTCACGGCTCATATCTGCTGCGTCTCAGGAAGGGATAGCATGATCAGCGGATGCACGGCGGCGCGCGCTACTCTGCCGCTACTCTAATAGTAGCTTTTGTATTGGAACTTCGTGGTCCGTTGTAAGGGCTCGGAGGCCGGAGAGAAATTTGAAACTTCGTGGCCTGTTGTAAGGGCTCGGAGGCCGAAGAGAAATTCAACATCGCTTGCATATTTCGGCGCGAGTGGAAATAAGAACACTGGAAATCCATGCCGTAGCACAAGGGACTGATCTAAAATGGCGAAACCACCTCTTCCCTAGTATATCGGGAGGGTCATCTAGTCTATGTCAATACCTACACATGAAGAAATGGCACATTCCCTCCCTCGGGCATTTTTTAACACGGAAGTGTTTTATGCATGGATACACAAAGATTTCACCACGTCATATCCGTCACCGAAGTGACGCCAGTACAACGAAGCAAGCCGCCTGTAAAGGGTGCACCCCTGCACACGAGGTGTTCTTGCGGGGAAGCAACCTTTAGTACTAAAGAGTACGTTATACTTATAGTTGTTCGTTTTCGGGTTTTATATTTTAACACGAAAGTGTTTTATGCCGGGATACACTAAGATTTCACTGACGTCATATCCGTCACAGAAATGACGCCAGTACACCTTTGCCGAAGCGACCCGCCAGCAGGACTTCGCTCGCCAAGCACACCCACAAGACAGCCACCGACCTTCAAATCATGCTAATTTCGCTGCAGATTTCTCTGCACATTTCACTTTCGTGTTTTACGAATTCCTATGAGAGAGGAACCAACCACAGTTTTTTCTCATTTTAGAGCTATCCTTACAGCACGTAACAAGTCAAATGTTGTCCTTCGAGAATCATTTCATCAGTAACCATGTTTTATTTCCTACTCTCCTTGAAGTGTAAAATTACGTTCACAAATGTCAGCCCTACGCCAGTACCTCTTTTACGCACCCTGCGCCACGTCACGCTTTTCTGAGTCCGATGTTGTGATTCCGATTTGTTTCATTTTGGTGTTTATATTTCCAACGTATAAAAGCGTATAAACCACGACCACAAAGTGCAATTTCGTTCAGCCTCCAGGCCCTTCTGTTTTCGCTCACGCGTCGGGATGAGCCAGAAATACAATTTCATTCCTCCCGAAGCCTTCTTATGTCGGTAAGAGTGGCTTCTGCAAATCCTCAAAGGCATCTAACGCCTGATAATTTTCTTTTCGGTCCCTCGGGTAACGTTTATTGCCGTAGGTGGAATACAAGAAACGACAAGAAGCACAAATGCATTTCAAGAGTGACCTGTTTCTCCTTTCTTTCCACTGCGGCCTCTCCGAGCCAATTTTTCAGTTTTCTCAGAACATGTGCCGAAATTCTCCGAAATATTGTTTACTTCGTCGCACTTTTACTTCAGCCAGTCAAACATTACTGTATAGCAGCTATCGTCATCGGTCCCGTGTCGGGACCGCCACCAAACGTACATTGCGTCCTACGTACATACCAGCGAATGGTGCAGGTGTGATTCAAGGAGAAAGAAATTTACTACGAAAAAATTTAACAAGTCCACCGACAGAAACACAAATATGCGGCCACTATATCGACAGCGTGTTTGGACAAGCTCGAAACGGTGGCCTTGTCATTTCGGCAAAACGTTGAACGGGACGCCTTTGCGCTTTACCTGTCTCAATATAATTTACCTGCATGCGTTAACTTAGCTGAAATGCGCCGTTACGTTGGCGCTTGTTTCTGATAATATCTGCTTTCTCTGGGGCCCCGAAAGGTCAGAGAAAACACAGTTACCCTTCGTCAGACACTTTTTACCGCGAAGTTGTCCATGGCTAGGGAAATTCGTCTGCGTAGAAGCTAGCAGACAACCCTCCAAATCACGCGCGAACGAAACCGAGTGGAAGGGGCGACAAGCAACACAGGGAAAGGGAGCGTCGAAGCATCTAGCGGCCAAAGGCGCCATGAGTACGTGTTTATGACGCTGTAGGAGAGCCACAAGGGAAAGAGAGCACTCTGCTAGTGTCTGCACATCTTAGAGTGCACCACCAGCGGCTTCTTCACCGGTACCTGAAGGGCTGTATAGCACAACAGGGGCGTCCTTGTTTGATGACTATGGAGGGGCTGATAAGAATCCCGTTCGAGCGAATACCATTTTGATGTGGCGATGAAGTGTGTGCGTCGCTCTAACGGCATCAAACTTCAGTCACAGCTGAGCATGTCGTTCATCGGCGACTGCCTGGGGCCACTTCCGCTACAAAATAAGGCTGATGCAGCACATCATGCGCTAAAGCGAGAAAAAATCGGCACACGTGCAGTCTTAAACCATACTACGGCAAAATCTTTCGCCTCCCGTTCGACATGGTAGCGCGTCCATGAAGCCATACCGGCGATACAAACGAGGCCCGTGTATAGAAGCAATATCCGTTATAAAGAAGCTCCAGCCCTCCATCACCTAAAGGCTGAAATCGTTCGATTCTAGCATTTATAAGGGCCAAACGGACTATTCCCTCCCTAATTAAAACCCCAATCATCCATTGAGGCAACGCACAACTCTCAGATTCAAAATGACTCTCTCGGCTCAAAATGATTCGCGGGCGGTCAAGGGTTATGCCTTCTTACCCGCGTAACGTGTATAAGCGCACCGTCTGCATGCCCGTGGAAGTGCTTTGAACAAGAAAAGGAGCGAATTTTCATTGTCGATGCCCTATCGCTCACCGCCAGCGGTATAGTTGACAAGGCCAGCGCCGCAGTATTGATCTCCAGCGTACACCGTTATCTGGCTGCCCAATACCGGAAAACGGCCGAAAGCAGGGACTAAACGATGGTTGAACGAGCCCGCGTGGCAAAGCGGGTGCCGTCAGGCAGAGGTTTGTCCACTGCCGAAAGGGCGTGCGTGCTTGGTGGCGGCTAAAGCGGTGGCACACGCGACTGAGGCCGGAGCGCAGATGGTGCGTCTGATTACGAACACCGCTGAGGTGCGGCGCTGCCCGTGACGGCTTCTCACCGGGGGAGGGGCCGAATTAATGCCCCAGCCAGGCCCAATTAACGGACGCTGTCGCCTGGCGCCCGCTGGCAGGTCGCCCGGGCAACAAATTGAGACCGAATGGAAGACGCTACAGCCGCCATTAGGACGATTGTGACGCTGCCTCCTCTCCGGGCTAACCCCGGGGCCGCCCGGCTCGCGCTAAATCAACAGCTGCGCGGTCCATCACCGAAGCTCTGCTTTCGCTGCCTCCACGACGTCGTCTCGGGCGTGCAACACGACGGCCGCCGCCCCACGTTGAGGAGAAAGAAGAAACACCGCTTCGTCGAGCTATCGTTTCGCTCGAAACAACAAGCTCGCCCGGCCTCGTGCAATCGACGCCTTTTCGGATAGCCGGCAAGGATGTAGGATATACGGCGCCTAAAGTCGCAAATTGAGTTTTAGCTTTAGTGAAGGCATACGGAGTTGCCGCATGAGTCAATCGTTATTTCGAAGGAAACCCGCGGGAGTTGTGCAGACTTGTGTACGGGAGATCTATTGGTGCAGCCGCCCAGAGAACAAACGATCCTTGCACGAAAACGGAGCAGCAATGAGCAATATCTGAGAGTGTCCCGAACTTGTCTGCATCAGCTTAGGCTGCTTAGGAAGAAACAGGGTGTAAACTTTTCTTTCGTTCAAGTTTCAAGGTCATAATGCTGCCGGGCCTGACTCGAGGGAGTTCCTGAGAATCTGTTCTGGTTTAGATGACAGAATGTCGTCAGAAGCTAACTTACTGTGTTATAACGTACCCCGAGGATCGCGTAAATTCGCTACCGCCGCTGGATGTGCAAAAGAGATCAAAAAGAAGCATTGATTGCTTTTAATTAAGACATGGACTATTGATAAGCTTGCACCGCTGTATGTGGTTGCGCTCACCGTGTGATGCGGATTTATATCGTCCTTCGGTGGATAACTTATGCCAATAGCTGCGGACTGAGGGTCATGAGTATCGCTTCGTACTGAATTAAAAACTTTGCTATGCTGAGTCCACACAATGAAGCCAGAAGGACAAGTTCGACTAATTTACTTCGGGGTTTTTTAACGCTACAAATCGTGTTTATTTACAGGAGCGGTGTAGCAACTGAAACGTTCGTTTTTCGACGAGAGCGCTTTATCGTTTTCCCACGTAGCAGGGCTCAGGAAAAGAGGCAGTAACTGTCGGTTGGCCCCATTACCGCGGTGCTACCAGCTTTGCTGCGCTCCGTCACACGCGACGGACGCATATTTCATACGTCAATTTAAAAAATGCGGGAGCATTCCTGTCCTACAGAACTGGATGGCCAGCGAAGCTGTCGGGCTAGCCGAAGAAGATCAACGATGATATCAATTTGCACGCACCCGGATGCGTGTTCCAAGTTTTATTATTTGGTCGGAGCCGTAAGAACGATAAAGCTTGACTTTGGGCTAGTTGGGTACACATGACACCTTAGGAAGCAGCGCGAAAAACTCAGACACAGAGAGGGCAAACAGACACGGGCGCTGACGAGCAACTGGTAAAATTTTATTAGAGTTAGCAATCAAGAGAAGGAAACTACGTAATGACAGGCCAGTGCGAGAAAGAAAAGCGAGATTAACAAAGAGCTTAAAAAGTGGCGTCGGCTATAAAAGGCGATGAAGCCCAGAATATTCTTTTTATCTGGCCAGATACGCAATCTCCCGCTCAAAGAGTGCCACGGAAGGCGAACTCATGCATTCCTCCCCCTTAATGCTGATAACTGAAGCCTCAAAGATTTCGCGGGATCGGTCATCACGATACCGTTTTAAAATGCGGGTTTCGTTGAACTTGGGGTGGCAATTTTCGCAATTCTTGCAGTGTAAATCAAGATTTCTTCCTGTTCCTGTGCGCATGTTATATGCGTGCTCGCTAAGACGGTCGTTAACGCACCTTCCACTCTGGCCCACACAGACCCGCCCGCACGAAAGTGGGATTCCGGGTACTATATACAGTCCACGCATTAAACATACTGTTTTTCATGCTTCGTCCCACACGTCGCCCTGGAATCGTTTACATCATTGGCCATGACGCACAAGGTGGCTAGTTTGTTAGGCTTGACAGGAGACAAGGCAGGAGTACGGACAGGTTTTTCAGCGCCTAAGACAACACGTGCCGTCACGTGTTGTCTTCACGCACGGCGCTCTGCGAGCCATTTTTCTGCACACAGACTACAGGGAAAATCCTGGCGAGTGAGAGACCACTGCTTGACCGTAAAACGTCTTCTAGGGGCTCCCTTACGTCTTTGTTCTTTTTCTTCTGCTGGCTGGGAACCGATAAATCTGACGACGCAAATGAGTCAAAAGCAATCATCGCCTTCTAGCCTCTTCCCTTTCAGAATTGATGCTGCGGTATTAAGAATTTTCCGGCGCGAAAAAGACCCAAGTTAAGGGGGGTAATAGTCTCCGTATCCACCTAGTAACAACGAGTCCGCCTACCAACTTTATGTTACAGAAGCGAATGTGGGCGTCTGAAGCCTTGAGTACTCCTGAGATTCTGGTGATTTTCCGCATTTGTGAAGGTGTAGGCACATCATAAACACGTACAAGATCGCCTTCCTTGTTATTCGAGGTTGGTCTCCTCTTTGAAATAGTTTGATGGCGCGAATGGACGTGATACTTGTACCATCTTCTGCTGTTCCCAGCAGATGTCCACTGTGGTTATGGCCACATTATAGCGCTAAGAAGCTTCCCACAGCTATTTTGTTCACGAGGCATGTCTCGCGAAGGCATTTGAGGCGATTGCCATGAAGGCTCTGACATTCTGCATCATGAATTGAATCGTAATTACGCTAGATTTCGGGCGCCGACGCGATTGCACTGGTGAGACCGGAAATCCAGTTCGGGTATACGTAATTACATAATTTCTCCGTGTCTTCCGTACTTTTCACTGACCTGATTAGGTGTGTTGATTTTTTTCTGTGGTTCAAAGGCTAAAGAGGTTCTACGAATTGTCTCCTAATGCCTAATGATTCTTATGCCGTTTCGACGTTCACATACGTTACGTTTCATTCATTCTATAAGATAACCTTGTGGTTTAGCGCAAACACGATGCTCTCGATTGACCCACCCATGCAGCCAACAACAAAATCGCAGCGAATGACGATGTCGAGCATACCCTTTAGCTCAAAAGTTCGGTCTGCATGTGGAATCGCGAAATGCAAGCATGACGCTCTGCGTTGCGAAGTGCCACAGCGCATATAAAATTTTTGTGTCAATTGTATGCCCCTTGCCGTTATTCGCCGAATTAGCTTTGTTTGGATTAGTCGAATTGATTTGGTCGTCGAATATTTGGTCACTGAATGGATTGGTCACTTGAGATATTACGGTGTAGCTGAACCACGGGATTGCTTTAGAGTGCCAATGCTTTCACGGAACACGTCAACTCGCACAGCGTCTTTTTCTTGGTTTTTTTCTTCTTTTTGAGTTAATCACGTGAGCGCTCTGAACTAGGCAGACCTTTGAAATTCGGATACTTCGTTTTTAGTTTTACCATTTCCAAACTTTTCTTGTTTTTATTTTTAATTTTCTGCAAGAGACTACATTTCCCAGATATGGCTATCAATAGCCTAATTGGGGGTCTTTTCGTTTTGTTTAGTTGCATTTTCCCGCATTTTCGCTCATCTTTTACGATGACCTACATTCACACTATCATAACTATTAAATGTCCTAACTTCGTGGATTACGAATTTTTGTGCAGATACACTGTGCGCATTTGGGGTACTCGACGAAGAATGCTCATGTTATAAAATGTGCGGAGCGAAGGTTCAGGATGTAATTTTTCACCCACCATTTACAAAAATCTTCTGTGAGACGCTGCCGTTATGCGAGGCGATGAATAGCTGATAAGAGGTACAATTATGTCGAAACGTTCACTGCGTCATAAGACGTAGCGTAATTCTTCGTCAAGTAAGAAATCGGCTGGAATTAATTAACATGGCTCTTCTATAGTCGTTCGATGAACATGAGATATCGGGGATTTATTACGGCTTCCAATTCGGTGAAAACTGTAGCTAATACTTCAATGATTTAAGCATTCCTTGCCCAGAATTTGTCTTAGGTAAACCTTTACAGTCCTGAGGACTGTTCCCACCACGCTCCCCACCGACGAGCGTTTGATACGATGAACTTCCACCTAGGCAGCACTGACATCATCAGGACATAGGTCTGCGTCCCTTTATGTTCGGTGAGTCCTTCTTAAACGTTCTCACAACGTTCGAGTGTACGACTCTGAAAGTCCGCCGCGTGCGAATAAGCATCTCCCACACATAAAAAAGCCTCTCAGAAAATACTGATGAAAAATAACCACGAAGAGCGACTGCCCGAAATTGACTCCTACAACTTCGAATGGGTTCGTGGGTACTAAACGATTACTTCGGGCGGGTGGAGCTGTGAATAAAATGCAGGAGCTGTGAATTACATTTTTGCCAAGGATAAAGATCGGTGTATCCGGTACTTTTATCTCAGTTGGAGCAGTTCATTCTTGACGCGACTAGTCGCCCAAAGGTGGAAGCACAAAGAAAATTAACACACAATAAATAGGTACAGTGATATCATATTACATTCCTTGCTCGTCTCTGCCACATTTGTAGATTTCTTTTATTCCCTTACATTTTCTGGAATTTAGCTTCGTTGCTTTGTCAATGCTTTTTTTTAAATTGGAAGTTAACCTTCGAGGTCTGGCAAAACATGCGAATTTATGATGTCGTAGCTGGCCTACACTCTAAAAAAAGTATTCTGTTAGTCAGCCTCACCATTAATCATCTGAATTACCAATCGTTCCTCCATAAGCAGCGATTGTGGCTAATAGGAATTGAAGACGTACGATTTCACTCAAAAATGCAATGTTCGCGATGATGCCACGCATTTCAAAACGCCGCGGCTGAATTGTGTAGTGCCACTGGGCTGATTCCATTTTTAGAGTCAAATCATATGCTAAGCTGCGTCATCGGGCAACTCTGCTTGTCTGATTTCGATTTTTGGTTGCTAGGGCAGGTTGGGGTAAAGCCAACTCAAGGGGCTTTTTAGGTGTGGGGGAGTGTAGTGCTGCTTTAGTGAGTTCTGCGACACACTTGTGTGTCTATCTGAAGGTAGAAATGGGGGCGAACAGTTTTTTTTTAGTTGTCCTCCCAATTTGTTCACAAAAATGTCATATTTTATATTTTGTGCTTAAAACGTACAACTACTTTTGTTTTCCTCGCCTCAGCTATATTAAGATTAAGGCGTCTAGTTTAAACCGGTTCGCACGCAACACCCCCCCCCCCCCCCCTCTTCATTTTGTAGTGCGGGCAGGTTTCAGGCAAAAAGTGTACGAAAATTGGGCAATTCTAGATATGCTCTACTTTTCAGAAATTTAAGTTAGTGGTAAGCGGTCCTTGATTTGGTTTAGAACAATGCTTGTAATCTGACGGTGAGGAGAAATCGAGGTCTAATTTCCAAATCAATTAAAAGAGCGACGTTTCAAGCTTCAGAAAACGCACTGTAAAGGTTGTTTCAATCCTTGCAGCACGCTATAGCGGAGAAGCCAACCTTCCTGCGATGTCAGTTGTTGAAGGGGAAGATTGTTCAGCGATTGTGACGCCTCAGGACGAGTGGAGGCTTCGGCGAAAAATGGGTGCGGCGTTCGGGAAGCAGCAAATGAAGGCAGATAACCGCCGAGGGTACCATCACATGCCTCTACAGCTTTGTATCGAAGAACCGAGGGTGGCCGCCATTCCTGCTTGACTCGTTTCTAAAACTCCTTTTTTCCCCCCGTGAATGCACCATCGCGATGCGGTGCCTATATTTTCCCGTCGAACGCACCGTTACCCTGCCGGCCTGTCCGCACACAGTGCGGGGCGAAAGGTTTGAGCGGGGCGCGCAGCAAAGATGAGTGAAAGAGCCAAGGAGAAGGCGGATAGGCCTACAAGGAGAATAAGCGGTCAGGGAGGCTGCGAGGGCGAAAATCGGGGGAAACGACGGCGGCGGCAGCGTTCCCGTGCCACAGTTCTATTTCGGGAGGGTACAAGGGGCGAGGGGAGGAGCGCATTCGCCGCCACGAGCGGGATGCTGGGGTCCTCTCCTTCCAGCCGCTTAGAGAAGCAGGAAGGGGCCCGTTGAGGCAGGCATAAACGTGACGCGAGGCAGGTACAAGAAACAAAAAGGTCCAATGCAAGTGAAACACGCTCTGAGACACGTCGAAAGTAGGGAACCCCGGAGGACCGGCTGCAGGGGCCAAAGGCCAAGTAGATAAAGCCAGTGCGACGGAGAGCGGGAAAAGGACGGGCAGCGCCGCCGGCGCTCACGCTGGGTGCAAAGTTTTCAAAAAACTGCCGCTGCTTCTCGGGCCTCGCTTTTGTCCCCCCCCCCCCCCCCCCTTCCCTTCCTGCACTGCCGCGACAACTCACCTGTGTTTTCTTTTTCCCGGTGATGTATATTTAAGTTGCCTTTGGAGGTGCGCGCAGGTTAAGGCAATGTTTCGCATAGCTATAGAGGTTACATTCAAAGCGTAGAGGGCTAGCTCCTTCTTATGTCGAGTGTAGAGCCCTCGAGACTTCACGTGACGCTTTTCTCCATTTAGTAAGCACGAAGGTTATCACAGGGCAGATTTCTCACGGTATAAAATTGTGGGGTGGTTTGGGGCCTTTCCGCATAGTGCTCATTCGAAAAAGTTTTCGCTTTACGAATAGGACATGGAGCAGCAACATGTCTTTATAAGTTTTATTCTTCTATCATTTCACACGGTCGGGGCAGCTGCATACACTTTTTCAAAAATCATGCAGCAAAATTCAACCTTCTCAATGTTTTCCTCTCTTGGCCCTAAATAGTGCCAACTAGTACAACTTGCTCCCAAGGAAGCCACTTCAACCGCATGTCCATCTGCCTGCCCAAAGCAAGCATGAAATTATTTTGGCAGTTCTTCAACAGAGTGTTCACAAATAGAAACTATTCGGCGGGTGTTTTTTGTAGGTGGGCGTGTAGTAAATGATTCATATGTTCGTTGCTTTTCCGCGTCTCTCAGGGTTTTTTGTTTCGTTTTTGTTTTTGTTTTTTTTTGTTTGGAGCCGGTTAGTAGTAGTAGTAGTATTAGTCGTAAAACTTTCTTCAGAAGGGAAGAAGAAAGGTCTGAGTGGGGGAATGTGGTGCGGGGTAGGGATTAGAATGAATAGTGATGGGGTGCGCACCTCACTAGTCAGAGCGTCAATAAGTTCTGTATAGGGTGAGCGGTAGCCCCAGTTCTTAAATGTAGACGTGAAAGAAGACTGGTTGACTTCGGAGACAATGAGGCCTGGTCGAGGGCTATACACCACGAAGAGGACCAGGGAGGCACAGGAGTAAAACAACACCGGTCACGCTACATTCAAGTAAGTGAATTGGTATTTGATGTAGCGTGTGGGAGCCTAATTGAGTACGATGGCAAAATATGAGGGATAATGCTAAAGTTCGGTGTATTTAAAAAGCGGGG
The DNA here is from genome assembly GCF_048455015.1 of Haemaphysalis longicornis. Classification (NCBI taxonomy): domain Eukaryota; kingdom Metazoa; phylum Arthropoda; class Arachnida; order Ixodida; family Ixodidae; genus Haemaphysalis; species Haemaphysalis longicornis. Next base: position 417,516,796 of record NW_027526203.1, on the reverse strand, counting down.
CATGACAATACTAGGGGGTATAGGTGAGCTGATGTAATGGTGTGACAATATGGCGTCGGGTGGTGTGGGTGGGGGGAAGATGGGGGGTTACCCATTTTCGGCTCACTTTAGGAGTGTAAGCTGCATTTGTGAGGAATCCGTTGACAACTATTTCGCAAAATCAAGGGAACCCAAGTAGTGAGGTGAGATACCCTGATGGGGTGACACCTTCAGGCTTTCCTTTCTGTCATGTTTTTATCTCGTGAGTTGCATCGCTGGAGGAGATGGCGACGAAGAGAGGTGTTCGCTCTTAGGCGTACACGGAGGCTGTATCCGCACGTTCTCTTTTGCGACCGCATGGGCCGCCCGATCACCCGAGGTGAAGGATGCGAGGTGAAGGATGATTCTTGGGTAGTTGAACTTTGAGGATGCGAATTGGAGATGCTAGTGGAGAGTCGATGTCATAAGTAATGGATGAAATGGCGTGATTGATGAATGAAGTTTAGCCCTTAGACTTGTACCGTTAGAATTGGTCATGGTGTAGTACCCTGACAGAGCTGTTCAGCTAGTGCCAATAAAGTCCAAACCTGAGACCAGTGTTATTACAGACACCGGCTTCGTTCTTGGGGCAGCAGATTGCAGGAGTTTAATTCATTGTTGGCGAAGAGAGAAGTTGTCGCGGGCAGTCGGTTTGGTAACCGTTGTGGTTTCAATTGGTGGTCGTCGGCGTGGAGCAAATGGGGTGGGTAAGGTGGATGGGTGAGATGGTGGTTCCAAATTTCCTCAGTGGGTGGGGGTTCGCTTAAAGTTGGCCCGGGCCTCTGCCTCGTTGACGATGTTGACAGCAGAGAGAGACAGTTTTGTCTGTAGAGGTGTGTTTAGGCAAACCGCTGCCTAAACTCGCAGATCACTGCCATCCCCTTTCTAACTGGCTGATCACTTCCAATTAGAAACGGAGATAAGGTAGGGCGGGAAAGATCTACATTGGATACGCCTGCTTGCGCCGGAGTTCACGGCAGCACAATGTATTACAAGGCGCCTAAAACGTCAAGCGGTGCGCAGCATGCATCTGAAAGCTGTACCGGGCACGTGGAAGGAATTAAAAAAAGGAAATTTTAGGGAGGATTTTAGAAAGTTCAAGAGCAGTAGCTAGTCTACTGAAAAAAAAAAGTGCCAAAAGCAGTCGCCGTATAATGCATGCAGAGACCAGGACGAACTAACGTGGAAGCTGCCGCAAAAAGTGCAAAACAAGTGCGAAACGGGCATTGTTTCGGCCAAGTGCAATACTATACAACAGTCTTCACTATCAGGTCTAAGGCTATCTAGTATAACCATAAATAGCGACGCTAATAAGCTTTGAAGGGTGGCTATATGCCTAAACCCAAGACCCGTGCAGGAATTAACAATCTGCGTCCGACGGTCTTTGTTGTTAGCGTGTGAAAATGCTGTTATTTTCTTTATATTTCCTCTGTTTGCACGTTCAAGAAGCCATGCTTTCGGGAAGGTGCCGAGTCGAGGTGTAATTCACCAACTGTACCGCCGGTGTCGTGGAAGATGGGTGCGGGGAGGAAGCAACCACGGTGGAGCAGTGCGCGAGTTGAAGAAGCTGCCACTATTTCCGAGAACTTTACCTCGACGCATTCCGGCAAGCGAACGCCGTTGTGGGGCTTGTATTAGTAAATGTGAGGCAGAGTCGCATAACAAGGCGCAGTGTTTGTTGACGGGACCTTAATGCGGACTCGGCGAATTCTTTTCTCGTGTAACGACGCTCCGTATATATCGGCCTCCTATTCGTGTGGCGTATTTTTTTTTTCGTCATTACCAGGCTGGCGGATCTGCATTCCCACAATGCGCCTGCATGACCAATCGCAGCATCCCCGGGAGCAAATCTGGCAAATAAAGAGGCCCGATGTCCGAACTGGTTCAAAAAGTACGATCTGCGCGGTGACATCACGCAATGCAAATCGCCATGCTTGCATTAAGCCCCATGTCTTAGCGGAGACGAGTTTATTCTGGGTGTCATTATCGGCCTATTGTACCGCTTGAACGCCAGCGATTGGCCTTCTCTGTGCATTGCGGTCTAGCAGCGGACTCGCGGAAAATTTTTTACAGTGACAAAATTACCACTTAACAAAATTTCACTTGAAGAACGCCAAGCGAATCCCCGAAGTTTGATAGAATGTGTAAATTAAAAATACCGTGGCCGTGTCGCTGATAAAATGGTTCGATCAGAGAGGATATTAGGACTAGTCAGGGAAACTTCATCTTGCTGCAGCGTAAAAAGGAAAGAACGACGGGTAAGGAATGGATCATATGAAGTAGACACAGCGTTCGTGGCGTCTATTCCTTACTCGTTGCGTTGTGCCGATTTTTTATGCTGTGCCTAGATAAAATCGTTGAAATGACAAAAAAATAATGTCTTGCACAGCTTTATATTAAGCAACTACGGAAGCTTAACCGTAATTACGAAGAAATTTGGTTTTGGTGAAATTTTGACGCTCGGAATAAAAGACGAGAACGATGGTAGAAAATCAACGTAGATGAGACGGTTAAAAAAGAGGAAGTATTCGATGGACTGCAATACGACCTTAGTGCCAGCCGCGGGGAAAGAAAATAGATTTATTATATGAGGGGGCATCAATGCCCTGGTGTGGAAGGAGAGGGACACGGAAGGAGAGAGTGATTGAAGAGATATCCCGGTTCAAGGTCACGCGGTCCGTGCAAGGTTCCTGAGGTCAGAAATCACTTGAATGGGTAAAGATCATTTTGTAGTTTATGGGTTCCGTGAAGATCGTTTATTAGTTCGTGAAAAGTTTTCTAACAGGGCAGATATACTCAGTGCAGAAGAAAGTTCCAGTCGCAACAAAAGACAAAGTTCACGTTTGACTGAAAGTAAAGAGCACAAGCGAACCACCAGGACGCGAAAAAATGTCTGAGAATCTGCTAAAAGACGGAAGAAAGATTCCTTTGAAAGCAATGAAAGATTTTACGGTGAATGCTTCAGTAGCTTGGTAAGAGACCAGCGCGACAATGATCCACAAGAAATGCAAACGAGCGAAAAATTCTAGGGCACCTAATTTCGTGCTCTTTATCGTGTAGTGAATGCGAAAAGCATAATCGATGAATTTTAGAACAGATAGGCCCTTATTGTGGGCTCCGCCATGCGGTATTGGATATAACTCGTGGCCTGTTGGATTCGTCTCGTACATGCTACTGCTAGTGCGACATGTGCTCGGGCGATAACAGTTGATTCCCAGTTGCTGCTGAGGTAGATGCCTCGTAGCCCATCGTAGTAGCGTCAGCATCTCCGCGGTCGCACCTCCTGATTCTCCCTTTTCGCCGTCTCCGTTGCTCCCCTCTCGGTTGTCTCCGTGGCGGGCGATTTAATGTCCCTTAGCGCTGAGGTAGGCCTCTGATTGTGCTCTATTCGCCACATAACACCGCTCTCGCTCCTTTTCGGTGCCGAATTGCCGTAGACGACCACGTTTCACAGATGTTGTAGATGGTTGAGAGTCCATCTCCGTAGGCAAGTGTCACAAGGAAGGCAGTGCGCTCACTTTATGCACAGTCGTAAGCTGGGGCTACAGTGGCGCTACCTGTACTTACTTCACATCGACATCAACGGCACGCGTCCAGTGGTGCGACTGTGTGCCCGCCTTGTTGCCAGCATTTTTTCTTCTCTGTCTTTCCTTCCCCTCATCGTTACTAGGCCCTGAGGAAAAAAATCGCCCTTCTCAGCGCTATTAGTGGAAACTTGCTTAGTCGTCTAACTGCTTCTTCTTTAATTAGCACGCTGAAATTACTTCGTCTATAACACACTTTCCCAACCGAAGGCCATAACTTATTCGCCATGTCTACCCTTAATCTTGACCAGCTAGAGTCATCGAGCTGTGAATTCGGTTCCTCACGCTTTCCGGAGGCCCCTGTCCTGAATCCCACCCAGAGCCAAACTTACCCAATTTTATTTTCAACTCTATTAGTCACTTTGTCTATAGCAGTTTCCCTGAGGAATACAGAAGCCTTCCGAGCATTTTATTCACCTCTTTTTGATTATTTGTTGCAGTTGTTCATTTTGAGTACAATTCCTTGGCTATTTTATATGCCGGGAACGCCAAATTTTCTACGTACACAGTTAACTAATGCTTTTTCATTAAAAAGTATAGTTTCTTTATCAACTCGGTCCCCTGTACCGCCATTGTCAAACGGGCCTTCATGGTGCGGATGATATTCCGCCCAGCTCCTCGAAATTATCTCAATGGGCGGCCGGTCCCAGCGCGCTCGTTCCGTGCTTGCAATGGATGATGACAAGGGATCGCCTTGAACGCACTCGTCGATGTTCTTCATTAGCTTTCTGCGGTGTACTTTTTTTGTTCCTCGTCCTTTTATTTTGTACTTGTATACTCTCACGGTGCATTATGAAATTGCCAAAGCTTCCACTTACGTCGCTCGGTGCCCGAGAAGGCGGCACGCCAGTCATGAACCGCTCCTACAAGCCACAAATTCGTATGAATCTAACTCCAAGCTTACAACACAATCTGCGTTTAAGGATTGCTTTATTCAGTGATTCCATTACACCATGCACAGCAACGCCAGTTGATTGAAGGAAACCTGCCGCATTCGGCGCGAAAATTCAAACATGTTAACACTTTTAAGCCTGCCCAAAGCGTTCAAGGGGCGGAATAGACTGTATTCTCAGTGAAATGGGGAGGACAAAAGAAAGCTCTTCGTCGTTATCCTCACGGCAAGAAGATTTAGGGCACACCGAGCTTCTTTATTTTCACGTCTATAATCCATTGATGTCAAGGTTTAATTGCCACTTCGCGTATCGTACCGCCGATGTGGTTCGGTGAAAAAGGCCAAGTTTAATAAAAAGCTAGAATTTCTACAACTGATTAATCCTCCCTTCTAACTTTTTTTGACCTCACAAATAACTATTAGAATTTTAATTAAATATCTCCGGCTGTTTTGTTTTATCCGCTCAGCGAGCAACTATCAAGATTGCGCTGTATGAGCTGATACAAATCTAAATATGTCCCTAAGATTCTTTTAACTATTACAACTGTTCCGCGTTTCCCTCCCCAATCTTCCTTTCGTTGCTTTGTATAAAATTGTTACGCTTTCCGCTTTTCATTCTCTTCATTCTTTTGTTGATACTGTATTGAAATGTTGTGCATGATATGTGTATTATCTTGCCCCTTCTGCTTTGGCCTCTGGCCAGCAGTATTTGTACATAAATAAAAAAAAGATGCCATGCGTGAAGACCAGTTTATTTTCTCACCAGGCAAGCTGTAACCGGCTTTAGCTTTCTATGCCTGTCGTTTTTAGGTTTAAAGGAGTCTTTTTTTGTCTTAATGCCGCACGTTAGCAGCGTTCTACTGTCAAAAATGAACACTTACAAACGTTTTCAGTCTCCATGTTCCATCTGGCAAAAACCAAAGGTTCGAAATGCGTGCGTGCTACGCAAGCATGCAGTAACGTGAAGAACATAACCTATGCCGAGGTTACTCCACGTCGGCCAAGTTGGCGCGCGCGTGGGTTGTGACATTTTCGGGGGCTCTGGGTGCCCATAAATATTCATCAAGGAACGCCGCTGTACCCACCCAGCCTTTCATGATTCTTGAAAATGCTCTTCGGTTCACTTTCCCTCGGTCAGACGCTCTGAGCAATCGCTGTCTGGCCGAAGTAGACTCGTATAATCCGCCCATTTTTCTTTTACCGAGCTTGGGCTGCTGTTGGGTGTTTCGAGAAGATAAACAAATTTTTCAAAGAGAAGCCGATGAGCAGTATACCCGCTTCTCATGCAGCCTGAGCGAGCATGTTCCTTAGCGCGAATAACATAGCCAACGTTTCTCATCATAACGCTAAAGCGTAGTTCAGTTTATAGCTGCAGTGAGCTTAGTATCGTGTGTGCACTTACATTTTCCAGAATTTAGATTTGGCATTAGGCGAATAAGGTCGTTCTTGTAGATTGCAGGGCACACCTGTCAGCCAAACCGGTGGCTTGAGAAAAGCTACAAGCCATACAGCAAAGTGATTGCGGTATGACTGATAGCCACTGGTTCGCCGTGTGGCCGGGATGCGGGGACGGTGATGCGGAGCTGGGAGGCTGCGGCGGCGGTCGACGCGGGCACGTGGCCGGCCACTGCGGCGGCGTCGGCGGCCGGCGAGGTCGCGTGCCGCGAGCACATGCGTCCCGGGTTCTCACCTGCAACAGCCAGGCGTCCTGGGGAGCGCCGCATTGAGCTGGCTGGCGGCTCCGGCGCGTTCTTCCGTGCAGTTCGTGGCTCGGCGCGCACGCACACACACGCTGGAAGCAGGCCGTGGCGGCTACCCCATGCCGCCACCGGTGGCCGCCTCGCTGGGCTCGTGGGCCTCGTCGAAAGAGGCGCGGCGCCGTCCACCGGCGGTGCTCGACGGGCCGGGCCGGGCTCAGCATCGCTCGCTCGGGGGGCCGCTCACATGCCGGCCGGGACGCTGGCGCGGGAACTGGAGGAGGCTGTGCGCTACTGGGCAAGGGGAATAGAACGTTGGGTTGGGCTGCGGCCTGCGATTCCAGCGCGTAGCCCCCCCGCGGGAAGTGGCTGCTCCGACTGCCGCCGACGCCGACGCTGCTCGGGCGCGCCCTCGCTCGCCAGCGCCGCCGCCGGAAACGCGGGCTCTAGCCGCGGGCTTCCCGCGCCCGGCCCGCGCCTTTCGGAAGGGGCCATTCAAAGGAGGCCGGCGCCCGCCCCGGCTGCGCTGCGTCACCGGCGCCCTGTAATGACTCCTGGTGATGATAGGGCAGCCTTCTCTGCGGTGAGCGGAGGAAATGGACGAAATGACGGGCGAAAACCCCTAACAAACACGGGGGCGTGAGCTCTCGCGGGGGGTGAACGCGCAGAGAAAGAACGAACGCACTCTGTTCGAAGCTCGCGAACACCACAAAAAAGGGCACCAGAACATTCGGGAATGGAGTTAGCGAAGATTTATCGATGTAGCACGAAACAGCAGTGCAGGCTTACATTTAGGTGTAACTGAGCAACGAAAACTGAAAATCGTTGTTATTGTGGTCCTTTAATAATTCTACGAATACATTCTAGCATCGGAGTCCCTGACAGCTTACCACGAGTTCTCACTGATGAAAACTAATCACTGGTTTACTTTCAAACTCATGCTGGGCCTGTGCGACATGGACTCCAAGAAATCGCCGCAGGTGGGCTTCCCTACAACCCCCAAAACGACCAATCAGCGTGTCCGAAAGTGCGAATTTCGTGAATGACGAGGCCAAACATGGGATTAGAGTAAAACTAGAGTAAGCATTGGGACAACAGCGCCAGGCCTGCAGAGAAAAGGAGAGAGAGAGAGAGGAGAGAGAGAGAGAGAGAGAGAGAGAGAGAGAGAGAGAGAGAGAGAGAGAGAAGAGAGAGAGAGAGAGAGAGAGAGAGAAGAGAGAGAGAGAGAGAGAGAGAGAGAGGGAGGGAGGGAGGGAGGGAGGGAGGGAGGGAGGGGGAGGAGATGTTACCCTGGCTAAAATACCTAGCTTGCTACGCCAGGTGTATGCGGTGACAGTGATAGAGGTGGTGCGGATGACGTTGGGAAAGATGCGCACGAATGCGTTCAGTTATTTACAGAGACCGGTATAGGCATGTGTGTTGCAGGTACGCGACCAGAGCTTCTGTAGCCCGTAAAGCACGTTTGTGACATACCCACCGACCTAAGACGTCCTTCAGCTGAATGTCCACGGAAAGCGGCAGTCCCACAGACACGGCGAGGGAAACTCTTTGCGCACTAAAACGAGCACATTCACAGAGCAGGTGCTGCAGGTTTTCTCACACATCACAGTGTGGGCAGAGTGGTGACGTAGTCCGTTTCAAAGTTAAATAAGTTGCGCGTGTATGTGACATTCAGCCAATTCTTCCGGCTTGGAGAGTCCAGGTGGCATCTTGAATTTGTAGTGTGAATCAACAGAATATAGTGGGGCGTAGTTATGTGATACGTCAGCCCAGGTTGCACCCTGCATGTACCATGCTACGCTAGATGCAAGAACAGAAGCATTTTTCCTGGAGAATCGTATGGATATTTCCGGTAATCGATGGTCATGCGCGATAGATGCAGCAGTGTTTGCCTTCACATTGCCAGTTATCCCACAATGGACACTAATCCACTGGACTCATATGTGACGGTGCGCTTGTGGAGCTTGGAGATGTAGGGCATGCATGTCAAACACAAGCTTGTATTTTGGGAATGACGCTAGACATTAAAGTGCGGCCTGGAGTTCTGAGAATATAGCCCACTCTCGTTCGGGCTGCTTGATGATGTGAGCGAAAGCCACCCGCAGAAGTTCTGCAGCCGTAGTTGTTATGTGGGTTGAGCATGGCACTGATCGTGGTACGTGATGAACGTTATCCACACCCCGATAATGAATGATGTGGATGACACCGACCCATCAGTGCACAGATGAGTGTGGCCTTTGTATATCCGCGAAATATAGTCCAGAGCGAAGAACTTCAGGGCAGGAGCCGGAACACGCTTCTTTCTCGTAATGCCGGATATAGTGGTCGTAATCGGTATGGACAGGAACATCTAACGCGGGTTCTCAGGAGAAGCAGGCTATTTATAGAGCTGCGGTACCAAGTCGCGCACTTCTCTGGTCTCGACCTACATGTTGTTCGGAATAACATGTGATAGACATCGCACTTGGTCGCATCATGTTCGCCATCTGGAGGACAAGATTAGATCATTCGCCCGCATATTCTGCATGTTCTCTACAAACTACAGTGGTTGTTCAGTAAACTCTCTCCTCCGGCTGTGCGAAGCGTTTTGCATTGGCCTTGTGCGCTACTGCCTCCTTGCTTTGGTCCCTCTATCAAAAGGAAATGCCGAAGCGCTAGAGAGCATGCAAGCGCAAATCCTGAG
>NW_027526203.1:417452167-417507822 GCF_048455015.1 Haemaphysalis longicornis | reverse complement strand
CCGCCGTCGCCTGCTGTCGCCCGCGCCATATAGCTTCTGGCGGCATTTGAAGAAATCAAGGGGCAAGAGTTACGAAAGGTTCCACTAGATAGGTTCCACGTTCTGCTTAGAACGTGCGTGGACTAGGAAACGCGGTTCTATAAAACGTTGAGGTAGGGCGCCCTCGATTCACACGCGTCTTCGCCGTACGGCAGCGTTGGCATCGAGACACCCGGTTTGGAAGAATGGAAACACGGGAAATTTAAAATGATTTAAGCAAACCTTTGGCGTCTTTACCTTGGAGGAGCGCGACGCAACAGGAACAACATGAGAGGTGAGCGGGAAAGCGAAGGCAGGCATTTACTTGGCAAAAAATCTATAAAGACTATCGTCTTTTAACGACATTTGCAACGAAAGGAGCAGATACGCGGCCAATTTTTTGGACCTAATATGCTTATAAACAACTGCAGTGACGACGAACAAACTACGTGAGAAAAGGCAGACGATATCACGCATTCATAGCAACCTCTTTACAAAACGCGCGCGCCCGTTGCCATCTGGGTCCGTCGCTTGGGCGGAGTGATACCGTACATGAGCTATTGCCGTTCTTAACTTGTTCCTGAGTATAGTAGTTGTAAGGAAAAACAATGGCCCCCTTGCCCCCCCCCCCCCCCCCCCCCTTCCTTCATGTGTGGACGCCTATGCAAAACTTGGTTGAGTGAAGAGAAATTTCCAGGCAAGGTGCGGATAATGAATGAAAGTCAGTGGGAGCGAGGCTGTGCAGTGTACATAAATAGGCTAATGATGATGAAGTAAGCTACTGCGCCTACGATGGAGCTTGTAAATGACGAAAGAGAAAGAAGTTTTCCCCACGGGTAAGGCAATCTTTAGCCGATTGCCCCGTAGGAGAAGTTGAAGGAGAACGTAAGCATATTTGCTATGCAGGTACGACAAATTTTACTTAACAAGGCGATTAAAATTATTGAATAAAACAACAAGGAAATGATAGACAATACAATTAGTAGTGGTTACACAACACGGCCTGTGAATAAACGACATGACAGCGTGGCAGGCAAGGCACTGCGAGGTTGCAACGTGAACTGTAGCTGGCAATCTGTGGCGTCGTCCTCCGCAAGCAGTGATCCCCACTTCCGCCGCCACCTCTGTCGTTGCTGGACTGATCAAGGCGCTTCAGCATTATCGAGGTGCTCTTTATTGGTGAGGGATTGACAGAGGCGCCGAAAAATCGCTGCCGTCTTCATCGACGCGGGATTGGCCGAGAAGCTAAAGCGCCTTTTACACCTCAGCTGGCGCTAATAACTGCGGCACAATGATCGCCCTCGGTTTTTGTGCTGCATGGAAAACTACGTACTCATGCCAAGGAGGACCAGCAAACAGAAGCGTCTTCACCGACGGGTTTATATCGGTAGATGGTCTCGCCCTCTCTCGTAAAAGACGAAGCCGGCTCGTGGAAAAGCGCACCCGCATTTCACTGCTACCACCACCACCATCACAAGGAGGAGGTCGCAGCCGTGGACACAGAAGCCACTGCTCCTGCAGGTTAGCTGCACACCGGCACGCGTTTGCCATGCTACGTTTCAGCCCTGCGTACAGCAGCCCTGACACCAGCGATATTGTCATTCTCCGTCGCGTGAACAACGGGCTGACGCCGAGGTCCCGATCCTGCATCATACGCGATGTATGGGCCTCCAACCTGGAGGAGGAATTTCATTCCATCGCGCACCTAGTGCAGACACACCACTACGTCGCGATGGACATGGAGTTCCCCGGCGTGGTAGTAAGGCCTGACGACATCGAGCTACAACCACCGGCCTACCAGTGCGCTATGGTGTGGGATAACGTTAACATCCTCAGAATCATTCAGTTAGGCCTTGCCTTCCGTGACGAGAACGGCAATCCAGCTCAGAAGTGCTCGAGCTGGCAGTTTAATTTCAAGTTCTCGAGACCGACGACTACGTGGAGGATTATTCCATCGGGCTGCTCGTCGAATCCGGAATTCAGTTCAAGAAGCACGAGGAGGAAGGCATTGATCCAAATGAGTTTGCTCAGCTGTGCACCGTCTCCGGCGTTGTCCTTTCCGACAGCGCCAGGTGGCTCGTCTTCCACGGCGGGTTCGACTTTGGCTACCTGCTGAAGCTGTTGACGGGGCAGAAGCTGCCGGAGAAAGAGTCCGAGGTCTACTAGCTCCTCTGCATCTACTTCCCGGTGACCTACGATGTCAAGTACATCATGCAGAGCTGCCCCATGCTCAAGGGAGGCCTCAAGCAAGTGGCCAAAGCCCTTCAGGTCGAAAGAGTCGGCCGCGGGCATCAGGCAGGCAGTGACAGCTTGCCCACTGGGGCCGTTTTCTTCAAGATCCGCCAGGTGTACTTCGGAGGCTACATCGACGACGACTACCACTGCGGGCATGTGGCCGGACTGCGTGGCATCGCGTTCGTGCTGTAGGGCAACACGCATGACAACACGGTGCCCGCGAGCACCTTCAACTCAACAGTGGAGCCCATCCATGCCAAGCCAGATCGTAGGGACTCATCATCGTGACGACAGCCGCGCGTTTCATGCTCGTCCATCCAAGGTTCCTCGTCCGCGCTGCACCCTCTTATTCTCCTGCGACCTCCTGTACAAATCTGCAGACACGAGCCTCTTAAAGCTGTCGGTTATTATAAATTTTACTCACTTCCTGGCTCTTTGTTTACTTCCTCTTGTTATGGTCTCCTCTGTTCAACAGTTTCCTAGCTTGCAGTCTGTTCTGGAATGTCACCCTACTTGTTTTCTTAGTTACGCAACGCGAAGCTAAATAAACTGGGGGGTGACCACACGGTGGCACTGCGAAGTTTGGCGTCTTGTATAGATGTTGTCACTGGCTGAAACTGATTTATAAATTTAAATTGCTTGATCAGTTCGCTACGCACACTTTGGGGACACCGTCTAGCGCCCTCTACTGGAGTGCGAGCTCTTCGAGGAGGACGAAAAGAGCTGGCCGTGCAAGCTTCAAGAGCCTATAGTACGGCAGGTGGAGCCCGCTGCCAGCTGGCCACCCCGCCATTCGTCTCGTCCCTGTCGCTAGACACCGCAAGCCATTTCATGAAGCCTCCGGCTATTCCCCTCCGTAGGCATGAGATTGCTTCTCGTGGTTGCTGTGAATTTCAGCGGCAGGTGATGATATTACTTATAGAAATTTGTGACTCAATAAACTTGAGTAATACATGTTTACTTTTTATTTATTGGACTTTTTTTTCCTTCGCCATTTCGGGATGTTATAATTGAACATGACAGACACTGTAAATTAACAGCATGTATACGTTTAATAGAAAGCCGCCTCTCAGCATCTGAGTGCGACCTTTTACCGGATTTATCAAACCCTTGGGGAGAACCTGCGATCTTCTTCCCCGCATCGAGTGTCAGCATTCATCCCGAGCCGGCACTAAATTTCTACCTACAGGTGATTCATCGCCTTCCGGTTCTAAGGGAAGCCTATACGGCTAGGGTTCCATGTATTTTTGATGCCCGAGAACGAAAACTCCTGAGGCACCTCGCGTCTCTGAAACATGAACCGTTCTATGGCGCGATGCGTTAGAAAACGAATGTCCCGGTGTGTGTGTGTGGTGTGTGTGTGTAGGGGGGGGGGGGGGCTGTTGACACGAGGTCTCCACCAAAGTCGCAAGCCGTTCAAAACATAATTTGGACCTCTAGTCTATACGTACCGTAACTTGGATATGCATCTTGAGTAGATTAATTTATAATAGGCACCATTTTCAAATTAAAAGCATGACTTATACATCACGCCTATACATCTGTTCAATTGGATACGCCTTTTGAGTAGGTTAGTTATGGAGAAGAACTTTTTCATGATCAGTAGAGTCAAAATGAAAGGGATTGATTGATTTGATTGATTGTAAGGTTTAACGCGCCGACGCAATGTAGGCGATGAGGCGCGCCGTAGTGGAGGGCTCTGGATTAATTTTGAGTCTTGACCTCATGGGTATCTTTAACGTGCGCCGAAATCTCGTACACACGGACATTTTCGCTTTTCGCCTCCATCAGAAAAGCGGCCGCCGAGGCCGAGAATCGAATCCGCTACCTCGTACTCAGCAGCACAACGCCTTAGCAACTGAGCCACCACGCGGGTTCAAAATGAAAATGAGTGCGTGTATGTATGTGTCTTTTTTTCCTTTAACCTAAACCTTTCAACCTTTAATCTTTAAAATTTCCTTTAACCTAAATTGTGTGTCATCTCTATGTTGCCGTGTGGAAAAAGCTTCGCTGGTCATCTGCCTTCACACAGTGGGATGGCTCGTGATTTTTTTTTTCTGTCGGTTAAAGTTCCAGGTTTAGTGTTAAGCTTGCTATTGCAGCCCTTCCATTTGCTAGCCCAAAAACTTTCCAAAATCACCGTCTAGAACGCTTCCCAGCACCCGCTTCAGCTTTTGTTTGAATAGTGGGCGTGCATTGTGGCAGAATATTGGTTCGATGTGCAGCACCACAGCTATAAATAATGAAGGAAGCACAATGGGAGAGAACAAACAGTAGAAAAGAAAAGTTTCTCAATTTACGCCCCCAGGCTTGCACTGCTCATCGGGATTGGCACGAAGCTCCTGCACGCCGGAGGTCGCCTGGCTGGCTAGCTCGTCCTTCTACAAGATGCTGCATTTGCCCGCTACATTTGTTTGATTCATTGCACTATTGACTCTATTCAAGTTTTAAGCGACACCTGGTTGACATTTTTTCAGCATACTGCCACTCGTAACCGTCCTGCCCAACCTTCGAACGAATGTAAACACAGCTACAATGGTAACAAGCATAAGTTATTCGACAAGAAGGCGAACTGTTGAATGATCTGTGGGGTATGACATTGCTATCAACATCCAAGTCATCATCACCTTGTAAATAGCACTGTCATTAAAGCTGTGATTCGCGTTCCGGTTAACCATGACACCGAAACCTACTGCCTGTCTCCCCTTGTCTTAACACGAACCTTGCTGAAACCATCTAAACAAAAAGGCTGGTAAGATAAATGAAATAATAATCTAGGAAATATGATCATGCCAGGATTTTCACTAGGCTACAATTTTAAGAACCCGAAAGACAAACATCGAAAGATGCCTCGAATGAAGCATATACGATCAGTCGTATAGTTCTACAATAGAAGCATTGTATGGTGCTCTTTTCAGCCGAGATCAAAAAGCCTAGTTAACAATAATTGCGTCCTTGTGACAAAAAACTAGCGAACTGATCTTGTTAGCCCCGAAGAGTAAACCGTCTTCACATCGGGCAGAGGGCAAATCCTTACATGCATGTTAATCGACACTCTGGGCGCGATCAATAACGGACTGTTATGTGCATTAAACAAATATTTTCCAGCTCTTAAATAAATAAAAACCTATCTTTATGGCTTTTTCTTCTAAAGGGCGGTCGTTGAGATGTCGAACAGTTTTGCAAACCTTGGGATGCTTGAGTTGCAGTGTTAAAGGCATGTAATATTACTTATCTTAATTTTGTATTAATACAGGACTACTGCGTTAAAAAGCACAGCCTTTCATTTTCATTTTTTGTTTCACGAACACTTTTTCATAAGCCTAACAGGGCTTAATATTTATTCAACATACTGCTTAAAAACAAAATCCAAGGCTCACCGAAACATTCAACTAGTCGAAAGTTGCAACCTCTTGCAAGCGTCATCCAAGGTGCAAAAATAATCTTTATTGCTGGGCATCTTTGATTCAGGCATTATGTTGCCTGAATCAAAGATGCTACATTACCGATTCTTGTGCCTTTAAGAGCCAAATACTTCAGCCATTGGTGATCTGGTACGATATACGGGATTAGTGCATTTGTGATATATGGCATTTTAATACGTCAAGTTGGTGCATGTTCCATCTGTCTATGCCTCGTGTACGTACTGTCGGTAAAACGCTTGTCCATAACTCGCCTTTTTGTAGTGTTGGCCTTCTGCGGTGTTGGCTAGAAATAATTGAGAGAGCGCACCATTGTCTACGCCGACCACTTCATTTTCCGTCAGTATTTTCCTGATATCGCCATTTAAAGTAGAAATCGAAGTTATAGGCGAGCGTTTTACCGACTGTACATACATGCATGCATGCGTGCATACATACACACACACATGCATACATACATACATACATACATACATACATACATACATACATACATACATACATACATACATACATACATACATACATACATACATACATACATACATACATACATGCATACATGCATACATTCATACATACATACATACATACATACATACATACATACATACATACATACATACATACATACATACATACATACATACATACATACATACATACATACATAGAGTATAGCACGTACCCACAAATATGGATTGACCAAAGTTGGATAAAACAACTAATCAAACAAGTGACGTAACCTTGGTCATGTGTTCAAAAATTGGAAAGCACATTATGTGTAGAGCCCAAGCTGATGGAACTTGCCCAAACTTAGGCTGCTTTCCAATTTCCCCCATTAGACAACTACGTTGCGGTCTTAGCGGATTCCCCGCCATATCAATGTTGCAACAAATAATCTTGTCCTTTGATTTATATGTTTCTTGTGATTTATTATTTGTGTGTCTGATGTGGTTTACTCTCTAAATTGCCCTGCACTCATTACATTATTATACTATTTGATATTTCTACAAAACTACGGCTTGCGTTTGTGAACGTGCGTGTTAGGATGTTTTCGTTTGTGGTAGTGTCCGCTGCGCCGTACCAAATCTAGTTGCCTTAGGCGTTTAAACAAGTCTGCTTCCTAAGCTCCCTACCATGCTGTACGTGGCTTGCAATGCAGCCTTACCCCCGTATTCTGAGTCCCTCCTCCACTCGAGCCTCCGCTCGAGAGGACCCTTGAAAGCGAGTTTCGGTTTCATAAACTAACCTCCACTCGAGTGTCTCCTCCAACGGAGGAGCCGCTCGGCGATTTGGAGGAGCCGCTCACGATTTGGAGGAGCAACTCCAAGGTGTCGTCTGTGCTACCTTGAAGCAGCCCTCCAGTACTATTTTCAAGATGGCCGCCTACACTCCTCTCGGTTCGAGCCGGCTGTGCTCGCTCGCCTCTTTTCCGGAGCATGTATCCCGCATTGACGAGGCATATAATGAAGGTTCAGGAGATTTCCGCACCGTGAATTTGCCATGTCAGCGCATAAGGTACTGGCTGAATACGCTTGAGCACTTCAGCAAAGGCGAATTCGTGTCGCGGTGCCTCTTTACCAAATCGGTCACTGCTGGAGCTGCCGAGGTGGCTGCCGAGCCAAACGCCGAGCTGCCGAGCCAAACGCCAGCAACCGCGGCCACCCACTGCTCCCTGCGTTCCGGCTGCTGGTTACGTTGCGATGTTATGGCGCCGGGACATTTCAAGTTGTGATAGGTGCCTTCGTCAACGTTTCGCCGCCGACAATCCGCGTCGTCAGGCGTTGGTTGGAACTCGTAATTCGAAGTGTCGTGATGTTTTCTGCGACGGCGGGCGAGCTCCGAGATATCTGTGCGGACTTGTCTTTATCCTCGAAATGACTAGGTTGTCGCTGTCATGTACCGAAAGTCATCGCTCTGTAATGAAGGTGTCACACTAACCTATGACACGGCTACCGTAAGCTGCTTACAGTGCGTATGAAGCAGACGATCGCCGTATGGAAGCGAGCGAGCGTGTCGTCTGCTCCAAAGCCCAGTTTTCTTTTTTTTTATTTTTTCTTCGAGCCGCCTGCGCTGCGAGGCTCCGCCCCTCTCCAAGTGCCCGTCGCTTTGTGCTCGCCTGCTACCTCGCGCTTGCGTGCTGTCGAAGGGGGACATTTCTACCGGGTTCACCGTGGTGCCTGTAAAATTACACACGCACTACTTTGTAATTTGAACATTATGTCGGCTTTGAGCTGCCGATAGTGGCGTGAACCGAAAAGAACAAATAATTAGGCGCTCACTGTGTCGGCAATTCCGGTCTATGATATGCGCTCGTCACGCATGGAAGCAAACCGCCGTATACCTCCAGCCCTTCCGCTGACATATCGTTATCTTGGCTGTCATCCGGAGGGGGGGCCCTGAAACTTTTACTAATCGATAGGATCAGAAAGAACACGAGACACAACGGGATACGTGGAGACATTGAGCAGCGTGCACAAAAACAAAACAGATTTATCGTCTGCTACCGAGGTGTGTGTGCAGTGTGGCCAGACCAGAAAACAGTTATTTCTAGTTGTGTCCACCTGGTTCATGTTATTTTCGTGCTCCTCTCAACCATACAAACTAATATTTCTTAAAATAGCTGTATAATTACTTCACAAAAATAAAAACATTAAAAAGTTATATTTCTTAGGCGTACTTTCATGTCTTGAATAAAAAAATTGCCATAACCTCGTCCCCAGATGCCTTTCGCTGCTCCTCCGAAAATGCGATCTCGAGGGTCCCTCCAAACGAAGGATTTCCTCGAAGGGTCGGCGTCACAACGTTTATGAAATGCCTGGAGACCTCGAGTGGAGGTGTTGCCCTATCCTCCACTCAACGGAGTGGAGGAAGCACTTTGAGTGGAGGAGGGATTCAGAATACGGGGGTCAATCTTCTTCACTCGATCTTTCTTGCTCAAGTGTTATGGCCAGAAGCTTCAGAAGGTGCGATGACCGTTGCTTGCTTCTTAGCCAGTTATTTTCGAGGACACGTACGACGTCATAGCTAGCTGATGCTATGCGCGGGCTTCGCGCCACCTCGTCGCCAAACACATGCGGTGCGGTGAAAGGGACCGCTTTGTAATGTCAATCATGTTGAAAATCCGCTGCGTGGACAGGCACCATCTTACAACTAGGCTGATGGTTTCAGCTATCCGGCTGGGGTCACTGTAAGATGGGGATAACATGTAACGTTTTCCCCATCAGAATCATCAATATCAAAGTTCCTACTGCGAGGTACTCTTTAAGAGTCCAGTCTTGTTTTGAAGGTCCGATGGCTGAGAATTGTTAGAAAGTTAGAAAGGTTATTTCTAGCTATTTGGCTAATACGTTGCGAATACGTGTGTCGTATCAGCCCGACTGAGCGCATGTATGAATGCGAATTAAAAAAAAAGAGCACATGTACCAGCGCACGCGAAAACCATCAGTACGAGTGGTTACTCTTCGCATTCTGGAGATCGCGTCCTGTATACTTGCGCTTTCTTCTTCTCTGGTGCACCCTTGTGCGTAGGCTGCACAAGAAGCCCGTTTTATTTGTTGATGCAAACAAGCTGGTCATCTTGAAAAAAAAACTATAGCTCACATTCTTCGGGACCGAAAAGCCGCAGAGTTGGAATTCCGTTGGACTCAAGGTATTTTTTTAACTATATGCCGTAATGCGTCCCGCTTCCGTCAGAGCTGCACGCGTCATCTTCTCATTTCAGCTCAGCATATCGCCCTTCTGCGACTGTCTGTGACGGCTTTTGGAGTTGAATTTGGTTTGAATAAGACATACCGTGTTCACAGGTTGTAGCATTGACAATCAACAATTTCTATGAATGCCCATGAGGGCTTAATTTTAATCAATTGAACATCATTTCCCGCTGCGTTTCAACTAAAATCAATCAGCAATTTCAATTACTGTTTCAATCAAACGTAATAACCAATAATAGCAATCAACCTGACGCTAAAACTTGAAGCACCCCTGCGCTGCCATCCTTCACATTTTTTTCTAGCTTCGCCAGTGCTAACTTCATTCCGCTTAATTATAAGGTGATGGCACACTTTCCCCTACAAGTGCTGTTATTGCTGCACCTTGACAGCATTGAAAAAGTATTCCATTTTTGCGCATTGTTTTTTCTTAATTTCACAACTGATAGTTACCCCAGTAATTGAACGCTTGCGGCACTTTAAACGTTCATTCGTTCTCAAAAGCAAAATTTAATGACTGCCTACTCCTTTGTACTCTGAGAGTGAAATTGCTCAGAAGCGAGAAGACTTCGTTAAAGAGAAATTCAAGCTACTAATTTTCGTGGATTTTCTTCTGTGGGTTTCAGCACGGGGCTTGGAGATGGACTACTTCGCTTGATGTTTCTGATTGATACTGCATTTATCTCTCGCCCTGCACAGCGGCCAGTGTAGTCAGGATGTCATCGTAGTGTATCATCTGAACTAGAAATTAGCGCTGTGTGTAGTCTTTTTATTTTATTCGAGAAATTGCCCTACGGCGTAAGAAAAAGTTTTCATAGGTGCGACACTGAACAGAATTCTTGTGCGCACACTGTCGAACCAAGATCTTCAGCGCCTCCAATTGAGAAACTTGGCTTCTGAATGTGACGCTCGCTTGGGACCTCCGCGTGCAAGACCTCTACAGGTGAGAAAAAGCAAAATGCAACAGCTAGTTAAAAATTCTTGCCCACTTACTCCGACATTATGAGAGTACTGTTTCTTGAAATCAAAATAACACCATTTTGGTTATTTTAGCCGTTCTAGTGACTGGTAGGTAAATCCACAATCATAGGGGATGGGGGAGAGGAAAGGGGGGAGAGGGGGGGGGGGGGGATTAGGGGTCACTCTTTTATAGATTGGCCTTTCCGGAAGTTTTGCAGCAAATTTGATGTCAAGTGCCTGGGATACCCTATCATCGGAGCGTGCATGTACTTGCAAAATGTGGTTGTGTAACGACATCTTGTTATGCGACGCTTACATTCTCACTTTTTTAGAAAGTAAATAAACAAATATTGAGCATATAGCTATCACATAGCCCATGTCATAACTCTAACGGCCACATATGAAAGACATGCATTTATTTCGAGCAAACAAGCAGCATTCGAGGCAATCAAAATGATTTATTGTAGTCATATCATCACTGAAACCACAGCAACAATAGTCCGAATGGGTGGGGCAGGTATTAATAATCATGAAATATATCCTTGATGGCCGCTACATCCGTCAGCGTATTTCAGACATAACGAACTTGATGGTGCTGTTTTTTCTGTTACAACACGTTATTTCATGTCTGAAACTCGTCTGGGGAATACCTGTTTGTTTTAACGTAGGGTGTAATGAATGAATTACAGTGTACGCAATTCATGCGCTCGAAATAAACTTCTGCTTCAGAAAAGCTGTGGCGGCCGCCATTATTCGCATGCGTGCTCATCCATTTCGCACATTCATGTGCACTGAACGCCAGATCCTCCCTAGATAATATTGCACGAAACTCGATGGATACGTCTGTGTATACCTTAAATCCCCCCATCTTCCGCGGCTTCATGAAAGTCATTTCTGCCTGCATTGCGGCCAAAATGACAAATTGCTCCTGTTAGACGATTCCGTCTCAGTCACACTGGTGAAAGATTTGATAACCGCTGCAAGGAAGCAGCCCAATAAAGGAAGCAGACATGAAAAATATTCATGGCGTTTCGACTGCGTGGAGCCAATCGGAGAGCAGTGTTACTTTGGGATGGCGATGGCGCAGAGTTGAAAGCGCTTCCACACTTGAACGAATAAGAAATCTCTGGGAGCCCTTTTATCCGTCCCTGTTTAGGGTGCCTGGGGAGCTCGCCACCACGAAGTGCACGAAGATATGGAAAGGTTTCCAATTGAACTTTTATTTTACCGCGCCCTAAGCTACACTTTAGCAATAAGAGAGAGGGCCGAGAATAGTTTAGGCCATCTGTGCGTCTGCGGCGTGTACGTTAAAATAAAATCAGGCTGTGTGAATTTTTTTTCCTAGTGCTTAGCGAAATACACTTAAAAAGTACTTTGTCCGTGGCAGAATTTCTGAAAACGTTCAACTGCTTCTGTTTGAGACTGACGCCCGTAGGATATAAAAGTACCTGCCATGGAAGTATTACTGATTGAATTGCAGCTTGAGTGACCTAAACAGGGACAAATAGGTGCACAGGCCATGAGCTGACTGACAGCAATCTGTTTTTTTAGGTTTTTAATATGATATATGTATACACTATCTGCCACATAAAATGTCCAAATAAGAAGACAACCGACAATGGCCTTGCGTAGCTGATACGGCTGTTATAAACGACGTTTCTTTGTCGCCAAGCGATAAAAAGATTCAAAGCTTCGATCCTTCCTCGGATCCTCTCGTCTGGGCTTAATCTATTTCTGTCGTCCAGTCGCTTTCTAATTTCACTGCGAATCTGTTCCAAGAAGTCACGGCTTTTTGCTGTGCTTGAGTAGGGTAGCTCTACCTTTTTACATCACAATGCCACGTGAATATGTTTGAAATAATGAAGAACGGATATCTACAATAAGTGATTTCTCTGCATACAATGCTGTATCTTTCTACCGAATTCATTCGGTTTGCGCGGTATACCGCAGAACGTTTGCTGGCAGTGATCGTAAGGACCGCCAAGTCATATTCGCCATTTCTCATTTTCTCAAGCGGCATTTTGGGTGTTCTGATTTCTTCAGCCTATGATGTCCGCGCGGATGAGTGCTTGAGCCCCTGCTGAATTTGGCACCTGAACTTCTGTTGTCAAGTTTCGCCGGATCTTCGACGATGATTGTGTTTGGTGCTCCCCGCAAAGGCGTAGGTGGAATTGCGTGCTGTCTTGTATTTCTCTAAGCCGCCTGCTTCGTTCCTTTCACCGCGGCGGTAGGGCGTCTGCTCGGGGAAGGCCTGAACTGCCTGGTCGCGCTCTGAAGGAAAGATGACACACCCGCGTTCTTCAGTCCACAAAGACTCATTTTTAGGGGCGAAGCTCCTTAGGGCGTGGGTTTGTCCATCCTCGACGTATGTATGTAGCCACCTCTAGTTTAGTTCTTGGATTGTTTACTAGATGGCGGTACTTGTATATGATGAAAAGATGCGCTTGGATTGTTTACTAGATGGCGTGGCTACCTCTAGTTTAGTTCTTGGATTGTTTACTAGATGGCGGGGAGCGTTGTAATAAAATCCGTTCGCTGTTGGCGCGCGCTCGGAGTCGCCCGATGGATAAGGCTGCAGATGTGCGAGCCCGCGAGGCAGAAGCGCTCCGTGAAGCTGCGCGACGCCGCCGCCAAGATCCTGCCGTACGAGAGCGGGAGGCCGAAGCGTGTCGTCTGGCTGCGCGACGACGCCGCCAAGATCCCAGCGTTCGAGAACGAGAGGCCCAAGCGTCACGGCAACGGCGCGAGGACCCTGCCGTACGCGAAGCGGCACGGCTGCGGCGCGAAGAGGATCTCCAAAACGTCAGAGAACGGGAAGCGGCGAGAAAGCGCGCGTATCGGCAGGCAGACCCCGATGCAGTGAGAGCTCGTGAGGCGTCTGCAAAACGCATCAGGCGAGCTCAGCCCCAAGGTGCCGACGCGCGGTTTAAGCGAGACTTTCTAGACGTTACGTTCGGACACAGATGTAGTGGGCGGACTTTCACTGAAGAGTCACGGTTTTACCGATGATTTCCCCTCAGGAGCTTCGCCCACTCATCATCATTCACCCCGTGGATATGCTGTGAATTTTTTTTTGCACCGTACAGTTCCTACCTCGTCGGCTGCGTCTACTGGGCACTGCCTTTCGAAACGCAACCTGTTGCTTAACGGAGGCAACCTGGTTGCCGTGTAGTCGAGAATATGTGAGACATTGGAGGAAAGCCAACACTATGGTTAAATTCTTATTTCGTTCTGTTCAAACATAGTCCCGCATCTTATTTGTGCTTCGGTGGCGATACCACCTGGAACTCGACATGAAGTGGGCTTGTCCTTCTTTAAAAGCGATGCTGTTTAAGTTGGTGGTTGGGCCGGCGAACATGCGAGGGAAAACCGTAGCTTTGCTCCCCGTGCTCGGGCGGGACTCGTGTCGCCACCTGTCGGAGGCGCAATGCAACTGGTACAAGCGCGGCTTTGGAAACTTGTCGCGGGATGGCTCGCTCTATCGCTTGTTGCGACGAGGGGTGCAGTTTTGACTGTGCAAATACAATTAATGCCAAAATGAAAGAAGCGAAAACGCCTAGAAGCGATAACTTTAATAAACTTCTTAATTAGCGTCCCACACGCCAGACCACACAAGCCGAATCTTGTCTACTGAACGAGTTCAAAAATTTTGAAAAAAAATGCTCATCCCGCTGCGCCCTCCGCTACTCTTAGAGCCCCCCCGCAAAGCCGGTGGGCATACGTACATTGTACATACTTTAATGACCGAAGGTTCATTGCTCTTTGGGGGGCTAACGACGATGCTACGCAGAAAACTTGACCGAGTCTCGAAGCACAACCACGCAGAAAACATGGCCGAGTGTCCAAGAATAACCACGTATAAAGTTAGCCAAACCACGAAAAAGCTAGGTGGGGCCGCCTGCTTCGCTGTTTGCTCAGTCTTCGCGCCACCAGTGCAAAGCTGTCCAGTTTCTTTTACTGTGCGTTATTTGGCGCCTATGCGTACATAATAAAGAGAACGTTTACTTTTTAATTCAAAACATTTCTGTCTTCATCAACACCACCTCGGCGCCATCCCTCTTACGTGCTCTTTGTCGACCGGTAAACCTGTGAAGGTAAACGTTCTTTTGGTGTTTTTTTCTATAATGTAGATAACTTGGCGTCTAACTGTTTCAAGAAAAGGTTAGAAAGAACCACATACGATGGCTGAGAATGGTTTTCTTCTCTGCCTTTTATAGGGTATACCCTCCACTTTCCGCCGAGAAGGCAACCATTCCCAGCCATCACTGCTTTCCTCGGGCATATGCCACACATATATCCGGGCATATCCCACACAATTCGGACTTGCTTCCAGAATGCCGCCCTCCATCCCATACTTAATGCCACCTTCGCCAAGTGGGAGGAGTGGCTGGCGGACTCGAGCACTCAAGGCCAGCGACGGCTAACTGAACGGGCGGAATTGGCCCTCAGCTCCGTACCCGGAGCCCCGGACTAGGGACACCCTCTGTTAACAAAGTTGCGTCTCTATCCTGGACTGAAGAACCACTCTCACATTGTTGTGTGATAAAGCTTTTCCCTCCTCCTCCTCCTCTCTCTCTGGGCGCTTTAGCTACAAGAGGAAAAAATTGCAGGTTTTCATACATAACGAACTTCTAGTCCGCAGTATTTTCGAGCATAAGGCACAAGTTAGTTAGTGGGCGAGTGAGTGAGTGAGTGAGTGAGTGAGTGAGTGAGTGAGTGAGAAGACAGGAGTACTCAAAATTTCTCGAGCAGCTGATTAAACTCGTAGCAGCTGAGTTGACCATGCTGTCTGCACCTTCCAGCCTCGTATATGGCTTTTACTTCGACAGTCGTACATACGAGGGATCATTGTTTTAACTAGGGTGCCCACGTCAGCGTGCCTCAGCCTGCCGTCATGCCAGCATACCTGGGGCTTATAATGACTCTATAACATCCGCAACGGTCAAAGTAACCAGAAAAAAATTCGCGCCCAAACACTGCAGGTAAACGCAGCAGCCTACTAGACAATCCGTGACGAGGAGCAGGGCACTGTAACGCTACGCAAGGCAACTCCACAGGTCAACATAGAAGTATGGACAAGTTCAAGTAATTTACTTTCAGCATGGTATTTGCCGGCCGGCGAGGCAAAATGCGAACAGCTGTCACTAGAGGGAGCCGGAACCTACAATAAAAGGCGCAGACTAGGCGTTGTTTGATTTTTCTTGGTTACATTACCATTAGCGATTGACACAAAAAAAAAAATTAGCGGAAAAACTTACTCTCTGCGTATTTCACCTTGATAGGATAGATTGGAATATATATTGTAACACAGTGGTGAGCTGGGCTATAGTTGGTAGGGAGACATCTTAATAACAGCGCACGTCGTCTTGTCCGATCCTTTCGTCTTGTCTTTTTCGCGTTATTGTTAAGATTATATATAAATATATATATATATATATATATATATATATATATATATATATATATATATATATATATATATATATATATATATATATATATATATATATATATATATATATATATATATATATATATATATATATATATATATATATATAAATATATATATATATATATATATATATATATATATATATATGTAATCATTTATTTATTCATTTATATTCCCTTTGGTGGCGCTGCAGTTGTCGCCGAGTTTGCGAATCACCCCAACATTCTGCTTTACTTCCGTACGTAATTTTCTTGCTTGATTAAGAACTCACGTAAAGCAAAAGATGTGCGCACGAATTGAGACAATTTAAAGTGCACCGTCACGTCGACGAAAATATGTGTCAGTACCCACTGCGGGAGTCTCGCTGCAAATAAAAAAAATGTAAGTTCCAAAGATTTGTAACATTTCAAAACCGTATTTGACATACTAAGTGACAAGCAAAGATGTTCTTACATTATTGAACTCACAAATTCTTATTTTGAATTTATTATGGTGGTCAAACTCACCTCAATAAGTTCGGACATTTTTTTTTGTTCTTCCTGTTTTTTGTTGGCTCCCGCTGCATTTTACCTCACTTTCGTTTTTTGAGACAAATCTCCAGACGTGTCATGTATCCCAATTCGAGAACGACCGGTGTGTTTTCTTTGTGCTTAACGAAGACATTGTGTTCGCACGAAGGAGCCAAGTTTGCCTCATTTAATATATTTGAAATGTCTAGGCAAACATCTACATCTTTGTTGGGAAAAAATTTTTCCACTGACCCAGTTTCTATAACCGTGAATCCTCAAACAAGTAAGGCGTGAGGCCTTTCAGTAACAGGATGCGCCACTGAATTTTTAACAAGACAAAGCTTCCCAGTGGCACGTGTATAAAATTCAAATTTATGTGGGGAACAGCGCATTGAATAGAATACAGGGTGGGCCTACAAAGAATCTTCAAGTATTATGTTACCATTTTATATTGAAAAAAGTGATATTTTGTTCTGAAACGTGTATCCAACCTTGAATTTTATGAACACACTTTCACAATGCGCTGGGGAAAAAAAAGGAGAAGCAACTCACAAAGGGGACTAATTTTTTTCGTTTGATCGATGCGGCAGATACTGTACGAAGGATCAAAGGGTTTTTATTTATTGAACATTTTACAGTAGCTGCTCATTGAACCTTGGATAAATTCTCAAATGTTGCTTCTTGCATGCGTTCATCGTCCCTTTCCTCTCCTTCCCCGTCACTCAGGAGCAATCCCTTGCAGCGGCAGCAGGTCAGTTCGAGACGGAAGATTCCAGCTGCAAAAAAAATCATCAGTACAAGACCTTTCATTCTCTTTTAAAGCAACAATGAATAAAACATGCATCCACGTTTTACTTGAAAGAAGTAGCCTATGATAGCTGCCTCAACACCATTTCTTTCCGGAATTAAAGAACATGCACTTACCAGCATATGCAAGAAACAAGATTCTGGACAGAGATAAATAATTATTTATTGGTAATTTCAGCTCCAACCTAAAAAGGAGCTGGCTCTTCCAAACTCTGGAGTAATTAAGAGGCACAATGGTTGTCTTGATGAAACCACAAGGTCAGAAGAATTGCATTTGAAAGCACAACGGCTGAAATATCGCATGCGCGCTCAGCAAACTACTTGCTCTGTATAGCACATATGTTTGAATACAGCAGTTATGTGTCAATAGCATGTGTCGCGGAAAGCGACGGAGAAAAGAGCCAAGCAGCCGATTGCCCTGTTCCTGGGGCAGAATACGAGCCACTGCACGAGTGCGAGGCACGGCGGGCATTTTTTGACCCCTTTCTTTCTGACTCGAAAAATTCTTCATCTGTTTTTATGACCTACCGCATTCCCCCCTTGGCTTTCCGAGATTTTCGTGACTGCCAACCCTTATTCTGTCTTAATTCAACAAACCCCTCATTTCCCATTTCTGATTCGCTACATGCATAGCGAGGGCCTCTCTTCTGGCAGTCTTGGTACCAAAGGTAGCTTACGAGGGTTCAACGCTGGTCCACAACTCTCGACATGTCATAGACACTCGATTCACGGCCAGGGGGTTAAAAAGAAGGTCCCCTTCACCCCGAGTAGTCCGAGTGGCGCTGGCTGCCACCCCCAAGTGCAGGAAGCAAAAAATGCCTTGACATAAATACCCAAGAAAGTGGTGGGGAAACAGCCCCGCCGGTAGCGTAGTGGTCATCGCACCTGACCGGTATTCTGGAGGTCGTAGGTTCGTATCCCACCCGGCGGGCATTTTTTCACCACTTTCTTTCTGACTCAAAAACTTCATCTGTTTTTATGACCTACCGCATTTCCCCCTTTGCTTTCCGAGGTTTTCTTGACTGCCAAACCTTATTCTGTCTTAATTCACCGATCCCCGCATTTCCCATTTCTGATTCGATATATATATATATATATATATATATATATATATATATATATATATATATATATATATATATATATATATATATATATATATATATATATATATATATATATATATATATACTGAGGATGAAGACTGCTCCTTCAGTCGAAACGTCAGTAAACCACTGTTTTTGTTTTTAATCGGGCGTCTACCATTTTCTCAACTGTGTGTGTGTGTGTGTGTGTGTGTGTGTGTGTGTTGTGTGTGTGTGTGTGTGTGTGTGTGTGTGTGTGTGTGTGTGTGTGTGTGTGTGTGTGTGTGTGTGTGTGTGTGTGTGTGTGCGTGTGTGTGTGTGTGTGTGTGCGCGCGCGTGCGCGTGCGCGTGTGCGTGCGTGCGTGCGTGCGTGCGCGCGTGTGCGTGTGTAAGTGTGTGTGTGTGTGTGTGTGTGTGTGTGTGTGTGTGTGTGTGTGTGCGTGCGCGCGTGCGCGTGCGCGTGCGCGTGCGTGCGTGTGCGTGTGTGCGTGTGTGTAAGTGTGTGTGTGTGTGTGTGTGTGTGTGTGCGTGCGCGCGTGCGCGTGCGCGTGCGTGCGTGTGCGTGTGTGTGTGTGTGTGTGTGTGTGTGTGTGTGTGTGTGTGTGTGTGTGTGTGTGTGTGTGTGTGTGTGTGTGTGTGTGTGTGTGTGTGTGTGTGTGTGTGTATACACAGTCAAACCCGATTATAACGAACGCGGCTAGAGCGCGATTTCGCTATATATCGAACAAAAGCAAATCTGTTACGAAAATGCATGCGAAGCATATTCGCAACGACGAAGTTCACGTCGGATATATCGAACTCGGCGCGCCTCCGATTGCCACCGAAATGCGTGGTCTCGGAGCGGCGATTGAGGGGGGCTGATTGACCATGATTGAGGTGTTGAGCTTCGCATAAACCGACGTGACGCCCGACACCTTTCGTAACTGTTCCAGACGCACGGGATTCACGACGGAGCCCATCCAGCCAGCGAGTTCGGACCAAGACAGCATCATCGGCGAACTGCGCGAAGAGCTCGCCAACGTTACAGATTCTGTGCCTAAAAGCGTGTCCTCAGAGGATTTCCTGGGTGTTCACGACGATGTTGCCGTCATTGTGAGAACCCTCGAGCGCACACATCTTCGCCGATGTCATGGCAGCTGGTGCTGCTGAAAGCACTGAAGATACCGAGGATGTCACAACGTAAAGCCGTCCTATGCTTTATGAAGAGCTTTTGCCAGCGGTTGTTCTCCGCCAGTATTGCTTCGATATTGAAGGACACGTACTTGAGCTGGTGCAAATGATGTCTCGTGCAGAGAATGCGGTGCTAGTTGGTGCCTCCAAAGCGAAAGTGAAAACACAAATCATCCCTTTCTTGCGAAGTAGGCAGTTAAGGTGGAAAGTAGATTTATTGCATGCAATAAATGAATTGTTTTGTGCAAGGTAGTGGCATACTTTATGTGTTCGTTTCGTTATCTGGGAATGGCAGGGGGGGGTCTAGCGTATTGTGAATTCGCAACAAAAAAATCGTTATAGACGGGATAGGCTATATCGAATTATTGGATATATCGAACTAATCGCGGCGCATTATGCAGTTCGCTAAAACCGGGTCGCACACACGCACGCACATACGCACGCACACACCCACACATGCACACACGTACACTCATACACACGCACACGCACGCACACACACGCGCGCGCACACACGCCCACACGGATACACACGCCCGCAAACGCGTGCGCGCACACACACACACACACACACACACACACACACACGCACGCACGCACGCACGCACAACCCCACGCAACCCCAATTATTTTAACCAGTCAGTGAGTTGAGCTCGCGTAACTCCACTTTGAGTACCTTTATATGCTGGAGCTATACACGGCAAGTCTACGTCAAATGAACCAAGCTCGCCCTCTTCAATTTCATCGTGCGCTTGTCTAGTAGTACTCCCGTGTTGTAGCCCCCCACCTTACATCGCAAGAAGAAATGATCCCAGCATTCTGAAAGATTAAAGCGAACTAAACCGATCTAATCCAGTGGTGGCCAAGAACCATAAAGGCTAATGGGTTTAACAAGAGCGTAAGCTCGTAAACTCGTAAACTCGTGAAATGAAACTCGGTGTAATGGTGGAATCGTCTTAGCGGTATATTGTCACAAACTTTTTTTGCGGGATAGAGCCGTTTTCTGTAACGTTTACAACTTCACTGTGGACTATTTATGACAAGTAAATGAAACTATGGAAGCAATAGAGTCGTCTTAGTAGCCAATTTCCTGATATTTTTTTTTTCGGCGGGAGAGGGGAGGGTGGGGGGGGGGGTTAGTTTTGAAGAAACACGAGTTCCAGCCGTTTCCTCTAACCAAACTCCCCACGTAGATGCCCGTGTGTTGACAGCAGGCAAGGACCCGCCGCGGAGGCTCAGTGGCTAAGGCGTTGTGCTGCTGAGCACGAGGACGCGGATTCGATTCCCGGCCGTGGTGGCCGCTTTTCGGATGGAGGTGAAAAGAAAAAAAACGCCCGTGTGTACGAGATTTCGGCACGCGTTAAAAACCCCCAGGTGGTCAAAATTAATCCGGAGCCCTCTACCACGCCGCGCCTTATCGCGTGCGTTGCGTCGGCGCGTTAAACCCTACAATTAATCAACAGCAGGCAGAAATTCTATAAGGTTCAGAAATTCACTCTAAACTAACTATTTATGACAAGCAAATAGAACTTGAAGTAATGGTACAGTCGTCTTAGCGGTCAACTGTCATGCCATTTTTTGGCAAAGTTGTAACAATGCAAGAGTTATAGCCGTTAACTGCTGAGCATTCGGAATAAAGTTGGCTTTGCCGTAATTCTGTTTTTGCTCGGAGAGTAAAAAGATACATTAAACTTTAGCCATTCGCAGTTTCTTTTTTATTATTGCGGAAGTTTGCTATTCAGCATAAAGGGAGATTAAATGTACAGATACACCCCGGATTCCCGAAGGAGCAGTTTCGTAGCAAAAGATGCAAGGTTCAGCCAATGTTTCCTACAAATTACGATAGTAGTGCTTTTTTGCCAAGCATGCAACTTAGTTACATCACTTTAGCGTCTTACAGACAAAGCACGCTTTACAGGGCGTTCAAATTGTAGCGACTCGAGAAGCCTCTGCAGCTCAAATGGACTCACGCCCCCCATATGCACCAGCTTTTAAAACACACTCAGTGGCTACACGTGCTAAACGCTCAGTATTGTAGCCACGTTGGAACTTTGCAAACTCTGTCAGACCTTACTTTCAACCCCTGTGCTCTCGAAATATCTATCGAATACACGAAATAAAGAAAAAATGACAAATATTCCGAATTGTCTACTCTGTGTACACGTTCTTGCGTCACTTCTCTGTTTCTTCAACCTCACAGTCTCTTGGTGGCAATCATGGAGGACATCAACGTCTTTTTGTTGTCGTTTTTAACAGGGACTAGTTATTTTGTTGAGGCGCTGAGCTGATTCAAATTATAAAGACCATTGTGCTATTGTCAGTTAATATATATATATATATATATATATATATATATATATATATATATATATATATATATATATATATATATATATTTCTTTAGATATATATATATTTGTTTAGTGTTGTATTCTTTGCCTTTTAGTTTTGTTTAGTGATATACATATATATTTTATTTGAATGATGTGCAGGCACACCATTATAAAGCCTAAACGTGGTAGCTTGACCCATTACAAAATTTTTGTGCAGATAGACGACATTACACTGTTCACACCGGAGTACTCGGCAAACAAGGATTACGCATTGAAACCTGTCGGATGTTCTGGAATGCATCTGTGTGCTGTTGGACGTCGGTGGTACGTCGCTTATGTCCACGTCCTTTTCGCATTTTCCCTTGCTGCTCTGTGTGCGTCCTATGCCACTGTTTTCAAAGACAGCTGGCCGATATCATCCGTGACGCACAAAGGCAAAGCAAAGCAAAGCTACTGTTCATCACGTGACCGGCTTTATTCGGGACGTCCATATTTGCAGTTTCGCCATTTTTCATGGTAGCGCCTCGTTATTACAGCATTTTTTTATGTGTCCGGTTCTCCAAAGCCATCCCGACCGCGAGTTGTAGTCCCGCTTACTGTTACCAGGCGTTCGATTTCCCCATGAGTGTATACGTTACCTTTGTGTGTGTCTAGGAAATTTCGAATACCTGCACAGTTTTACTATTCATTCGTTGAGAGTAGATTTCCCGAGGGAGAGAATCACCAGATAGATGCAAATTAATCACGCAAATTAACACTGTGCGGCATCCTGAAAAAGAAAACTGTAATCGGTGCCTTGGCCGGTTCCACGCAATGACTTTGGAAAAACACTCATGGCACGTCGCCCGGATATGGCTCGGCTGCAGAAAGATGTCAATATCCTGCTTTTGTTAATAAAAAACTTGGCGCAGCTTGTACTAGCGGTGCAGGGCTGGAGAAACAGCAGAGCTGGCGGCCCCTCTTCCTTCGTCAGAGACCCGGCTGTTGTATCACCACCACCACCATCATCATCATCATCATCATCATTATTATTATTATTATTATCATCATTATCCGGAGCAACCCAGTAGGCCTGCTGCAGGACGAAGGCCTCATCCCTCGACCTCCAACCGCTCCTGTCTCCCGCGCCGCTCGATTTCATTCTTTGCCTCCAAATTTCGTTATATCCCAACCCTCTAGTAATTGGTCTTCCTCTTTTTCTAGACCCGTCTCTGGCTGTCCACTCTGTCACCCTGCTAGTCCATCGATTGTACTTTCCCCTAATGACATGGCCAGCCCAAATCCTTTTTTTTTCTTTATTTGAACAATGATATCTCTTACTGTGGTTTGTTCTCTAATCCAAGAACCTCATTTCCTGTCTGTAAATGTAACTCCGAACATTAGTCGTTCCATGGCCCATTGAGCCAACCTAAGTTTGCTTTCAAGTTGTTTAGTAAGGCGCCAAGTTTATGCCCCATATGTCACCACCTCAAATTTATTTCTGAACTTGCCGATGAAGGTTCTCCATGACTGGCAGGCCCGGATCATTTCATCCGCAAGCTTTCACATCTCTCTCAAAGTGGACCGCGTTAGCACGCGATAGAACCCGCGGTCAAGTACAAAGCAAACGCTCGCTGCTACGAACCCAAAGGAAATGCTATACGACGGGAACGTGAAGATGGCTCAATCGGATAGGCACCCGTTTCATAACGCGAGGGACCTATGTTTGATTCCGACAACGGGAAGCGTCTTTTTTTTTTTTCCAATTGTCTGCGCATGTTACCATTCCCCACCGCTGCTAACCCGTACCCCTCTGGCCTTTGGGATGGCCCGGTGGTTAGGTTGCCGTTTTCCCAGCGTAAAGGTCCAGGGTTCATTTCCCGGGAACTCCCTAACCACATTTTTTCTTAAGTCTTCGGGGTTTTTTGTTCATGCTTGACAAATGTGTGTCGGTTTAAATAGTTCTGCTGCTAAAACAGCCCTTTTTGTGCGGCGTGCCCCAAAACAATTCGTAGTTTATGCAACAGTGTGAGAATTATGGCTGAGAACAGCAATTGCTGGCCCCTTCACAAAACGTTTTTAAAGACGATAGTCTTTCTTGGGCTACTTAAACCCAGAAATTTTGGTCTGTCTGTATGTCTGTCTGTCTGTCTGTATGTTTGTCTGTCTGTCTGTGACTCGATTCAGCCACCCGGCTAAAGTTAAATTGATATCGCGCTATAATCTTATATACTCACAGCCAAATGTAAACGTCTAAGCCCGGTTTGTATGTTCATACTTGTCAACTTTGTTGAACAAGAACAAGAAATTACGCAAATATAAGACAGGAAATTAGTACGCAAGGGATATTTACAGTGTTCCTTTATTAAAAAATTTATGGGTGCTTGGTTTTTCGATAGCAAATGATATTCCACATCTGCTGCAGAAAACCGCCGCCTCCTGGCGGCATATGAAGAATCACGCGGCAACCGCAACGAAAGGTTCCACTAGCTAGGTTCCACGTTCTGCTTGAAACGCACGTGGAACACGGCCACGCGGTTCTATAAACCTTGTAGTCGGCCGCCTCCATTCACGCGCGTCTCCGCCGTACTGCAGCGCTGGCATCGAGGAACCTGGCCTGTATCACTGGAACGCGGTTAATTCAAATCGCCTTGCGCAAACCTTTAGTGTGTTTACCTTGGGATGAGCGCGACGGTACAGGGACAGCATGAGAGGTGAGCGGGAAAGCAAAGGGGGGCATTTCCTTGGCAAATGTCTACAAAGACTATCGTCTTTTGACGACATTTGCAACGAAAGGAGCAGATACGCGGCCAATTTCTTCTTCTTGCAATCACATCATGACGAGAAAACCTACTGTAATGGTCATTTTACAGTGTCAGCTGTCAGTGCCCGTATTGCTGTAGTCATTATGAACTGAAAAATAACTCCTATTGGTGCATATTGCTTAAGGAAAGAGAACACGGCGCAAAAACAATAAGGAACACCAAGGACCACACAATATTTCATGCATGGGCATAAACTATTCTACGTGGGTTGATGCAGATATTCGTAGAATGGCTGATGCATGCGCCAGCTGATGTTTGCGAGCAAAACGTGTCTACACAGTCCTCCATACACAAAAAACTGCATCGGCCAAGGCTTTGAGAAATGGCTAATCAAGCCGATACTTTTAAACTAAACAATTGCACTCACTCACTAACTCGCTCGCTCACTCCCTCACTCACTCACTCAATAAATAAATAAATAAATAAATAAATAAATAAATAAATAAATAAATAAATAAATAAATAAATAAATAAATAAATAAATGAATGAATGAATAAATAAATAAATAAATACATAAATAAATAAATAAACCATCCAACCAATCCCGTGGAAAATGACTTTAGCTCTCGCTGAAACGTGTAGCAACCTTGTGTGGTCGTCGGAAATTCGTTTTTCGTGGTAAATACTGTTGCAACAATAATGCGATAGGACACATGCGCTCACGGTGTAGAATGATTACATGCAATGCGGAAAAATTGCCGGGTTAATTATCATGCGGGCTGTATAGCATGAGTATTTTATCCAGTAGTAGAAATTCGATGCAGCCGTTGGTGCAGATACAAAAGAATAAAATACAGATGACCCAGAAAGGTCACCGAATCGATTGAAAGAAACTGTACCACACCAGTCTGAGGCCACGTTGATTTGGCGGACAATCTGGTTTGATCGATTTGGCCCTTTACGCCGTCTTTAGTTTTTTTCTACCTGTTTTGTACGTAAAGCGAGCCTTAATTAATTTTGCCCCTTTTTTTACATTCCCACAAAAAAAAATTGCGACGCGTGTGGGTATATTTTTATGCGATGTACTATATCTTTATTCTTGCGGAAAACTTTTTTTCTGTTATCAACTTTTTTCCTCACTAAATTTTTGGGCTGCCACGTGGACAGCTTTTAGTCGGTTCTCAAAGAATGTTTTGCACTGAATCACTCAATTAGGCAAATCTTGAAAGAGTAGACGCCCTGCAACGGCGAGTGATTAGTTTTGATAGGGAAGAAGAATAGAAAGGCTGATCGGTAGAACTCGCTTCAGTTGGACGAAGGGTTTAGTATTACATCGTGTTGAATTAAAGAGAGGAAGGAACAATGTAAATTCCGTGATTTTTTCTATGTGCGCTCTCTGCGTGACACCAAACGTTCTTTGATCGAGGTACACAAACCGACCGTACCGCTGTTTAAAGGGGTGCCACACTCCGTAACTCATCTTATTTATCTGACGTCGCAGCCAAATTGGAAGCAGTGAATTGACAGTAAACTTCTCACGGCAACTGTCATCGTCATTAACAAATCCCTTTGAGTGGGTATGGGGAATTGTGGGTGGGTATATTGACATCGCAGCCAAATGGCAATTGTTAAATCAGCCTTGAAAGCCGTGTTTCGTGCGGTGGAGTAGTGGTTAAGACACTTGCCCGTCACCGCGTGCCTCTGTCTTCGTGTCCTCTTTTCTTCCACTGACGTCAGATGTCATCGTCATTTGCCAAACCTTTTGAATGGGTGTATGACCAGTCCGAAGACCCTTCAGAACTCCGCACTGAAAAGCTACGAATCTTTATTATGGTAGCTTGATGGAACTAGCATGACACACATGCGATGTCGCAGTAGATGATCGCCAGGGGCAGCCTTACTGCTTTTGAATTTAAAGCACGCAAGCAGACTTCAAGTGCTGCTGAAGAGCTTTTCAAAAAAATCTGTTGGGGTCATTACTTCATAGTGTTTTCACTCCGAATTAAAAAAAAAACATGTTTAATTTATGTGTAAATTCATGCAAATCACCTTCATCGCCAACACAAATGACGTCTGCAAGAGGGCACGTTCGGAGGCCTGGCTGACTTTTGCGATTGTCCGGCGGTAAATGACGCCGTATTCCGAAGTGCCGGCGCTGCGCTGACCGCTGGGTTTGAAGTGCTCATTTCGTTCACGTTCAGATACGAGCCAGAAAGCTTTCTGGAAAATAGAGGACGCACACAATATTTCCTAACCACAGGGGAGTCAAAGGGAGACATAAACGTAGCGCGTTCGCTCGCGATGGCCTTTGGAAAAGGGTTTCCACCGAACGTCTGATGGCTGACTTGGGTTTCTCGGATGCAGGGAACTTATGTAGATATTGGATCGTCATTTTTACTAACAGCGCTCGTCACAGTTCCTAGAGCAATTTTTAAGCACAGCATCATCCCCTTTCTCGCATGTGCAACTTTGTTTTTGCGTTCGGGCAGGCGGCAAAAAGCTGTGTGGCGTGGCCTGCGGGGATTCGTGCGCCCAGGCAGCAGCAATGCGGCCGCCGATCGCGGCGTCACGCGTTGATTGCACCGTTGTGCTGGGTCGCTCCGTGACCCGTCAGTGTAGAGGACGTTAGGCTTCATACTGCAGCAAATATGCAGTTTTAGAATAGGGGAATGCAGCGTTGGGAGCCCCTAAGGAGTTAAGGAAACCCAAGCGCAACACGCTTGCGCGCAACGAGTTTTAAAAGAAGGTCTTCCCCAACAGCTGGCAGCCGGCATGGGTTGTTCAGGTGCTGGGAAGTTCAGACTACAATTGCGAATGACAACACCGAACCCAATTTTCACCCCACTAACATCCCCTTTCTCGCATGCGCAACTTTGTTTTCGCGGTGATCGCTACAACGAGTTTTAAAAGAAGGTCTTCCCCAACAGCTGGCAGCCGGCATGGGTTGTTTAGGTGCTGTGAAGTTTAGACTAAAATGGCGAATGACAATCCCGAACCCAATTTTCCCCACATTAACATCCCCTTCCTCGCATGTTGAAATTTCTGTTCGTGGTGATCGCCGTTTTAACGATCAGTAAAAAGATACCGCCACAGCCTGTGTTGATTCTAGCGGGCAGGTGGCGCCATCCTTCGGGTGGTCGCCGCACCGCACGGGAACTGCAGGTACTGGTGCCGGCGGTATCGGGTCGCGTCACGAGCCTGCGTGGCCAGTCGGCCCAGATCGCGGCACATACATCAGCTCCGCTTTCAAAATCACCACGGGTGACAATCCCTACCCCAATTTTTTACCCCTTTATCGTCCACTCTCCCCATATTTACCTTCTTTCTCGCCGTTGGCTTGATTCTGGAGTGCGGCGAACACAAGTTGCGGCCGCGGCACGTGCCGGTCGAGCGGCTTCGTGGGCCGTGCGGGCATGCACGGTCGGGGTGTGTGCGGATACGTTTCTGCTTACAGAAAACGCTTCATGATTCATGATTTTGATCGCCGCTTTCTCTATCAGGGGGAATGACAATTCGTAACGCACATTTTCACCTATCATCCTCTTTCTCGCAGTGAAGCTTTCTTTTTCTACTTGAATATCATTCTAGCGAGCGATGAAAAGTTATAGCTGCGCGCCCTGCGTCTATTCGTGCCACGTCGTACGCCGTGCGGGCAGGTACGGCTGGCGTGCTTCGCTCTGCGTACTGAAGCGCTTCATGCATTCCAGCTTAATTCATTTCTTGCTTATGACGCGCGAAATCTGCATACTTAGCTAAACAATCGCCGTAGCCCACAAGGTGTATCATGACTTTTGGGAACCCAGAGCATTGTGGTCCCCCAAATTTTCTAAACCCCAGTATAATGGATCAGTAACTTGGGGAATCTCCGTATTTGAGCCCGTAGCTACGCGTAAGAAGCACAAAACACTCAACGGCAAGGCCTGCCCAGATTACTGGTGAAGACAATGGAGTATAGCCACGGGCGCTCGGGTAGGAAATCTCTAGATGTAGGAGTCGTTTTAGGGAATCACATAAAAAGACGGTTGCATTATGGCTAGAGAAATCCACGCGGACACAACTCAGCACAATAAAGATTAATCAGGTTAATATTACACGCCTGCTTAATTGGGAACTTCGCCCAGAAAACTGGAAAACCGCGGAGCAAAGGCACACATCACTGGCCATCTGCCTAGTATGACGTCTTCCGGTCGCTGCCTCTCGGTTTCTCGCTCTGCCGGCAGTGCTGGAGTGAGCAGGGCGGAGCGTAGAATCACGTTTATCGCCGAATACCGCTGTCCCCAAGCTAAAAATTACGAAGAAAAGTTTACAGGCATAAACTAACCAATGTATTAACTGCAGAAAATGGATTTTCACCCGATCTTAAAACCACTTTTATGGCCCTAAATAAGTCGCTATTTCAAGGGCGCTATCGTTAGATTACGTGTTCTTTCCTTGTTTACGTGCGATCGCTAGATTACGTGTTCTTTCATTGTTTACATGTGAATTCACGTCGCCATTCAGGGTAGCATCGACGTAGATTTCTGCGTGTGACGTAGGCTCTATATGACGCAGCTGGCGCTGAATAGTGGGCCTCCTCGATTATCAGTCCCGGATCGTCCGCGGACTGCCCGAGACGCGATCCGGTGCTCGATTTTCCAATGTATTCCTGTGGGACTTCCGGTCCGAACGCAGTCCTCGGACTGCCCGCGGATCGTCCAGGACTGGTAAATCGAGGAGGCCCACTATGGCGCCGCTATTGGCAGGCAATCAGCGTTCCGGCCCCGGGGGAAGCTGCCGGTGGTTTCGGCGGTTCGGGCGACGTCTATGCGAGCGACTCTGGCACGGCATATCTTTGTAGGGGCGAATGTCGATCGTCACCATCTGTCACGGGAGCTTAGCTGAGTTTGTTAATATAGCATGTCGTTTACAAGATATGAATCACGCCGAAAAGCAAGGAGCGTCTCCTGAAGGCGGAAACCCTACGCGCGTGACCACGGCAAGCATCTGCCTGCCCGGTGGGCAGGGAACGCACATGAATCGGCACACACCGCGGCAGCTAAAACAGTAGCAAGCCCAGCATAGGGCTGACCTCTTCGGTCTCGTTAAAAAACTCTCTCTCTCTCTCTCTCTCTCTCTCTCTCTCTCTCTCTCTCTCTCTCTCTCTCTCTCTCTCTCTCTCTCTCTCTCTCTCTCTCTCTCTCTCTCTCTCTCTCTCTCTCTCTCTCTCTCTCTCTCTCTCTCTCTCTCTCTCTCAGCAGATGCGCTTTCCGTTTTTGCTATGCTTTTGCAAGTTTTGCAGGCCATCGAATGCTGCAAGTGCTGCTACTTAAGTAAAGCCGGCCAATAGCCGCTACACCACCGTTTATGACGTAATTCCAGCAGTCGAAGATCGCCAAGACTGGGAAAGCGACAAAAATCTTTTTAGCAAGTTTCTAAGTTATCTGATGGGCATATATGTTTGGCTGAGGTACCTTTCGACACCCTCATCTAAGTAAAGGATGTGTTGGTTTACTACATTCTGTAAGTACTAATAGTGACACGAAATTTCAGAGCTGAGACAACTATGTAAAATGCTTCCTTTTTATCAGGAGATATCTCCCAGCAAGTTTCAACAGTAGCCGTTTAGTATAACATATTTTAAATTCATATAATTCTCCGCCCGCACGAGAAAGCCCAGAGCGGGCCAGCATGGCATCATCTGCTACTTGCCCCAAACTGCCGACGTCGGTGCTCCCGTGGCGTAGCCGACGCGCTGGCTGCGGTTGGCGCACGCTGCTACACCGTGTGCACATGCCATGCTTTTGGGACTGACGTCATGCTGCCCGGGCGCGCAAGGATGGTGAAGACCTCGGCCGGTCTGGGCGAGCGCGTGCGCTCACTCGCGTGCGCGTCCAGACGTGCAGACGTCCAGACCGGCAGTGGTGCGAAAAGAATGGTGACGTCAGGGGCTACCTCCTGTCATGGCGGCCGCTCGGCGTTCGTTTTGTCAAAACCGAAACTGACATTATTAAAGGACGCTGTAAATGATTGCTTACGCTGCGATCGACCATCTAATGTGCCATTCTATGATTGGCGGGCTAATAGGCACCCATAGCAGCAAAAAAAAAATGCAACACGAAAATTTCGTGTCAGTACTCCTTTAGAGACTTCGAAAAAAGTTTTAAAAAGTGTTGCAGAGTGCATTAAAGTGTACCTCCAGAAACGTGTTTCGGGTGTCGTCAGTGTCGAGCTGTAGTGTAGTGTAGTTGGTGTAGTGTTAAGCCATCTGCCTTTCACAACGTATTTCTGAGATCGCTTTCTCCACCTGTCACGGTTCTTTTGACTCTAGGGTGCGTAATATTTTGGGGCCATTCGCCCCTCACAAATCCGGATTTTTCGCTTCTCGGGGCACGCAATGGATCCACGTTGAGCCACATTCATCAAAATTAAGCGTATTCAGTACACTGTAAAAAAGATAATTATTTGAAGGAGACGTTTATTTAGGTATCCTCGCCGCTGTGGGAGGA
This sequence comes from Haemaphysalis longicornis, assembly GCF_048455015.1. Taxonomy (NCBI): domain Eukaryota; kingdom Metazoa; phylum Arthropoda; class Arachnida; order Ixodida; family Ixodidae; genus Haemaphysalis; species Haemaphysalis longicornis. The sequence goes on along the minus strand of NW_027526203.1, from coordinate 417,476,885 downwards.
GTATAGTTTCAGAAAGCCGCATACTTAAGGATCGCCCTGTGGCTTCTTCTTGCGGCGGAAATGTGCATGTCTGAATTTTCGTGAATTTTTGTTCTGTGTGTGCAAGAACTCAGGTCCCGGATTTGATACAAAATTCTTTGATTCTGTGCAAAAGCTTATACGTCCCATTACTTTGATATGCATTTTGAAAATATTAGTTATCAGTAGGCACCATTTTCAAGATCAGTAGGTTATCAGGTTGATCACGAAGGTTTCTTAATGATTTTCTGCTATTGGACCCGCGTTGGCTCTGCATGTTCGCGCCACCCTCTCTTTGTCGAAGTTACAAGTGCTTGCGTGTATAGCTTCATCCGGCTCCTCGGAGCAGAGGTCCCGTCGTCGAGACAAGTAGCCGTTCTCAGGTTTGGATTGCCCCTTTTTTCTCGCATCGTAACGGGAGGCCGCGTACAGTCCGGAATCAAGCTTCGCTGGCTATCCACCTTCACAGTCTAATGAATTTCATTATAAAAATCGAAGTAATGTGTCGCATGGCTGCGCTCCATAGATTTGCTTTTTGGTCTACTGCGGAATCTTAAACACATTCACAATAGCTTGCCACAATTAATATTCTGTGATAATACAAAATGGGGATTGGAAGCTTACCACTTTAACTACGCTTTTAGTCACAGTTTGACGGATACTTTTCTTGTCATGGTTGAATGTCGAAGTTTTCTGGACTATCTCAAAATGAAGATGGTTCACCGGTAGAGGCCCGCTGAAACAAACTACTCTGAGTCGCACCTTACAGACTCACTATTTGGACAAGACAATTTAACGACCCCTCCTCCACAGAGGCCAATAAATGCTACCCTCGACGGGTTTCCTTTTTGATTCTCACTTTATGATGACTTGAGAAAGCATCAAACGTGTACCGCAGCCAAAAAAAATCAGAAAAAATTCCGGGCCATCTTCACTAACGTGAAACCTGAGGAGGGGCGAAGCATGAGTGTGTAAGTGCATTCTTGACGCCTTGACATTTTTGCCAACGGAGCTGAAACCCTTGGGGGGTAGAGGTATACAGCTTTGCTGTAAAAGTCTCTTGTCTTTGAAGCACGAAGCTCTCTAGTGCGAGGCGTAAGCGGGTGCTCTGGTGTTTTTGTAGTACGCGTTACGAAGCGCTCCAGCGCGAGGCGTAAACGACTGCTCTGGTGTTTTGTAGTACGCGTTACGTTCCAGCACGAGGCGTAAACGAGTTTCCCTGTGTTTTAGTACCGTGACTACGTGAGACGACGATTACGATGACGACGACGACAGGAGACGCCAACAGCCCCATCCCCTAAGGGGCTTCGCCCCTAATATAGAAAGAGCTGTGCCAGAGAAACGAAAAGCAAGTTGCAGAGACGAGGTTTCCCCAAACAAAACCAAACGAAATCACCAAAATGAGATGCTGCAACCCATTCTCCCAGTAGCTGCTTTTAGTAGCAGTTCCTCAGTGCGGTGCAGTGAAGCCAGCCTCGAGCAAACTTTGCTTGGAGCGCTTCTTGCCTCTACTTCGACTGCCTTCCACTGCATAGCGAAGACGCGTAAAAGGACGCGCGACATTTTCTCTGCAGCTATCTGCTCTGCGTCTTGTCCTTTCCCCTCACGTGATAAATAGTTGCTACCCGTGGCCGTATCGGATTCTTTGTCGACGCCAACGCACACCCTATTTTACGCTAAAATTCCGAGCAAGGGCCTCCCTGCAGGCAAGTCGAGATCGCTGACAAAGTGGGGAGAGGCGCTATCGCGGACCGACACAAAAATTCAAGATTGCGGTGACAACGACCCCCGCCATGAAAAAAAAAAAAAACACGTAATGCGCATGCATCTAATATTTTGCCAAATAATGTTAGTCATCAAGTCATCGCTCTCGAAACTACCGAAAGACTCCTCTGAGTCAGTCCCCCCAAAAAAGTTCGCAGAATTTCGCTTGCAGTCCGCCCCGGTCTCCTGGTGCCCTGCCAGTACACGATGCCCGTCACCTTCCTCAGAGACATCCAATGCGTTGCTGAAACCACAGCCCCCGAAGGATCGTACCAAAGTATCCCCGGGTACAACGGCCCACGCTTCGGCAACGACATCGAGCACATACTGCCGCCAAAAGAAACCGACACCGCCCAAAGGAAAACGAAAAACGAGGTGGGTGGGGGGGGGGGGGGGGGGTGCTTTCCGGAACGGTGCGAAAATTTTGAAAGTATCAGTGGATTTAGGGAGGGAGGGCTTACTTGGGGCGCTTGTTGGGAATTTTAAGGTAGTATTTTTACCCATCCATGTGACCCCAGGATACAGATTCTCCCAATAGCATGGCCAGATATAGACTCGGTTCAATTCTGCATACTGTAGGAAGATTAAAAGGAGGGCATAACACTATAACTCCTGGGCACACGAATCACCGTGGACAAAGGCCACGCGACGTGACGCAATTATCAAGCCCGAGGGCTGCTTTGAAATATCAGCGAGCAAAGAGGCCAATTAATAGTCGCGGGAACGGGCGAAGAAAAACCAAAATGTCGTACAAAGACTGCGGTAAATTCGCCAAATATGAGAGAGCATTACTTAGGGCAAAGAATCAATACGTTTAGTACCTGTATAATAATTTGTCCTAACAGCATGCACTTCACAAACGAGGAAGCCTTATACAAAGAAAGCTGAAGACTGATGTTATTCAACATCAGCGTTTTTGATCCATTCATATTGATCCATATTTGGTCGCCTTATTTAGACATTTAGGGGTGAGACATTGGAATATAAAAAAAGCAGGATGTTTTGCTCCACTCTAAACAATGTGTAGGGACAGTTGCGGCCTTTAAAGCTGTTGCCAGCGTTCGTTCCAAAAGCCTTCCTGTCATAAGAAAGAGCATGAACACGCGGTATATATAAGCAAGACCTTTCCAATACTACGACTGGTGGCACAGCTTGTAAATAACAACATTGCTTAGCGCAAAGCAGTTTTTGGACATTTTCAGGTTATCAAGGATAATAATGAGGGGAAATGGGAACGAGACGCTACGTTTATGTTACTCGAACCCTCATAAATATACACACACTAGAGACAGACATTTTTATCTTTTACCATTATCTTAAGCCCGGTTGTGTCCACTGCAAGACGAAGGCCTCTCCAAAAGATCTCCAGCAACGCTTGTCGAGTGCCTGGATGACGATAGTGTGATTGTATAATCATTAGGGGGATTTTTAGCAAGTGTGCTCAACCTGGGTTGCCAAATCCTTGTCCGGTGAGGAAATGCTGTTTGTCTCCCAGGGAGCCTCACCTAGTATGATTGAAACTATCTAGTACAGCCTCCCGTGATATCCGGCGACGTTTTATACCGGACCAGGCAGCATTTCAGACCTGGTACAACGCTCTAGAGGCGTAGCACGCACTTAGAGGAATAGCGCCTCAGCATAGCGCGTCTCTGCAGTTGCCTTTACACTATCGCGTTACGACATCGACAAGATGCGACAGACAGACATAATAAACTGCTAATAGGGCAGTGTGGTATGCGGCCGAGAAAACTGTAAAAGGGTGAAGTAAAGGAAAAAGACAAAGTACGTGTTTTCCGATCGGACGGGTCCCATCGCACCTCTAGTGCCCGAGAGAGAGAGAGAGAGAGAGAGAGAGAGAGAGAGAGAGAGAGAGAGAGAGAGAGAGAGAGAGAGAGAGAGAGAGAGAGAGAGAGAGAGAGAGAGAGAGAGAGAGAGAGAGAGAGAGAGAGAGAGAGAGAGAGAGAGAGAGAGAGAGAGAGAGAGAGAGAGAGAGAGATAACACCTTAGCACAGGGTTTGCGGCGTCGCGCGGCTAAGTCCCACCTCGTGGCTCACATGATACAGAACGTTCCGAGTTCCTGTTTCCATCGCGAATTCAGCTCTCTTGAAAGTGCGGCGGTTCTTATCAAAGGTCCGGCGAGATGGCTGGGTTGCAGAGGGGAGCGTGTTTTCGTCGTGGATGACGTCTGGGACGCGGTACGGGGCCGGGCGCCCGATGGAGGGTGCCCCGATGACACACCTCCTCTTTCATCGCAGGATCGCCTCCGCCGCCGGGCGGCTGTCAATTCCTGACTGGCCTGCGCCATGCGTGTGCGCGTGTTCTTCGCTCCAGCACTACGTGGAGCCGGTGAATTGGAGACTGTAATCAGGACCTGGACTTAGGTTCTGGGGGCAATAAAGTTTGTTCTCTCTCTCACACACACCTCGCGCGCTTGGCCAGGGCGGCCGGGGTGAGGGACCGTTGGCGGAACGCGTCTTGGTGACTGTGGTTTGCTAAAAATTTTTCCCCTTTTGCGTGGTGTGGCGTGCTCTTCTCTTTGTGTGTTTTTTTTTCTTTGCTTTCACTTGCATGATCTTCTCGTCGCAATATATTTGAGGTAGAATGTTAGTACATAAACGAACATAACCGCCTTAGTTTACGTCAGGTTGGTTTTTACAAAAACAAAAACCCGTGATAAAATGTGACGTGAAGATAGACGAGATGCTAGCCGAAACGAAACAAAATGTGACGAAAAAGGCTGCTTCGCGCAGTCGTGAACGGCGGGACAGGAAAGTCAAATAAGTTCGCTCAGATGTCTCCTCTCTATATATTTAATGAACTTCTGATATTAAATGTCCAGCGAAGGTTGCTCAGGGGATAGGAAACATTGCTTAATCACGTAAAGATACTTGCGCTGAGTTATATTAGTGTGGTTTGATGAAACGAGTCTGTATGGCATGGCAATGAGGAAAATGACCGCGAACCTCAACTGACACCGAAGCATTCCTGGCCCCGCGGACCAGTAAAAAACTGTCAAACTGGCGATATACACTAGCCGAGCAACACCGCCCAATCGTTCGATGTGGTTATTGGCGGCGTGAGCCCCAGGAACTGGCCAGATCTCGGTGGTCAAGACCACCCAAACGCAGATATTCGAGTCGCTCGGGCATATGGCGCAAAACTACCTTTTTAACACGAAAGTGTTTTATTCCCGGATACACGAAGATTTCGCTGACGTCATATCTATCGCGGAAGTGACGCCTGTACAACGGAGCGAGCGGTATGTAAAGGGTGCACCCCTGCAGACAGGGTCTTCTTGCGGGGAAGCTACCTTTAGAACTAAAGAGTACGTTATACCAGAGTCTTTCAATCCTTTACATTGAAAGACTCTGGTTATACTTAGAATTCTTCGTTTTCGGGTTTTATATTTCAACACGAAAGTGTTTTATGCCGTATACACCAAGATTTCACTGACGTCATAATTGTCACGGAAATGACACCAGTACACCTTTGCAGAAGCAACCCGGCAGCAGGAACTCGCTCGCCAAGCACACCCACAAGGCATCCGCCGACCCGCAAATCATGCTCAGCTGCAGATTTCGCTCCACATTTCACTTTCATGTTTTACCGATTCTTATGACAGAGGAATCAACCACAGTTTTTTTTATTTTCTTTCTTGCAACTACGTGGCCTTATTTCGACACCGTTTTTTTAAAACCCAGATGCTGTGGTTTTATATGTTTTTATAAACAAGAAAATGCGTATTGTAATTAAAAATTACACTGCTACCGTTGTTTATGTGCTTACGTTTTGCCGCAGATGTGCCCAAGGATTTCTTTACGCTAAATACAATTAAAGATTATGAACCGTTCCACCAGTGGTCGCAGTTCGCAAAGTGTTCCGGTATGTGCAGTTCTTATTTCCGCACACTGTTGCGGCAGAGGTGTTTTTCTTTCTTTTTTTCTTTTTGAAAGGGTACTTCACCTGTGACCTCAAATGAGCTTTAAAAAAAAAGGCAAACAAAAAAAACCTTCAGAGTTTCGAGGAGATATGGCCAGCATATCAAATAGTAAATAAAATATCGGAAGAGGCGCAAGATTAGTGCTCTTGATTGAGCCACGTTCAGGAAGGCTCGAAGCGGCTCCATCCGGGACGACGCACATGCAGCGGGGGATCTGGAACGTGCGCTGAAACGCGAGCATTTTTTCGCCTCCATCGGAAACAGCTTCCGCGGTGGGGAACTGCACCGGCGACTAGGTCGTGGTCGTAGCAGCCGCGCAGTGGCCGGGCGACTAGGCCACTGCGGAGGTTGCGGTTGAGCCGCATCGTGGAAAGCGGGCGGTCGTTCACTCCCGGTGCGTGCGTAACCGGACCTCGGGGCCCCCGCGCGAGGAGCCAGTGGCGCCATTCATCATGCCCGCGGGCCGAGCTCATCAGAGCTCCTGTTTCCGTGGGGCTGAAGGCGGCGTAAAATATGTCTCGAGGAGAGGGACGGCGTGGCCTCTGTCCAATACGGTCCGCAGGGAAGAAGCGGGCGTGGGGGAGACACCGCGCCAGTACACCGGCGGGCAGCCTCACGCCAAGATGCCAGCCTCGCCAAGGACGCTCACAGCACCGCGCTGACCCCGAGAAGAAAGGTCGAGCACATAATACTCGCCACTCAGGTGTCCTCTGGCCTGGACGGCGTGCGCTTTTGTTTTGTGTGGGAAACTAAATATGACACTGTATTCGATGCTCCATTGATTTTTGTTTTTGTTCGTAACTTGTTTTGTAAAAAAAAAGGAGACGAAAAGCAGCAGTTATATTTCGCAACACCTATCCTCTCTATTCCACCTGAATGAACAAAAAAAAAAACGAGCAAGAGTGCAACGAGACGAACAACTGAAAGTGCAGTCAACCAGACAAACATACAAATCTGATCAGAAGCGAACAACAAATGCGTGGACGTTCAAAAACGAGAGAGGGAAAATAAGCGAGGTAATGAACAAACAAACGAATGAGCCACCGCATACCTGCACTAGTCAGCAACCATTGTTGCTAGCTCTTGGCGGCGTGCGAAGACTCGACGTTTTTCTCTGGCCTCCATAGGCTTCGCTTTGTTACAACCAAAGAGGTAATCGATGGAATTTCCGTACTGATGTGACACCATTACCGCACTACTTGTAACGCATGTTCAGTTTGCGGAATAGCTTTTGTGCTTCAATGATTTTATTTAGACGTCTAGAGCAACGTAGTAGCGGAAGGAATTTCTCGGAAAGAGTGCGTTCGCAGGGATTACCTCCACATCTGCGAGGTTTTAGTTGTTCGCCCGTCTTATGATTGGTACATGCACTACGTAGTGTATGCCATAATTTTGAGAGACACAGCGTCAAATTTATTTCAATGTCTCGGGCCAAAACGTAGAACTAACTTTTTTGTTGTCTTAAAAGATGACAATACATATATATATATATATGTATGGCACGTGCTACATAGTGCGTATACCAAGTGCTGGAAGTGCTGTGGGGTCAGACGATGGGAGAGATTTGTCAGATTTACTTATCACAATCACAAGAAGTAAATATGACGTGGAATCAGTGTCTGCTGAGAATTATTTGGCAAGCACGCTCTAACGATTAACAGGAGGCTACCTATGTCACTGAAAATAAAGGTGCACAGCCAATGGGTATCTGTTGATGATTGTGTGGCAGAAACTTGACGCCTTAATAAGCGCCTTGAAGGAAAGTTCAAGTCAACCTAACAAGCAATGCAAAAGAGGGAGGATATCAGTAACGCTTGCGGATAGTAAGCGAACGTCCTATATCAGGGAACTAAAATTTGTTCTACGTCGAGCGAATTTACCTGCGAATCCGCTGCTGCTTCGCCGCTTGTGTGACAAAACGATCTATTTTCGTCGCTGCGCTAAATTGCCGTATGCCAAGCGGTGTTCACAGGGAAAGTTCGGCCCTTCCAAACGTTTGGCAATTTGCTGCAGCAACGAAGATAGATCAGTTTACCGCACGGGCGGTCCTTCAGCAGCGAATTCATAGTTTAATTCGCGCCATGTAAAACTGGCTTCACTCGGATTGGAAACACCGTAGTGCAAATTAAAAGGGAGAAGGAAACTTAGGCAGGAGATGTAATACGGAGAACAGACAACATACGCACCACCTGCAGGGTAAGCGAGTGCTTGTCGAAAGGCGGAACTAGAAATAGTTATTGACTTAGTTGTTACTTCCAGGTCATCAATCCACGTAGATCTTGTATATTGCAGCAGTACCTTTCACGTTCTTTCTTCCTGCCCTATCGGTTTGATTAAAAAAACTTAGTGTACTTTTACAGTCAAACTTCACTGTAAAAACGCTGAGGTGGCTGATAGAACTTGTGCAACGCAGCACTTTATCAGCGATGAACCATGACCCAGCCAAGGATGGTTACTCGCTTCCCTGTGCTCATGCAAGAACAACGGCGAAAAAATTACCTCGGCCCCTTTCCGCGCTCTCCTCTCCCACCACACACGGCTCCATTGGTTCCGACCTCTTGCCGAAATTTTGTCCCTGCCTCCAGTATGGGAGGCTTCGGAAGTGGCCGCGGCCATCCTCTATGCATGCCGGCGCCTGCGCTCACGCGAGTGAGAAAGCCACGGCAGAGTACGGAATAGGGCGCCTCCGCCCCATAGTCTGTTGCTCAGTACGCTGTAACACAGCTGCGAAACGGCACACTGTCTAACCCTAACATTGCAAAGCTTAATTTCGGTACGCGCAGAATCGTTGAGAGCACAGGGTGAGAAAAAGCCAATCCTAAGATGATGTCGTGAAGGCACCAGGAAAGCAAGCTTAATATTGTCACAAAGAAGTTTTCTTGAAGGAAAAACAAGTTTATTGGAGCGAACTTGTGCTCCCCTGACAACTCAAAGAATACAAAGGCGGCGAAGCAGCCGTCAACAAAGTGACGTGCGCAGGCGAGTCTCGGCGGATCGAATACCGCGGCGTCTGCTCTGCAGGCTTTTATCTTTCAGCGCGAGAGTTTCTCGAACCGTCTATTTACATCCGGAACATTGTAGATCAAAGAAGATTATTCTGGGCTAGTGAAGTTAGGGCGAAACGATCTCCTTATCAGAATGAGATAACCCGTGCGGCATCAAATTAAAGAATAAAACACGCGCTTCGCTTGGGACACAGATAACACAGCCGTGCGCGGCCGGGCAGCAAAAACAAAACATAAACAAACAAACCCAATACATGGTTCGCGGCAATATAATATTACGGCGTGTATAAAACACCCTGGAACAGAAACGCGATACCAGCAAGCAGCCAAGGCGTCAATGGGCTATGAGACGGCCGTTAGTAATGATAGTCCAGAGAGGGGCGTCGTGACCTTGCGAACTAAACGGCTTGGGCTGGCACAAATCACTGAAACTTGTGCGCCAGTGTCCATTAGCGCAAAAGCTGCGACATTTCCTACGGATGCGTTCATTATATATGTAGATAAATAGGGGGCTTAGGCATTTCGAAGGGGCCTCCGCATTTCTTGTCACCGGAACACCAGCTTTCATTTTACCTATCCGGCAGTGGTGGCTGGAACGACGTCGCATCGGAGTCAGAGCGGCGACGAGAGATGGGGAACAACGATCCGCGAAAGAGGTGCAGTGTGAAGCCGGTGGCGCATACGGCGGGTCAGGAGACGCTTGTTGCGGAGCAGGAGGAATAAACGTCTCTCTAAAGCAGTCTGCCCTGGGGAAGAGTCCTCATGCCAGGCCTCCTTGGCCAGCTTGCTCGAAGCCCAGTTAGACAGACTTATTCGCAGTCTAAACTTACTGGCAGACTTATTAGGGGGCTTATGTTCCCTATAGGTTCTAAGACGCTTTCCGGGAAGACAGCGAATACGACTCTAAATGAAAAATCAATAAGACTATGAATAAGCCTTCACCAAGCAGTTTTATTCACATACTTAGGCTGACGTGGTCGGTCGTTTCATCACAAAGATCGACCTCCATACCTTGAAAAACGAGTGAAGAAGCCGTAGAAGTGGCGCATGCATAGAGTTTCTCAATATTACCTTGAGTTGAAACTGTCGCTGCAATATCACGCCGTCATCGGAATTGTGGGTACTCGGAGGATCGGATTAGCCGAAAGTGGCTAGTTCAAAAGGGCTACGGATTAGACTTGTCGGCTCTGAAATGTATGTTCTAGTTCTGTTTTCGGCATGCTTTTTTGTTTTCAGCATGCCACTTTCTGGCATTGAATGGCTATCACAGATATGTCTGAATAACAACGTGATTAGGACTCAGTGCATGTGCTCGCGTCAGTGGGGAGCTTCTCAAATCGGAAGGGTGACCACATGCAGGGACGTAACGAACTCAATAGGTACAACAAACAGATAGTGTGGGCGGCAGCGACAAGCGAGAAAAAAAATAGTATACTGCCGCTAATATCCTCCGGCGTCGTGGCTCGTCGCTACAGTTCAGTACATCGTCGCTGCCGCCCGCTTGTGGGCTGCTTCTGGCCTCTGGCCGGCAAAAAGCGAGCGAGGGCCCCGGTGGCCTCTGTATGCGGCTTTCCGCTGTCGCCCGCACTATCTGTTCGCTATACCCCTTGAGTTACAATTTTTGCGTCACTCGTCACCGTGTGGTTACCCCTTGAAGCTTGCCCTGACAGGCGCAATGAGGCAACATACATGGCGACTCAGCAAGCCGGCATTTATTTGCCATTTGAAGCATTATTGCAATTTCATAATGCTTTGCGCGCGTGCTTGAAGACTTACTTGCGGTAATAACCCATACAAAAATAGCTTATGGGCGTCTATGGAAAAGTTTATGGTGGCCTATGGCTGCCTATGGGTCCCATAAAAGACACAAATTGGGATATAGCCAGCTGTTGAAGTTTTTATACATCCGGCACTAAAGACTGTAAACCATAAAATTCTCTTTAGGCGATTATAGAACATCCTAGTGTGCTTAGTCTATAGAGTCACAGCTATTCAGGTTACTTTAGCCAGCTAAAGAAATATGTATGGCTTTATTTCTATAGACCAGCCGCGACAAAGCTCTTTTGACTGGCTATAGACCATTGTTTAGCTTTAAGTCTACAGACTTGAACCCATTCAGCTGTGTTTTGCCAGTTATTGAAAAGAATTCGTCCTCAAGCTAAAGAGAGAAAGCCATAAAAGCTCATTTGGCTGGCTATAGGCCGTTGTTTAGCTCTAAGTCTACAGACTTAACACCATTCAGCTGTCTTTTGCCGGCTATTGGAAAGAATTTGCCCTAAAGCTAGAGAGAGACAGCCATAAAAGCTATTTTTTTAAGTGAAAGTGAAAGTGAAAGATTATTTCATAAAAAGGAATACAACCATATTATACAGACGAGGGTCCCATAGTTAACAGACTGTAAGGGGACCCTCGATTATGAATACGCAAACAAATTTGTGAAAGCAGCAAATGGGGGTGACATCTCATCATAATAGTGAAAAGACAAGTGAAGTTAATCTGTAATGTACATCCACTCAACAGTAATCCTAATATATATACAAGAAGTTATACAAACAATGTGAAGTAACACAAAGGAAATAACGGCACAAGCAAAGAAAAATACCAATCATAAATACGAACAAAAGCAGGATCGTAATTAAACCAGAAGAAATTCTCTAATGTTTCTTTTTAAAGCATGTAATAGATGGCGATGATTTGATCGTAACAGGCAAATTATTCCACATGGTGACAGCTGCGAAACGCGATGTTTTCTTACCGTAATTAGTGCGCACAGTCGGTAATAAGAAATTATGATTACTTGAAAATCTGGTGAAGCTTTTGCTTCGTAAACTAGCAAGATCAATGAAATCATAAGAATGGTAACAGTGCAATAATTAGTAAAAAAATACTCCCAAGTTGTAGTGAAATACTGCATTAATCAATAGTATGTTATTCTGACGTAGCAGGCCTGAGGCAGAGGAATGACATGAACTAAATGTTATAATGCGAATATATTGATTTTGAATATGTTGCACCGATGAAACGTGAGGGAGTACGCGTTGCTCCACGAAACAATGCCATAATGGAAATGACTGTGAACAAAAGCAAAATATGAAGACAACAAAGCGTTATGAGGGAAAAAGCGCCGAGCCTTGATCAAAGCTCGTATCCCAAAAGCGGTTTTTTGCTTAAGATTGGAAAAGTGCGATTTATATGTAAGGTTAGGGTCGAGATAAATGCCAAGGAATGTAACGCGGTCACATTGTGCAATTAAATGAGACCCAAGTCTTATTTCGGGATAACTTAATAGTTTTCTGATATGACCTGAATACCATAAATTAGGTTTTTGTGGGTTAATTATGTAATTGGCATGGCACCAGTTTATAGCGTTGTTAAGCACTGCATTCAGGTTAGAAGTAAGGCAAATTATTGATTAACTAGATAATGATACTGTGGTATCGTCCGCATACAAGACGCAGTGAGCGGTATTAACGCAATCGGGAAGGTCATTAATATATAAAAGAAAAAGTAAAGGACCTAAGATTGATCCCTGGGGAACGCCTTGATTAAATGTTTTAGTTTAAGAGAAAGTATCAGCAACATATACAGTGTACTGTCTGTTTAGTAAGTAACTTTTCAAAAATAGTAATCCCGGTCCAGTTATGTCATAAGCTTCAAATTCATTAAACAAGATTTCGTGATTAATGGTATCAAATGCTTAAGTAAAGTCTATAAAAACTGACTTCACAAAATCTTCAGAGTCAATTGATTTCTTAATAAAGTCAGTTAACGAAAGCAAAGCTAGGTTAGTGGAATGTCCGGACCGGAAACCGAATTGACAAGGGTTTAGTATATTAAACTTAGTTAGGTAGCTATTAAGACGTTTGAAAAATAGCTGTTCAATTAGTTTGCTTAAAGGAGTGAATGGAAATGGGGCGGTAGTTAAGTAGTAATAATCGATCGCCTTTTTTGAAAATGGGTATCACTTTTGCTTTTTTCAGAGAAGATGGGAACTTTCCAGACCTAAATATAATATTTATTATATGGGTAAGTGTATTTCCGATTAAATCGACAACTAACTTCAAATGGCGAATAGAAATGTTGTCTAGGACTGGGCTCTTGTTTTTTAGTGTACCAAGAGTAGACCGCACTTCTTCTGGTGTAACTGGGAATAAAAAGAAAGATTGGCTAGCACGGCATATACCGAGTTTCGCATTCACAGACTGAGGGGTATTGCTATACGCCTCGAGCTTCGCGATCGCTGCGCCGCCTGCCGCCGCGTCTCCGTGGCGTCGACGGGATTTGCGCTGCGTGGCTGATAGGGGCTCGTGCAGTGTTTTGGTTCTGTTTCGCTTCTTTTCGCCTTTCCGCGCCCTAAAAAAAATCTTGTTATGGTGACGTCTTTAGGCAAAGAGTACGTTTAGGTCACTTAAAAAACAGCTGCGTCTTCGTAGAGTACGCGATCGCCTGCAAGAGCTACCCGGGGACGCGGTTCTGCGCGTTTTGCCGCCGCTCTTCCGGGCTTCGGCGACGGCAGCAACATATCACCCATGTCACCTACAAAACATCAGGCACAAATGAATTCTACTGTCGCATCGTTTAGACCTGATACTGGCACAATGAGAGGTTGGCTTTATTTTGCAGCGTGGACAACGAATGCGGCTTTGTTTCGAATATACGTCGCAGAAAAATATGTTTCGGGGATGTGATTACCCAATCCCGGACAATAACTTGTGCCTTTTGTAAGAATGTAAACCATGCGGAAATGTTAAGTATATTCCAAGCCTGTGCGTCGTTAAATATGTGCCCACACACACCATATAGCAAGAAACAAGGCAAGTAATAAAACCACGGAAAAATAAATTCTGTGCAAGTGCGGAATTAAGAAAAATAATAGCTCTAACGGAAATGAAAATAAAAAAACAGTGCAGCTTCTGGCATTCTAAAGACGTTCGTCGAAACGTAAGCCAGGTAGGGTTCACAAGATCAACTATACGCGAAATGCACTGCTGTTTCGCGAGACATCGGTGGGGGGAGGGGAGGGGGACGCTGTGTATAAATGCGGAGCGGAATCAAGCAATGAACGTTTTAGTAATCCCGCACACAAATCTCGCATTCACTTTCTTTTTGTTTTCCACTTCAACGAAGAGCTGATCGTACGGCGGACGCATTTTTGGAAGTATACAGTGTAGGCTGTTCAACAAGCGATGAAAGGTGTCGTTGGAAGAGTGTGGTATGTGATAAGGCCCTCTGATTTCAGTTTCTGCTTGATTCTGCAGGCTCCCTGTGCCATATGACGATATTTTGAAGAAGCATTCCGTAGCGGACGCGGATTATGTTCTAAGCCCGTCTCCGCGCTGCTCGCAGAGGATATATGTATAATGTTTGCAGGCGCTGACCTCACGACAAGACGACTCTGTCGTGTGCTGATCCCCGAGTATAATTATGCATTGCCCATTGTACTTTTGTGGAATATTCCCGAAATTAACACAGACTGGCTTGTAACTGGTGGTGATCAATATCTGAGGTATAATATTGGCAAACGTAACTGGCGTGCTGTCAGGTATGAGTGCTCCGAGGATTATGTAAGCGCACAAAACCGATTTAAATCGTAGTGTATAGCCGTAGCATGAGCATCTGACGAACCGGTGGTTACGGAGACACGGCTAGTAAATTCAGGTCAGTGTAACTACAATCGGCTCCATCATACGCTGGTTCCGCGACGCTGGCATGTGACACACACCTGGCGCTTATACAGACCGAATATACCACACTAAGATCGCGTCAGAAACATCTACACTCTCGTAAACACACCCCATTTGCGAACAGAGTTACTGCTCCACATAAACATGGATTTCAAACGCCCGCAAATGGTAAATCTCAGTCGTGGACGTGCCGCAAAAGCAGCGGCGGCACTGGGGAGCGGGGCGCGGACTCCCGGGGCTGCTTTCGAAACGGGCCGCTAGGGGGATTTCAGTGGCGCCCCTACAGGCCGCGCTCGAGGCGTTATAATCGCAAAAAGCTTCGGCAATGTCAGTAGGTTTATTTAGGTTTGTTCCATTGCAGGTAATTTTTCGTATTGAGGCATTAACTGTAGTCGTGTTAAGAAAGGTATTAAACAGATTTCATTGTTTTTAGGGGTTATTTTCATGTTTAGGAAATTCATTCTCATAATAACGTCTTTTTTTTGCCTGTTTTAATAGAATGTTTAGGAGCGAGCAGTATTCCTTGTATCGCTTAACTAAATTTGAATTGAAGGGCTGCCTTTTGGTTTTCTTGTAGAAGTTATCTTTCTTTCGCATGCTTTCTAAAAGTCCATTAGTAATCCAAGGATTATTCGGGTAACTGAATCTTTTTTTACATTTTACAGTAGTAGTGCTAGATAACACAACCTTTAGAAATGCGGGAGAAAAGTGCTGCAGTGCTACTTCTGCATTATCCATAGAGTTAATTTTACACCAGTCAGTCGCCCTGATAGCTTCTCTAAATTTTACTGAATCAAATACGGATGTAAAGTGAGAACTGCATTTTTCAGGCACTTCTGCGTCAAAAATAAGTAAAATAGGAAAATGATCCGTGATATCTGTGCCAAGAACGGCTGGGAAAGGTTGGGGTGATAGGTTAGATAGCGCATAGTCTAGTAACGTGCAAAGACCATTGCGCACGCATTTGGTGGATGAATTTATCAGAGATTCGAATCCAAATCCAGTAAAGCAATCTGTGTAAGCTGTAGACGAGTTAGTTTCGGTGTCAAGTAAGTTAATGTTAGGTCACCAACTAACAGAACATCCTTATTTTCAAAAGCTACCTGGTTAAGAATAGTATCAAGGTTAAGCAGGAATTCAGTGAGAGAAGATAAAGGGGAACGATAGATGCAACCAATGACGATATTTTTATTGTTATGTAGAAGTAGTGACCTATCCGTTTCTATCCACACCGATTCGCAAAGATTAGAAGTGAACGACGGATCATGCCTACGTGTGTACGACGTATTAGGCGATATGAAAATTGCTGTTGCTCCATAGCTATCTGAAGCTCAATGACAATACTTTGATTGATATGACAGGAAACTGTGCATATTGCTGTCAGAATCAGAAAACCAAGTTTCTGATATGCATATGAACGAGAAAGAATGGTTTAGTGAGGCTATGAAACTATTGATTGTGTCGAGGTTCTTCTTTAGGCTTCGTGCATCGAAATGGATTAAAGACTGCTTGTTGTTAGAAAGACATATTTTTGCATCATCGGGTGACAGCAAAGCCATTGGTTGCAGGTTTCCAGCAGTAGCTCAGAAAGATACACGACTGAGGATTATGTGAAAACCCTCAAGTCCCTCTCTGCGTCTAAGCGAAAGACCTTGCTGTCCTCGTTTTTCCGAGCCTTGAAGCGACTGTTGTCCGTCTATAGAAATTTCCAGTGGTATTCCTTCTTAAGAACTAGGGCCTTGGAAAAAAGCTTCCTGTTTTCAAACGTCAGATGCTCGTTGACGAAGACCGGCACATCGGTGTTTCCAGAAAAACCAATGTTGCTCGTGCACAGCCTTGCCTTACGAGCCTTCCGGAGGAAATCGTTCTTTTTTTCACGCGAGCAAAAACGAACGATTATGGTTTTTGTTTTCCTTCTTGTTTTTCGAGATTGTAGGGACGCGATGCCCGACGTCAATGTCAGTTACCTCAACCGGGCACTCGATTTGCCGTGGCACTCGATTTGCAACAGAGCGTTTGCCATGCTCTGCAAGGTGTCGTGGCAGTTCTCACCTTCTGTAACAGGGACTCCCTTGATCTCAATGTTGTTCAGTGTAGACTACTGTTCCAGTTCGCTCACTCTTTTAGCAGGCTATAAGCCATTGTTTAGCTCTGTGTCTACAGACTTCAACCAATCAGCTGTCTTTTGCCGGCTGTTGAAAAGAATTTGTCCTAACGCTAAAGAGAGACAGCCCTAAAAGCTCTTTTGATTGCCTATAGGTCGTTGTCTGGCTCTAAGTCTGCATACTTGGAGCCATTCAGCTGTCTTTTGCCAGCTATTGGAGAGAATTTGCCTTAAAGCTAAAAAGAGGCAGCCGTAAAACACTTCTGCAGCTGGCTACAGAGCAATATATAACTGCAAACCTTCAGACGTGTGACAATCCGCCTTTTTCATTGCGCTGTGGCGGCCTCTGGTGGCGCCGCCGAGAACCGATATGGCAAAGGTGCAAGTGGGCTGCCACTGCAGCGGAAGGGAAACAGGGCTGCGTTGCTGGTGTTTATTTGTTTCACTTGAATTGTATTTCCAACCTAAAGCTGCACAACGAATAACTCTGCTGGAATACGTGCGTTTTCAACGCGGGAAACATCCTAACAAGCGTACGACGCTCGTTTCTATTTGCAGCAGTTCCGCAAGTGTCAGTACCGGATGGTGGCTATCTGAGGCTGTGGAAGCGATGTTCTCACCGCATTTTTTTTTTTCTAGCGCTTAAAAGAGATGGGAGGGGGACATGGGTATCTGTAAGACAGCAGCATAAACGGAGGCCCTTAATGCGGCCTTTATACAAATTATTACTTGAAGCTGGTATGTGAATATTAGCGATGCAAAATATTATGCGTGAGACTTGTTCAATTCCGCCGTTCTTTTTTTTCTCTTTCTTACCATAACGAGCATAAATGCATGTGCAGATTACTTTTGCAAGCGTTTTGACCGAAGAAAGCGAAGTTCAAATCAACCGAAGTCCCGACGTATCTCTGAAAATTTTTTTTTGGGGTGCCTTTTTATTCGTAAGCGCACTTATTCATCGTAGTCGCACGATTACATTTTCTTCTTTAGAAGAACTGTCAGTTTGAAGAGTTAGTATTGGTTCATTCCTTTTAAACAGCGACAATATCACGAGCGAGAAAAGTGGTGCACGGGACTACATTTCTACTCAAATCACAAGCTCCTCGTCATTTGGATGAATACATTTCCCAGCAGTGGAGGGCTGTATGCAAATTACAACGAGAAAAAATACATCACTTTCCGCAAGCATGTCAGGACCAAAAAAAAGAAAAAAGAGAGATCCCCAAGAGAATTCGAACCACCACATTCGAGCAGGCCGGTGTTCTGATGCTCTAGACCACTCGGCCACGGCGCAGCAAGCCACCAGTTCCGAATTCTGCGGACACAAAACTAAGGTTTAGCTTATATTTTTGCACCTGTCTGAAAAAGTTTTTTTTTATAGTATTGCTGGCACAGCAACTGACCATCATTCTTTGAATAGCACTTGTCCACTAAGCGTCTGTTACTCTACGTTACTTGTTAACTCAGGAAATACGATAGCAAATTTTAGCTCGCAGGCAGATCGGGAGTCCACCAGTCGAAAAAAAAAAGTACTCTTCGTACTTCTGTTGCGCGCTTTACGACAGAAACATTGGTTGATTTTGATTCTCCGTTTCCTAGATGAAGTTGAGTAACCCTTCTTCTGGACTTAGCATGCCTTACATTTTCTACAAGCGTGCCAGACGTGAATGCATATGGAACTTCGGTTAAGCGAAGTCAGCGACGCGTCGCTAGCCACGACATACGGATCGCATGCATGGTGTGAAGGTACGTTCGCTTCGTTGCCCTTACGAAGGTCATTACGCTCTACGAACTAACAAAATCGAGGCAAATTCGTCGCGGCTAGAATCTAATCGGGTCTACTGGCCGCCTTGGTCAACGAGCCTGTCGTACTACGGCAACTTTCGGTCGGCCGGTGTGTTCGTATCGTCGTCGGAGCAAGGCGATGTCTGGATTTGGCGTGCCAGCAGGTTATCGTCACCGACGGTGTGAATTCCTGGTGTGACTGCGACGGGACGCAGAATGGGGCGTTCGTGCATGGTGCCGTGGCGGAGACCTCCTATTTGTTCACTTTCGTTTCGGGGTTGGCGTGTGACGATAGAAACAAAAATTTCAACCTTTCATGCTATGGTTGAGCCGACAGTTGCATTTGTAAAACGTACTGCATTTTGTTTTCTCGATGGGCGTCGAACCCGGCCGCATGCTTTCACTACACGGGCTCAGTTACAGTCGCAGACAGCAGTGGAATCACCGCGGAGCAGACCGGCCGACCCCTGCCAGACTGTTTCCGGCGTCGACCGCCAGGGCCATGCGCATGCGCAGTAGCGTTGTGAAAGAGGCGGATTAAGCAACATTCAGTCGTCTTTAGGAAAGTGTTTGACGCAGGCCAGCACCCATAAAAGCTTCCTTAGATAACTACATAGTGAGATAAGGCTTCAAGCCCCAGCCGCTGATAGATAAGTGTTAGCCCATAAAGCTATAATTCGAGCAACCACTAAAATCCTATTCCGCTGGTTCAATATTACTTATGACGCTAAATTCATGTACTCATGATTTGCCCAGCTACATCTACAACACAGATTGGATAACGATAATGAGAACTATCGGCCGGTTATATGAAAGTATTTGTTTAATAAGGTTATATACTGGTTATACCAACAACACGGGTAAAGTAAAATTAAAGGCAGCCACTGATTAACACTAATTAAGGTTGCAACTTTAGATACTGCGCGTCGGCAAAGCTTTCGAATGAGCGTTGAGCGAAGGAAGTATAAGTTCGGAGAATTCCTCTGTGGCCCTTCGCTGCGGGCTTTTTTCTCTGAAAACTGCCCTCTCAGCGTCTAAGCAGATTGGAAATACGTAGCTTTCGCGGCCCAAGGTACGTGCGGACACGGTCAGAAATGTGGTGGCAGCTGCGAACAATCGCATTGCTTCTCCCGCGGAGCTAAGCTAATAGTAGGTTTTGAGGGAAGGGGGAAGAGGGGGAGAAAAGGGCCCGAAACAGCCCATTTTGAGATTAGTCATTGAGAAAAGAGGGGGGGGGGGGACCATGGGAAGAGCGACCCACGCCGGACCTAAGGACGCACAGAAAGGAAATTCTGGGAAGCGTTAAAAAGGCAGAGGGGACACCCCTGCTTCCTATTTAATTTTTGGTTGTTTGTTTGGCAAACTGGTTTTGGCGATTGCTACGAAAGGAATGCTTTCGTTGAAGGGAAGAGTATGGCGTTCCACGCTGTGCTAGTATTCGTTCGCGCAGCTATTATAGTGACAGACAATTTTCCCGGAGTACTGAGAACAGGTATAGTTGTTCTGATAAAGAGAAAACAAAACGTTAAGCGATGTTGTATTTACCAAATAAAAGTAATTACCAGGGAACAAGTTAGAAGAAGGTCGAAAGATGGGCACGTATCTCCGCACTATTTGCTAGCGCGATGGACCTGCTTATACCAGCATCTACTCAGTCAGCCACATTTCGTCTCCTTGCTCGTGTGCGCGTGCATGGCACGTGTTGCCTGGTGCTAGGAATTTCCAATTTGACCGCAATGTGTTCGTGTAGGCGACACTGCGAGAGGAATTTCATCGTACGCAAAACTCCAGGGTGAGTGATCTTATGAACTATGGAGGCTGTATATTTCGAAAAATGCAGGACTTTTTTTGGTGATGAAGAATACGTTTCCAAACTACCATGCACCCCACAGGCATTGCGACGTACACATAAGTGAAGATTTGGCCGCGGTGATGTGACAGAGATGATTATTTTTTGCGAACTGAGAAAACTTACAAAGAACTAACTGCGCGGACTTGGAAAACGTTTTTGTTATTGCATTGTGTGTGACCATCTTAATTGTTTTATTAAGAGTGCATTTCCATTTTAGCCGCCGTACTTGCAGCTTTGTGCGTTAAGTATTTAGTGTCATAATGAACGACTTCTGAATGCTCTCTTTTCTGTGGACTACCCAGCACCTGTAGGTATTTGTGTCTCGGCGGGCGTCCGCGGAGAATGGGCCGCGTAGTGTGGCTGTCGAGCGAGTAACAAGCGTGAGCCAGAGTGTTAGAATGCGTGTGCTGTGTGTTCCGATCGGCATATGTGAGCAACCGTTTACTGGCGGCGAAGTGGCGTAGGTAGTAGCCCTTTATATAATGGCTTGGATAAATAAACGCCTTGGTTTTACTTTCCTTGAGTGCTGTGTTTAAGCCTTTTGGAAATGAAAACTGGCGGAGTTCACTAGTACGGATTCTTGGGCAAGTTGGTGTGGCGATCTTGATGAATTCATAGCGCAAAAAGGACGAGGACAGAGAGAGAACACACAACACAGCGCTAACTTCCAACTAATTTTATTTCACACAAACGTACAAATATGTATCCCCAGCCTACCCGCAATCACTTCCCACCGTCACCGCCAATGCTGACGTGTTGCAGCCCCGCGCAGAAACGTTGCCTCCTTATCCGACAAATTCAGTGACGGCACACTCACACAGGACAACCCCGCTTTACTAATCAAATCTGCCTCTACTATTTCTCTTACTTTTTGTTCCTTGTGTTTCGACCGTATCACACATTGCTCAAACCGTGGCACGCAGCCGCAGTCGTGGCAGTGAACAGACAAATGGCCATCCCTGTATTTGCTGACCTTCCGCCTGTGCTCGCCTAACCGGTCGTTAAGACAACGGCCGGTTTGGCCTATAGTATAACGCTTTCCACACGAAAGGGGAACATCATACACCCATACCTCGGCAAAGTTGGCGCGGCTCACTCAAACTCACTCACAATTTTTTTTTTTTCGAATCACCACTCACTCAAACTCAGACTCAATGCTGAGCAGCACATCTGCGCTCACTCAAACTCAAACTCACATTGAGCTCAAAACTCAGAACTCACTCGGACTCAAAACTCAAAATGTACTCAGAACTCAAAATGTACTCAAACTCAAAATGTAATCAAAACTCAAAATGTACTCAAACTCAAAATGTACTCAAACTCAAAATGTACTCAAACTCAAAATGTACTCAAACTCAATTTGGACTCAAAACTCAAAATGTACTCAAACTCAAAATGTACTCAAACTCAATTTGGACTCAAAACTCAAAATGTACTCAAAACTCAAAATGTACTCAAACTCAAAGTGTACTCAAACTCAAAATGGACTCAATACTCAAAATGTACTCAAACTCAAAATGAACTCAAAACTCAAAATGGACTCAAAACTCAAAATGTACTCAAACTCAAAATGGACTCAAAACTCAAAATGTACTCAAACTCAAAATGAACTCAAAACTCAAAATGGACTCAAAACTCAAAATGTACTCAAACTCAAAGTGAACTCAATACTCAAAATGTACTCAAACCTTGAAATGTACTCAAACTCAAAATGTACTCAAAACTCAAAATGTACTCAAAACTCAAAATGTACTCAAACTCAAAATGGACTCAAAACTCAAAATGTACTCAAAACTCAAAATGAACTCAGAACTCAAAATGGGCTGAGAACTCAAAATGAATTCAGAACTCACATGGCCTCACAGAGATTGAGACAGTCAGAGAGTGAGAGTGAGAGTTTGAGAGTGTGAGATTGAGAGTGTGAGAGTGAGAGTGACAGTGAGAGTGTGAGTGACAGTGATAGTGTGAGAGTGAGGGTGAGAGTGTGAGTGAGTGAGAGTGAGAGTGATAGTGTGAGTGTGAGTGTGAGTGAGAGTGTGAGTGAGAGTGAGAGTGTGAGTATGAGAGTGTGAGTGAGAGTGAGAGTGAGAGTGAGAGTGAGAGTGTGAGAGTGAGTGTGAGACTGTGAGTGAGAGTGAGAGTGTGAGTGTAAGAGTGAGAGTGAGTGAGAGTGAGTGAGAGTGAGAGTGTGAGAGTGAGTGTGAGTGAGAGTGAGAGTGAGTGAGAGTGTGAGTTTGAGTTTTTGAATGAGTGAGTGAGTGAGTGAGTGTTTGAGTGTGTGAGTGAGTGAGTGTTTGAGTGTTTGAGTGTGTGAGAGTGAGAGTGTGAGAGTGAGAGTGAGTGAGAGTGTGTACCTTTTGCTGTATACCTTTTGCGACATCCTCATAATTATAACCAGAAAGCATTTTTATATTTGTCCCACGTGACCCCCTCGACGAGACCTTTAATTTGATACCCCACACACCCTAGCAGGGTCACATGGAATTCATACCAGTCAAACTAACCATGACTCATGACTGTAACCAGGACGGATTATTTAGGTGTCCGACATGATTCCCCTAACTGGAACCTTCAATTTGACGCCCCACATGCTATAGCGGCCTCACCTTGAATTTAACCCCATCTATGGCTCATAATGACCATCTCATGATTCGAACTACGAAGCCTTTTTTTATTTGTACCACGTGATTCCCTCTTCAAGACCGTAAATTTGATACCCTACACTCCCTAGCGGGGTCACTTCGAATTTTACCCCAATATAAGACTCGCCATGACAATCTAATGGTTATAACCAGGAAGCATTTTTGTATTTCTCCCACGTGATTCGGCTCATCAAGACCATTGATTTGATACCCATCACATCCTAGCGGAATTAATTTGAACGTTAAACCAATCAATGACTAACCATGACTATCTCATGATATAGCCCTACCATATTTTTTTCCCACGTGATTTCCTTATCGGAACCTTCAATTTGATGCACCGGACACCCAGTGGCATCATTGTGAATTTTAACCTAATTTATGACCCATTTTGACTATGTCATGATAATAATCAGGAAGCACGTGGTTACCCTCATCGAGACCTTTAATTTGATACGCCCTAGCGTCATGAACCTGAATTTTAACCGAATCTTTGACTTACCATCACTACGTCAAGATATATCCATATCTCATGTTCGTCCCGAATGATTCCCCCCATCGAGACCTTGAATTTGATTCCCCACATGCCCTCGCAGCGTCATTTTGAATTTTAACCCAATCTATGACTCATTATGACTGCCTGATGACTACAATCAGGAAGCATTTTTTTTATTTACCCCGTGTGATTCCGTTAATCCGGACCTTTCATTTGATACCTTACACGCCTTAGCCTCATCAGTTTCACTTTTCACCCAATCTAATGTGGTCATTATTCTGTCTTAAGGGGCGCTGCCCACTCAATTAAGCTAATTCATTTGAAACAGTAGAAAGGACAGCCCCGCCCCCATTTCCCCCCGGCTCTCACCTCTTCCTTTGTGACCCCCAGTATATCAAGCCGTTAACAGTAGCAGGCGAACAACCAGCACGCCAGCGCCGCCGTGTGCTTTCCCACCACCCTTTCCCACGCTCTTAGTGGATCCGTCAGGAGGAAAAGTTAAGACAACCCTTTTTTATGACCTCACCAGTCAATTATCACTCACGCGCCCAGCCGCCAAAATTACGTATACAGCAAGTGCTTATGGCCATGAAAATTCAACAAGAAACTAAAAAAAATCAGACACCACCTCCCTCCCAACCAATCATGCAGATCGCGATTGGTGCCATACCCGCAGGTAACTTGAATTCCGAGCCCACAGTGACGCATGAAACTTGACAGCCAACCATAGCTGCCTGCTAGGCTACTCATATTTAAACTCCTATGTACTCAGAACTCAAAATGTACTCAAAACTCAATATGTAATCAAACTCAAAATGTGCTCAAACTCAAAATGTACTCAGAACTCAAAATGGACTCAAACTCAAAATGTACTCAGAACTCAAAATGGACTCAAACTCAAAATGGACTCAAACTCAAAATGTACTCAGAACTCAAAATGGACTCAAACTCAAAATGTACTCAGAACTCAAAATGGACTCAAACTCAAATTGTACTCAGAACTCAAAATGGACTCAAACTCAAAATGTACTCAGAACTCAAAATGGACTCAAACTCAAAATGTACTCAGAACTCAAAATGAACTCAAACTCAAAATGTACTCAGAACTCAAAATGGACTCAAACTCAAAATGTACTCAGAACTCAAAATGGACTCAAACTCAGTCGTGATCACTCGGCTCAAACTCACTCAAGCTCAAACTCACCATGCCACACTAGCCTCGCGCTCACTCAAACTCAAACTCACGCGTGAGTTTGAGTCCAAATGAGTCTGAGTGAGTGGACTCATGAGTGAGTTCGCCGACCTCTGCATACACCACACCGACTGCGCACTTAACACATGGTTTCCTATGTCCTTTTACACACCCAACCGGTGCTTTACGGAAGGGGTTAGTCAACTTGCAAATTTTGTTCAATTTGTTAGGTAGCA
>NW_027526203.1:417302761-417452067 GCF_048455015.1 Haemaphysalis longicornis | reverse complement strand
GCTGTATTATTCATCGTCAGTGGAGCTGCATTTTTTCTTTTTTTGAATCTTCTTCGCCAGTAACACTATGCCTTTCCCCCGAAGTCACCTGTACCAACTACACCGGCCTACTGTCCCAGAAGTTCTTTTGAAGGATCCGAGCGGCATTGGGCTGTTCTTAACTCAATTGTTCGAAATAATAAACAGCCGTTATGACACCATTCAGAAACAAATAGATGCAGCCAAAACTAGAAACCTGGACGGCAAGCGCAAACTGGAAATGACCAAGCAGCGCAGACTTCGCGCCTTTCCATCAGTTCCTTCGATTGATTGATTGATTGATTGATTGATTGATTGATTGATTGATTGATTGATTGATTGATTGATTGATTGATTGATTGATTGATTGATTGATTGATTGATTGATTGTAGGGTTTAACGCGCCGACACTACGCAGGCGATGAGGTGCGCCGTAGTGGAGGGCTCCGGATTAATTTTGACCACCTGGGTATCTTTAACCTGCGCCGAAATATCACACACACGGCCGTTATCGCTTTTCGCCTCCATCAGAAAAGCGGCCGCCGCGGCCGGGAATCGGACCTGCGACCTCGTGCTCAGCAATCAGTTCCTTTGAAAGTGGCGGTTACGAAGCTTGAATGTTTGGGTTTGTACTTTAAATGCGCATTCTGCTTGAGCAATTGGGATGCTTTGCGCGTAAAAGCATGCATGATAACCACATTCGGCTATATTCTAGAGCGCGAGCATTTACAGCGGCAGCCCTCGGTAAGCGAGCTACCGCCTAGGCAGTGGGTTATTGCGATCCTGTCGCCGTTCCCGGTAGCGTGAGCCGCTGGACTGCTCGTTGCACCCGAGTCGACGACGATGAACCCGACGCCAATTCACAACTGTCTAATTCACGTCGAGGCGAAAGGCACGACTCGCGTTGCGACAACGTGAGACAACGTGGGTGATTTTCGCATCAGCCCAGTGGGTTTCTCTGGCCCACGCTTCGTAGCAGACAATCTGGAATATGACAACGTTGTCATCAGCAAACGTTGTCATATTCCAGATTGAATGAGGTCATGGAGCGTCCAGAAGTACAACAGCGCTCCCCCAACTTCCGTGAACGTTGAACGTTGTTTTGTTTCGCACAAAGTATCGACTGAAAGGGGGAACAACTTCAAGCAGCAAATCATTGACATTGGTGTCGTTTTTCATGGCCTTCGAATCCTCACTTCTTGTGGTGACTCTCACTGAATTTCACGTAAATTTGAAGACGGCAACTCTTGTTGGCGGATTTTCCCGAATAAAAGAAAACTGATTTGCCCCAGCACACGATTTGCCCGCGGTATCACTGCAAGTAAAAAAAAAATGTGCTAAAATATGCTTCTGAAGTAAATACGAACTGAGCATATATATGCCTAAACGAGACTATTTAGTGCCTATATGGGCCTAAATGGCTGTTTTCAGTGACTATTATAGGCGCCTAAAACCTGGATTTTTTGTGCCTAAAGTTCCGGTCTCTAGTGATTACTAATTAACGGTTATTCTGGCTAGTCAATGAGCGGAAGCGGTTCGTTCGGCTCTGTAAATATCAAGAAAGACTACTCTCGCTGCTTGTTGTGAAGTGGGCGTGGTCGAGGTGGAGGCTTGGAGTTCCGTTTGACGGAGTTATAGTTAGTCCGATCGCCTTTCATGAGTTTTGTTGATTTTCAACCAACCGGTCAAACCGCTTCCGCTCATTGACTAGCCAGAGTCACATTTGATTAATAATCGCTCTCAGTGATTACAGAGGATGGGCCGTCAAACGAACCGCCAAGCTCGACCACGCCCGCTTCGCAACAAGCGGCGAGAGTAGTCTTTCTTGATATTTACCGAGCCGAACGTACCACTTCCACTCATTGACTAGCCATCACCATTGACTAGCAATCACCATTACGAACTACAGATGATCGGAACTCTGGCGATGGATACGTCGGCCTTGGCTCTAGAGAGCGGTAGCGGGGCGGCCGGTTGAGTGCAAAATCAAGACCGACTGCTCCCACCGCGTCAATTGTAAAATGGGCGCGAAGTTAGCTGTTACAAAAAGGTGGCACAACCACGAAAAAAAATAATAAAGCATGTCCGGGGGAATCGAACCCGGTACAATAGCGCCATTATCCGAGGCGCAACCTTTACACCGAATCTGATTTTCTTTCTTTAATGCATGGAAGTTTTACAAAACTTTAGAAGACAAGACACTTAACACACAATAGAAACACTAACCGAGAGCAAAGGGCAAGGACATCAGTCGAACAAAGATCAAAACTCAGGCAAGCAAACGCACGCATCCAAAAGAGGCAGCCACTCCGGTGGATCACTCGCCGCAGCATAAACCTGGCATAAACGCTCCGCACCAACGCCGCCTGTTCCCGGAAAATGCACTTGGTCGGCCTAGGGGGTTCCGCATGCCAATCAGTTATACGGCACTTCCACCAACTAAACAATCCTAGGAGAACAAAAACGTCATATGGCACCCGATTAACATCTTCAAATGGCAGGAAGCGAATGGTGTACGGGGTGATGTCAATGTCCTTTTTTTTTAGTGTCCGCTGCAAAACGTCCCAGTAGAACACAGCGTCCCGGCACAACACAAAACAATGATCAATTGTCTCTGGTTGATTACAGGGGCTAAAATTGTGCGACCAAGGAATAGACATTCCCTTTTCGCGCAGCCATGTCTTAACTGGGAGTGTGGAAGAATGAAGCTTGAAGAAAAACGTTTTTTCATTGGCGGAATACACATACTCATTACGCGTTTTAAAACACTGCTTTTCTTCTGGCCTAAGTAAGACTGGCGATAAATAGGCACCGGCAATAGTCTTTCAATAAGAGTGCTCGTCATAGTTTTCCTTGACACGCTGAACAGATATTCCAAGGAAAACCGCGCGGAAAGAAAGTTAAAAGACTCCACGACCTCCTTGAGAAATCCCCATGGAGGCTTCGTATTAACTTCGCCCATATATATAAGCAAAAAAGGCAAATGGAAACTTATGTGCTGACTGAGCATGGCGTCTAATCAGCAGGTTTTGCTTTCGTCTGGACGGAACTGTACAAATTTCACGCCGGCTCCGTCTGGACGGAAGTTCTAGAGCACTGCACAGGCCTGATTTTAAGGCCCTAGCCCGGCCCAAGCCCGCTTCGCGAAGCCCGAGCCCGACCCGGGCCCGTAACGCCTAGCCCGAGCCCGGTCCGGGCCCGAGCATTCATAAGTGAGAGTCTGGCCCGAGCCCGGCCCGGGCCCGCCATGTCAAGCCCAGGCCCGGCCCGTCCCGGTAATTTATTTTTTGGCCTAGGGAGGGCCCGCGCGTATGTGACCAGGCCCGGTCTTTGACGCTGAAGAAAGTTTGTTTATTATATTCCGGGCGATCAGACCGAGCATCTAGTCTGTACAAGCACGTCATGAACTGAACGCAAAAAAATAAGGGTTTAAAAGTGCACGTAGTTTAGCTTTCACCGTCTGCAGTTCACGCCACATCGGCGTAATAATAGCTCGTATTCTTAGACGACAGACACCATCTACTTTGATTACCAGACTCTTGGCAACTTCACCTGGTTGTCTCGGCCACAAGTTGGTATTGCTGAAATTTTTGATCCGCATTTGAATCAACGAATATGTACGCGCGTTGAAATACTTCACCTGCAGTGGTTGTTAGGCGGTGGTGTTTCTCTGGCACGCGTGTTTGATTCCCGGCCACGGCAGCCGCATTTTGATTGGTGCGACATCTAAAACACACGTGTACATACATAGACATAGGTGCACAGCTCCAGGATATCTGAATTAATTCCTTCCCCTCTTGGGCATTCCTTGTAATCGTATCTTTGGTATGTTATACACCAAAATATAACATCTTGATGCAGTGCAAGAAATGTCATTAACATTGGAGTATAGTGACCATCAGACCTAGCAAAACACGTTTGTAAAACAATGCGTACAACTAACAGCAAGAAGCGCGCAAAAATAAACAAAGAATATGCATTTTGATGCTCTTTTCTACACTTAACGTCGGACCTATTAACGGCCGTGCCTATGAATTCAAGCCCGAGCCCGGCCCGGGCCCACGGCTTCGAGCCAGAGCCCGGCCCGGGCCCGCGGCATTGAGCCCGGGCTCCGTTCCGTCTGGACCGAACTTTAGCACTTGTATATTGTTCTGTCTGGACGGAACGCTAGCCACAGCCTTCGCCCGAAAGGAACACTGGAACTCCCTTCGCTTACGCGCTGCCTGGAAAAAAATCGGAAAGGAGGGAGGGGTTCGACCCTCCTCAATTAAACATGTCCCTAGTGTGGGCGTATGTTGCACCGATCAAAGCAAACGCGAAGCGCAGCTTACAATTTGTGAATGTTGTGTTGGCACTCAAGAACAGCTAAAAGGCTTAGAAGAACTTGAGCAACGCTAAGTGTGTGCCGACTGTTTATTCTACATTCTACATTTGGGTGCCCCGTGCTGAGCATCGCTAAAGCGAAAGCGTCGTTACACTAGCTTTATGCAGGGTGTTACGACGATAATTGGAACACTTAAGTTTTTTTCCTGAGCGAACCGCTACTCGGTTTGCGCTCAAACTTCACACTAAGGTAGCATTTTGTGGTCTATTATGTTTGACACCGGGAACAACGACGGTACTTACCTGTTTATTCTGAAAATAAATTTTAAAAATGCGCTCGAATTCACCCTGTGAACGTGGTTGGAGAGCAAAGCTGTAAACGACACTCACAACAATTTACCATGCGACGTCACTTGAATTCACACACGTGGGTCTACAAAGGGTGAAATCAGAGATTCTGCCAGCCGTTGCCTGGGGTTCGCGGGGGCGTCGGCCACGGCAGGGCTAGAGCGGCGGACGCCGCAGCTCCATCCCGGCCGTGCGTCGGCAGAAAGAAAACAGAGAGGAGCGTCATCCGGAGGGTGCGGAGGAGGGCGGCACGCGCGGCTACTGCCTCATCTCTCTCACTGCCTCCACCTCACTCTTGTTTCATGTGTCGCCTTCAAAAAGCACCCTTCTCCTCCTCAGCTGCTGGATCAAAACTACCGTCTGTCTCCCCTGTCTCAACACAAGGAATCAGGTTCCCCAGTGTAAATAACAAAGACGGTGTACCGCATTATATGACTATGCTTTTAGCGCTGCATAGCATCTGGCGTGCCCGGATGGCGGTGCGCCATGCGGATGTCAATGCGCAAACCGTGAGCGCATATTTCAGGGAAAAAGTGAATTATTTGTGTGAAGTGTGCACAGTGGAAAATCCTGACGCCGAAATCTTGCCAGTACTTCAAAAATTGATATCATTTAACGTTGTTAGTAGTTTCCGCCAACCAAAACGTGGTAGGCACTTTTTATTACATCGTTGACTTGTAAAAATGTAAAAAAAAAAGGAAATAAAGGCAAAAGAACGCGTGGGAGTATCCTAGTCGTTAAAACGACGGGCTCTTGCTCCGCTTCTCTTCCGGCCTAGGTTCGATCCCTGGCGGTGCCAGTATTTTTTATTTAGCCTGGTTGGGAGTTTCTTGTGGCGCACACCACGACGAAACCGTTGGCTGGTAGAGGTAGAAAGCTTTGCTTTAAAGGGACACTGAAGCAAGCACTGCTGGATTACGAGCGCAAATTGTAGTCTGGAGTCTCAAGGCCCATGTTCCGACCACTCTCGCTGCGTTTACGCGACTTTATTCACTAGAAAAATCAATTCAAAAATGCTGTCCTCCGCTCTGCATCCTCGCCTGTTAAGTTTGGGGGTTGCTTCGCCTAATTCCTAAGACTTGCTGGAATGCTTTTTTTTTCCCTTTCATTTTCGTAGAGGCTCGGACTGAGTATCAACTAGCCGTCCTAGAGGGGCGCGACGCGCCGCAGATGGGAGCACTTTCTTCGAGTGCATTTTGTTGTTTATCTCTTGGGGCGGCGGACACCGCTCTCGAGATGTTCAACATCCTTTTTTGAAAGGTGTACTGCAAACACGTCTTGCACATTTTCTCCCTGATATTCTGGTATCTTCGCTCTCTGTGGAAGCAGTCCGAAGCCCGCGGGGTTTCCTCAAAGAAGTGGTTGACACGTTTCGCTTCTTACAGGCTCGGTTTAGCCTTGAGTACATATTTAATGCTTCGCGCGAGTCTATTTCTGATGCCCTGGTTTCTGGGTTTTTTCCCATACCTTTATATCGAGTTCCGTACGTCCAGTGTCCGTACCAGGATGTCCTCAATAGTGTGTGTAAAATGTGTGTTCCGCCAGGTGTTAAGACATTTTTTCTTCAAATTACACACTGGCACGCTACCTGTTAAAGCTTGGATGAAAGGCCGAGGTCTGTTTATAGCTTGGTCGACAGACTGTCGGCTCTGTTCTCGACCAGAGACAATTGATCACTGTTTTGTAGATTGCAGAGATGCTGCCTTTTTCTGGGACATTTTACAGCGAACGCTTAGAAAAGACATGGAAATTACGCCTTTCTCAATCCGATTTTTGCCATCGAGCTATCCTGGTGAGCCACCCTATGACATGCTTGTGTTGATTGGTTTGTACAGTCTGTGGCGATGTCGCTTATGTGATAGGCATGATGAACCACCAAGATCAATAGTAATATTTCCGAGAAACGGTGGCATTTGTACATAGTGTGTATAATTCACTTGGCCAACCGCCTGACTGGTTCCCTCCTCTGAACACTTGTGTGTGCTTGCCTTAATTTTGATGTATTTTTGCTTCTCCTAACTTCAGTGTATTATTTTATTTGCTTGACTATGTAGTCCTCGTACTGGCACGTCTGAGCGTATTCTCCCATGTAATAATAAAAAAAAAAGTCTTGCGGCCGAGTGGTCTTGAACTCCAGGTACGTTATTTCGCAAGTCGCAAGTTCGAATCCCCAGTGGTGCACGTATTTTTTTTTTTTTTTTGAAGTTGATTTGTTTTTAGGCAATATTTTCTATACTGAATTCACCATTTTTGCGCTCGTTCATTGCTCCACAAGCGAGTTCGCAGAATGCGTGCAAACTGACACTGACGCGCTGGTGAGTTCTCGTTGGCGTGGTGTTCCCATAAGCACCGACTGGTTGCGGACACAGACCCGAATCGACCGACCCTTGGCCTGGTGCGAACACGATACAGGCGCGAGCCAGCCAAGCACCAGGGAGGGGGGGGGGGAAGGGGAGGAAGAGGGGGGGGACGAAGCGCATCGCATTTGAGCGTCTCCGGTGACTCAGAGGGCGTTCATCCTCTGCGTAAGCCTCGGCAAGTGAATATTTCGATTCGAGGCCGCCTTGGTTGGCTTAGCTAACGCAGTCTGCAGCTGACAACTCCGCAGAAGCGCGGTATGCCGATTAATAAGTTATCGAGAATTCCCATCCAACGTTAAACTTCGAATGCCAGCATGTTGCGTTACAGAACCGAAACCGAAACTAGTTTGAATTCTAATCTTGGTTACCGTTCAATCACATAGCATCTTGTACTTTCGTCACTGCTGTTAGTTGGTGCGGCCGCCGCAGATCGCGCATGGTAGTTTTTTAACACGAAAGTGTTTTATGCCCAGGTACACCAAGTTCTCCCCGGCGTCATATCCGTCGCGGAAATGAAATAGCCAGAGAAAGTTCCAGTGACGCGGCGGCACCCCGATTCGAACCACGAACCCTCTCGCCGCAACGGGATGTACACAGCCCCTCTGCCGAACGGGCTATGGATTCAAGCGTAAGTAGGTTTACAAACGCGCTTTATGTTTTTCCCACTACTTGCTTTATTCGTATGGTGCCGCCCTCTAGGATACGCGAAGTGAAGTAGTTCATCATGACGCTAATGCAGTGGCGTCGGAACTATTTTTTCCCTGGGGGAGACAAAAGTATGCTCCCTTAAACATCATCATCATGATAATAATCAATTATATTAACATTATAGTTGTTTTTTAAATATCTCGTAATTTATGTTCTTTGAGTACTTCTGCAGGGTCTGTACACTGCTGCTACAATGACTAGTATGCATAAATAATATCAAATATCAAATAATATCAAATAATAAAATCAAATCAAACCCAGTCAAATATTCACTGACTCACGACGATTGTGCCCTCTACACGAGGCAACAGTAGCACCCATAATTCCGTACCTTTTTATTTATCAACGCAAAAGAGCTGTGTACATCTAAATAAATAAAAAAATTCAATTTGCAAAAGAAACACATACTTAGAGCACATTCATATACATGCGTCCTAACCGCGAACATACTACGAGACCTGCACATTCATGCTACAAAATGAAGGCTTACACGAAGAATATTGACAGAGCAAGTGAGTAAAATATACAGGTCAGTTGAAAAAAAAAGTTATACTATGCGTTAACATGTATACACGTAGATTGAACCATGTGCGTTTTATTATCAGAGTACGTGAATGCGCAAGAGATAATTTGTTTTAATTTTGTTCTGAGTATTTCTGATTGTCTGGTGCATCATATTAGGAAAATTTCAGTAGTATGATACGGATGCATTCATATTTCGTAATATATAGTCGTACCGCTGATAACTCTGCGGAGAACTTGTTAAACTGTGCGTTTTTATGCTATTTGCGCAAGCCGCTTAGGGAACCATGGTTTTCGAACAAATCTTAACTGGTTATCGTTCAAAAATATTGGTCATACTGTCCAGTGGGGCTGGTTAGTATCACGATTGCACGAGCCAAATACAAAAGGCAAAGCCAATAAACCATCGATCATTTGGTTGATACCGCAGGCATTGAATATTTGGGCGGGGAGAGCAGTTTTTCAAATGCTTCATACGAAGGCCTTTCAACTATAAATCTTCCGAAAACGGGTAACGCCGAGCTCACTATTTCTTCAGATTTGAGGCCACTCATAAGGGCGAAAAATATCGTCTGATCCTTAGCCATTTTGCCTTCAACAAATAAACCTAACTTTGCTGGAGCCGTCTCAGGCTCAGCAGA
Organism: Haemaphysalis longicornis; assembly: GCF_048455015.1. Taxonomy (NCBI): domain Eukaryota; kingdom Metazoa; phylum Arthropoda; class Arachnida; order Ixodida; family Ixodidae; genus Haemaphysalis; species Haemaphysalis longicornis. Next base: position 417,443,147 of record NW_027526203.1, on the reverse strand, counting down.
AGCCTTCAGGTGCCCCTTGACTGGGGGAGCCGTGCTCCCCCATTTGTACATTAGGGGTAGCCGTCGCTCCCCCTGCACCCCCTGTTCCGACGCCCCTGCGCTAATGAGCGCCGACAGTTGGCGCCTCGATGCCAGCGTCTTCGTGTACGCGCGAATCAAAACGTGCAATAATTTCCTCCTTTTAAAGGGACCCCGAAAAGCTTTGTGAAGGTGGCAATCAAATGCATTCAGGTGGTAGAACACATAACGGGGGATTTTTGAGCCAAGTGTGAGCCCCATACGTTGTACAGATAATTTGTAAACAATTTTTGAAGATCGCCTTTCTCAGCCGATGAGCGCGACGCCGCAGCGAGCCGACCGCGGCTGACGCAACGGCGACCGCGGGTGACGCAACGGCGAAGGCGCCCCCTGATTCGCCCAATCGCCGGCAAGGTCGGCAGCCGGCGGCGTCACTGCCATTGGCTTCCGGCTGCTCTTCCTCCTTCCTGCGCGATCCCGAGGCAAAGGCGGCAAAGGCGGGTCCGCAGTGATTGACGCGAGACTAGGCGCAGGCATGTAGCTAGCTGCTTTAAAGGAGGCAGAGAGGGAGGAGGAGTCGATCGGCAAGTGGGGAGAGGTGCATTTAATTGCTTCTGGAGCAGCTAATACTTAATGTAGATCAATAATTCCAACGGCATTGCATCGCTATATTGGTGCTACGTGACAATACAGGCCTTTTGTAACTTTTACAGAAGGCTTTTCTGGGTCCCTTTAAGCGCATGCGTGTACGCGGGGTGCGGGTGAATTCAGGCACTCTCCGCCACCTACTACTTTCGGTTTCGGTTTCGTTCGCACGGTTTTCAAGGGGTGCTGGTTTCAGTAGGATTTACGCATGTTCCGGCGCGTGCAATCCAGTGTCCAACGTTAATGAGTCTAACGCTGCCATACCGGTGTAATATAAATAGCGATGTGCAAGTTCATATGGATGCACAATAAACATTTGAATGCTCCTGTGAAGGCACATTTCAGTTTCGTGTTTTACCGATTCCTATGAAAGAGCCATCAACCAAAATCCTGTGCAAGCAAACACAGGACCTTGACAAATTCACTTCGGTGTCCCTTTAAAACAATTTTCGCCTATGGGAAAAACGATTTAAAGAGAGCAGACGGTCAGAAAATGTGAAAGAAGGTGAGTAAACAAATCCAACGTTTATTGGCAACGGTGTGGATATTTTATTATGATTGGTATCAGCTGTTATGCAACTATTCGTTATAAGCGTAAACTAGGGTCGAAACAAATTTCATGAACGCCCGCGTCCTCATTTGGCTCCATCCTGCCATGAATCCCCATCGTCCGTTTCTCTCTGCATACCCCAGCTGGCGCCGTCGTCCCAAGATTAGTCTGCACTGGCTTGCATGTCCAAATCGGTCGCCATTTTCACATAGGCGAAAATCGTTTTTGTTTATTTTCAGAATAAACAGATTAGTGCCGTCGTTGTTCCCAGTGTCAAACAAAGTAGACAAATGCGACCTTCGCGTGAAGTTTGAACGCGAACTGAGCAGCGGTTCGCTGAGGAAAAAATTTGTTCCAATTATCGTGGTAACACCGTGTATATATCCGGTACAGACGCGACTTAGCATTTCATGCTATGTAAGCACGAAATGCTGTAAGCGACGGTGAGGAAGTGAAGTGAGAAGGAGAGTGGGTGTGGACCCTTCCTGAGACCGTACAAAAATATTGGCACCATAATGAGACTGCATACATTAGAAAATGAAAATAAGTAAATCTATGAATTCGATCTGCTTTAAACAAGAGGAAATCCACGTTTAACAACTGCATCAGAATTAAAACTCAATTAAACCTTAATTATTCTCACTTATTCAACGAGGAACAGTGACTGGGGAACAGGCAGCTGGCGCCTATATCACTAATAAAACGGTCGTGATCACTGACGTACCTGCGGTGGTGGTGTTGGGGGGGGGAGGGGGGGGGGAGGGGGATAACACGAATTTTTAATAACAAAGGCTACAAAGACGTGATGTCGCGCTCTGTGGAATTTTGGTGTCCAGGGGAAAGGGGGTAGGTTGTGGGGAAAATAAAATAATGGCTACACGTAGATTTTTGTGTGAAACTTAAGTAGTTAAACCCAAGAGGGCGGCCGTTCCGGCGAGAAGAGCTCACTGAGCGCCGCTTAGCAATTTCTGCGATGCCATGCGTAAAGCATTGAGCTTTTACACTTGCTCATGAAGCCCGAAATCGCAGTCGCCCTCACGTAGTAGACGACGCCGAGGTGCGTTTCCGTTCACGTCTGCTTGAAGCAGCAGTGCGCATCGACATTGACAATTGACATAAAAAAACCTGGCAACTTGGCGCCTCCACCCCCACCCCCGAACGAGCTGCTCCAATGGGTTTCGGAACGATAGGGCTGGCACTCTCAGTATAGAGGATGCTATGCCTAGACCTATTCCGGTCAGCGCAATATTTTCCCTATTCCCGCTCCTTCTTTTTTCTTTTTTCTGTACCATTCAGACCACACCTCTTTTTTCCGCTCTCTAGTTTTCGTGTTGTTTAATTAGATTCACAAGCAAAGTCAAATTTCTTCCTTGCCAGTTCCCCCCGAGCATGTATGCATATTTTTGTGGGCCATCACCATCCTCATTATGATCACTATCATCATTGCAATCGTGCCAAGAAGGCACACTGAAGGTATGGTCCCTAGAAATATTTCTAGGGACCATACTGAAGGGTGAGACGACGACGACGGATTCTTGAGCTCATGGCTGAGTGAAACATAACCCTTATTCCCCTGTATTATTTACGCCGTACCGGTGTCACCCTACGGCATGGACGAAAGAAAGCTCAGGAGAGGCCCCGCTAGCCACCGGCTCAATGGGAGGAGTGTGGAAGTGACGTATTTTTTCACGGCCATCGTAGGCCGCGGACAACCGCGTCCTAGCAACGGCGCCGAATGCCGGTCCACCGAGGCCTGACGTCACTGCGTGGCCCAGCCGGTAGAGAGAGAGAGAAAAGACTTTATTTACAGGATCCTGCGTGGGGTAGGTGCCGGCCTCGCAGGGCGCGGTCTACCCTTCTAATGTTCTAGTCTATGCAGTCCTAGAAACACTGGGCCTAGAACTCGAGGGTTGAACCTGACCCGACAGAGAATACTTGGGTTCCCGCGCCCCGCGCTTGCGGGTCACGAGTTCCCGTTCTCCTCTGCCTGGCCAGGGCCCCCTCGAGCCGCTGGATCGCCCATTTCTGAGATTGGCAGTCCACCGAGCGGATCCACCGCTCCATCTGCGCTGGCAGTTCTTGGCGGGCGGTGCTGTCGTGGGCACCAGTTTCTCCGCCATGAGATTCCCCAGCCCTGCCACACACATCACCGTCGGCACCGTCGCACGAACCGCCGCCCGGTATCGCTGCACTGTCACACCTCACTATGTGTTCTAGTGTCGCCAGTTCTTGTTCACATACACTGCACACCGGGCTTGCGAACATCTCGGGACATATGTGGCGCGCCATCGCCGGGGTTAACGCGCACTTCACTTGTAGGTGACGAAGCAACACCGACTCCGCTCGGGAAAGTTCTCGATGCGGGGCCGGATATTCTCTTCTTCCTTCCCTGTGCCTCCTGAGTATCGCGCCGTAGTCGACTAGGTGTTCAGGGTCTTGTTCGTCGCCGACACCCGCGGGGATGCTCTCGCTGTCGTCCCGGCACCTGATGAGTTCTCGGGCCGCTGCGTAGCCAATGGTCGGCGGGCAACGACGAAGCAGACGACAGTGGAGTGAGTGACGGCGGGAGAGGTAGCGCTTGCGCGCAAAATACAAGCTAAATAGGGCGACTGACCAATATAACGGTTCCGGCTGCTGTAGAAGTGACGTCATGGCCTCTCCTAAGCTTTTTCTTTCCTCCATGCCCTACGAGGACTAGAAGCAAACCAGTTATGGCTTACGCCGCCACCTAGTGAGGCCACGCTATACTAAAATAATGGCTTGCACTGACGCCTGACGTAATAAGATGGAAGCTAATGTAACAACCAACACAACGATCATCATCATCTTTAAACAACAGGGCGCTGACACGAGCAAGGGAGCACGTTTCCGAACCAGCCGTCGTCGTCCTCGCCGTTCCTTAACCAGCTATCATCAATGGAGCAGCGCGGTGCGGAGCCTCTCTCAGAGCAGCCAAGTGTGGACCACCTGCTCGTGTGGTACCCCGAGCACCCAAAAGTGCGCTTCAAGCCGCTACCTTTCTACGACCCTCTGTGCGAACTGCACGAACAGGCCACTCTCATCCCTAAAGACAACGTAGGGGGGCCCCAAGAGAACAACTTTGTGTTTAGCTTCGCTCCTCGGCACGTGCGCGAGATTGTCTCCTCGAAGGGCATTTCCACGGGATCGCAGACGGAGTATGCTGTGCAAGTTCAGCTTCGTTTTTGCAGTCTCGAACGACGCACGTTCATTTCTAAGAACGACGTGGATGACGCATACCCACCGGAACTGTGCGTGAAAGTGAACGATCAGCTGTGCCCACTGCCCGACCCCATTCCCGCCAAAACGCCCGGAAAAAAGCCCAAGCGTCCAGGCCAGCCGCTCAGCATAGGCCCCCTGTGCCACCTCTCTTGGATGACACCCAACCGGATCTCGGTCACCTGGACACACAGCAACCTCGGCCGGATATATGTCCTGGCCCTGTACCTGGTGCGGAAGCTGTCACCGGCGACCCTGCTGGAGCGCTTGAAGGCAAAAGAGGTAAATAGTCCAGTCTACACCAGAGCGGAGATCAAACTAATGTTCCGGGAAGACTCAGACGGTGAGATTTCAACCACGGCCATACGTTGGTCCCTTATGTGTCCGCTGAGCAAGATGCGCATGGCCAACCCGTGTCGTGCAATGACGTGTTCGCACCTGCAGTGTTTCGATTTATTGTTCTTCCTGCAAATGAACGAGAGGAAACCCACCTGGATCTGCCCCGTGTGTGGCAAGCCTGCCCCCTTTTCCATGTTGCTCATTGATGGCCTGTTCAAGGAGGTTGCCGAGAAGGCACCGCGTGACTGCTGCGAGGTGCAGTTCCACGAAGATGGCTCCTGGTCCCCGCTTCTGGCCAATGAGACCCACGGCAACAACAGACCCAGCTCGCCGATTGCGTGCACTTCAAGTTGTGCAGCCCCTCTTGCGTCCTCGCCGGGGAAGCAGTCTGGGCAGCCCAGCAAGCGTGCACGCCTGGTGGTCATTGACCTCACTGAGTGTAGTAGTGACGAAGGAGGCGGAGAACACCTCGATACTCACCCCGCAGCTGGGCCTGACGGGATGCAACGAAGACTCAGAGGACGACGACAGGGGCCATAGCTCTGTTCCCTCCCCTGGCGCCCACCTTAGTGTCCCCCACCGCTGGTACGATGCACCTCCCCAATTGCAAAGGGGTTCAGCAAAGCAGTCAGCACAGCTGTCATACTATCCCAGCTCCGTCAGCCTCTCCCACTAATTTTCCAGGTTTTTTTTTAAGTGCAGGTTACAATTCTTTTATTTTCGTAAAGAAAGTGGGGGGGGGAGGGGGGGGGGGGGGAGTAGGCGGCAGATTGGGGACTGGAGCCATAGGTTCGGTCCGAAAAATGGGCCCGTGTTCCTCCACTTTGTTTCCTAACGTACAAATGCTGGAACTTTGTTCTTAGATCAGCCAAACTGCTCGTATATAGAAAGTCGTCTACGCGTGAAGACTAAGGTGCATGGTGTATGGTCACACTTGTGACTAATTTCTTTTCTTTACCCCACAAAAAATGACAATAAGGTATGTCTAAATACTTTATTTTCGCCATGTTATCACGAAGGATTAAACACTCCACTGGGTGTATCAATTTCTAATGGCCAGTTTAGTTGGACCATGCTTTGATCACAAGTCAATGTGTACCGCCTTTTTTGGTTTTGTTTCAGAATGGTTGGCAGATCTTGGAGGACAGTCACCTACAGTAGGACATTGGAAAACACTCCTCTCTGATGCGCTGGCACAAGGAACGGCAAAACGGGAAGCAAGCGTGGGTTTCTCACCGTTTTCTGGCCACACTTTCTGCCAAGCACAATTTTTTTTTTCCATTCTGTGTAATGAGAACAAAGGCCAAATAAACATTCCATGCCATACGGCTTAGCTCAATAGTGTGCGGCAACATTTTATTAGAAGAGCCAACTATTTGCGCGTAACAAGGATGACCCCTGCCAGAGTTATACTGCTCGCCTAAATAGGGGTTTGTTTCTTGGTTTTATTCTGCATTAGGGCATTGGTGCCACTGATTACACGTGCACAACTCATACAGAAACATTTTGCAGGGTAAGGAGGGGAGGTCACGTATAAAGACGTCATGATGAAAGAACACTGTGAAAGTTAGTGAGGGAAAAGGAAAAGGAGGGGCAGATGCGGGGAGGGCAAAAGGAATGGGATTTGACACCGGGTTTGTTGTGCCACAGTGGAGAACAAAGACACTGGTCATATGTTACAAAGGGTCCACGTCGGTGCGCCCTTTAATGACCATTTTTTGGCCTGTATGCCGTTTTAGTGAGCACACCCCCCAGCACGCAGTAGGAACTTGTGAAATAAAGCCGAAAATTGGTACTGGTCACCTGCCAGACTCGTGACTCTGCTATCAAGAAATTCGGGTCGTTGAACCCATGCTGCCGTTGGTAGACCTCGTTTATGTCATGCATTCGACTTCCAATTCTTCGTGATAACTTAAGGATTGCCTTAGGAAATTTAAAAGACTCTCCTAAAAAAGCATACTAGTGGTTACAGCACACATCCTAGGAATGTATCCCCGACATCACACGTGGAAGTGCTAAGGTGTGCAAAGGCTCTAAAAATCACTAAAAAGCTCTGGAGAGTCCAGGCACGCTCGGTTTTTGCACCTTTCGCACCAGCCTTTCCTCATTGTCCGAAGGCTAATGAGATGAGCACCAGTGCCCTGAAGCAACACGTTTAATTATGTGGCTATAGTTAACCAGGACCCCCATCCACCTCAAGCAATAAGACTGACAAATATGAGACACATAACACAGCCATTTTTCTTTAAGGTGAAAGCAAGAAGTGACCCATTCTCGTAAGAATTGTTATCGTACGGTCGAGCAAATTACCGCCACTGTAATGCGTAAATAACAAGCACATGCCTGCATGTGGGACTCGATGGGATTCCGGGTTCGATTTCCAGCCACCGCAACCGCTTTTCTGATGGAGGCGAAAAGCAAAAAAAATGTTCGTGTGTTCGAGATTTCAGCACACGTTAAAGATTCCCAGGTGGTCAAAATTAATCCGGAGCCCTCCACGACGGCGCGCCTTATCACCCGAGAAGCATCGGCGCGTTAAGCCCCACAGTCAATCAATCAATCAATCGATCAATGGGATTCGAACCAGGGCCTCTGGAGTAACAGTTGAATGCGGTACCACTGCGCTATCTCCACTTTTTTTTCCTTTATTGTTGCTGCGCTATCGCCGCAGGTTGACAGTGGTGGAACAAAAGTTGTTGTCGCTGTTGTTGTTCCTTCCTTTGTGGCTCATACCCACTTGGGGATTGGCGAGGAATTTCAGAGGCCAATGGGCGCTTCAGAGGCCAATGGGTGCACTACTCAGAACCATGAATTGAAAACGTAAAAGTTGTACTAGTGCGTGCCGCGTGAAATGTGAACGTGATGGCACACGAGTAGAACACGTGCACACCAGCTGCACAGAACTCTGATTGAAGGAAGCTGTGGCTCGTTTCAATACTATTGCTGAGGTAACTCTCACCATAAGACGAAAAAACAAAAACGAAGAGACTTAAACACGGCTTAGCAGAAAAAATGCTGGTCAACGCTATTACTACCAAAAGACAAAGAATTGAATTTGAAGGAGTTGCACATACAATATAGCATTAAAAATTGTTAATTAGTATCGCCAGGCTTTCACTTTTAAAGCAGGAAAGCAGACTTAAGTGCAGACAGGAATTTTTTTTCATGTTATGACAGTTTTAGCTTCACACACATACAGAGTGCGCGTACGCAAACGTGAAGACTACGTAGCTAGCCCGCATGTAGTTTGAAACCCTTTTGGTTACGCGTACGCGACACACTCCACGCGTACGGCGTTCGGATGCTTGCGCTATCCGCCCATAGCCGTGCGTTACTCCTAGTGCAATCTACTGAGACACAGATGCTGGTGTAGTGCGACGGCAAGGCGTGAAGGCTGGGGCATTGAAAAGGCATGGCAACGCGAATCGGAAATATTTAAAAGAAAGCGTCTATTTGCACATAGTAGAACATGAGTGACCAAGCCCGTGGCTGGAACAAAAGAAGGAACAAACAAGCGAGTGCATCCCAGACCTCCTTGGGGCCTGGAGCTACGTCGGCGTAATGGCACTGAAGGTGGCGCTAGTGATGAGCTAGTGATTATAGCATAGGCTGGCACTCACACCCCACACCAGCCTGGTTGACCACGTATCGTGGTCACAGATGTGCACAGATTGCCCACAATGGTCAAGACCACACTGACACACACGGGGAAACAGTGCCGCACGCTTCACTCACGCACAAAAGTGCACAAAATCATCTAAGTGGCTAGGCAGCCGTCGAATGCGTTGTGGCCGTTTAGGCTGTTGCTGCACTGGCAAGGTGAGTGTACACTGTGCTGCTTCCTTGCACTGGAAGTTTGATGCACACTTGCCCTGGCTTCGAACTGACTTTGCCCTGACTTTGCCCTGGCTTCGAAGTTCGTGAAAGGCACGCAAATCGTCCTTGCACAGGAGGTTGATGACAGCTTCTCAAGTTGGCAAACAGTCTCATGACCTCGGCTGAGCTTTGTGGAGCAAACAGTATGCCACGCATGCTAAGCACAAAGTCCTTGCTCGTCTTGTGGCCAAACGCTGAATGGTCGATGCTGCTGCGAAGCTTTCCAGCTGAAGCACATCGATGCCACTCACGAAGTGGTCAGCCAGGCGCTGGCACAAGTTGTCCTTGGTCTGTTCTGGTACCGCAGATGGCCGAGAGTTGGGCGGTGGCTGTAGTTGAGTAGTAGTCTCTTGCATAGGCCGTGGCTGGTTGCCGTTGTTGACAGGCTAGGAACCCGTAGGCAGTTGTCTCATGAGAGTTAATTTTTCTGGCTATTGACAAAGTTCTGGGCATGTTGGGCCTGCTTTAAGCTGTTGGCTGGGCTGGAAGTAGTTGGCGGGCGGCTCACCGACAGTATGGACTCTTTCTGGTTGTTGAAGGAATTCTGGCCATGCTAGACTTGTTTTGAGCCGTTAACAAGCGAGTTATTGGATTTGGGCACCCGTGGCTTTGACTTTTTCAGGCTACTACTTGAGGGCAACGTTTGGGCTCCCAACGCTTGCCATGGTGGCTGCTGTGGCAAAGGCAACGGATCATGTTGCAGGCAGTCTTTGCCACTGGGGCTGGCTTGAGGAAAAAGGAGTGACCTAGCTGGGATCACAGCATTTGCCCTTCTTGGGATTAGCTTTTGGTTTGCGATAATGGTAACATTCGTGGCTGTATGCTGCAAGTGCGTTGGTTTCGGTGGCTCAAAGATGAGATGTGCTTGTGCTGCCGCAAACCAGTCCTCACCAAGAATGAGGGGAAGTACATTAGCCTCCAAAACAGCAGCTTCAACTCCTGTGACTAGGCCAATCGATATCTTTAAAAGAGCCATGAAGAGAAAAAACCAGTTTGGTTCATTCAAAAGTTTGCCCCGTTAGGATAATACTGACACCACTTTTAATGCGAACTTTGCTCAAATGAGCTACATAATTAGGAAAAAAGGGACTGGCCATGCGACTGACTAGCTCATTTTCCGCAACAGAACCTATGTCATACCAGCCAGCTCTGCGATTGGCGGAGGGCGGCAAAAGCAAACGCAAATTAGGCAGAGCTTACAAGCTTGCCGAACGAGCTATTTGCACTTAAATTTAGGGCACATTCTTTTTAAAGCCGTAAGAATGGTGGGACAAACAGAGGAAGTTATGAAAGTACACGTAAACATAGAAGTACCGATGCGTACTGCTGTTGGTACTGTGCGCATTATGCTTGGTTTAGCTGCACAGGACTGCGGGGCTTTGGGCTTGTCTCAGACGACACTGGCCGATTGACGCAAGCAACGGTGTCTTACGTGACCATATTTGTCGAGCGAGCACTATGTTTCAGAAATGATTATTTTCTCCCTGAACAAAAACAAGCCAGGTTTAAATACGGTCCAAAACAAACCAAAGTTAGAAAACGGCTTGCCACGGTATGGTGGTGCCATCTATGTTCACTAATAGTAAACAAGTCTTCCCAATCGGCTGCAAAGTGGTCGTTCCCTGTGATGTCATTGCAGACAACGAAAATGCGCGATTCAGCGGGAAAATCAAAATTTTAACTTAAATTAATTTCTCAGTGAATAAAGCATCGTTTGCATTCGGACAAGCGCTGGGGGCACGATAAAATACGAAATCTTTTGAATAACACAAACTTGTATTTTGTCTCCATGGCTCCTATAAAAATGCAGCACCACCAGGAAGAATTGCGCCTCCTCCGACAACAGCAATAGGGGCTTAGTAAATGCACGGGATGACCATGCTTGCAGGCACACAGGTTTCAGATATTAGTGTCATCTTGGATCCCGAGTCAGGAAACGCTTCGCATTCACCGACTCCCATGACAGTGGCGTTGAAAAAAGGGCATTGCTGTTGCCAGCCGTCAAGCGTAACGCGTGCACAGTGCAGTGCTAGCGGCAACTGTGCCTTGGGCGCGGTTGGAGGTGCTGATATTATGACTGCAGGTAAGCGGTTGGTGCGTGTAGGGCATTTGGATGCCAAGTGCCCCGAAGTATGACAATGGTAGCAGACTGCTTGAGACAGGTCTTGGCCACAATGAAAAGCAGGGGTGCCATACTGTGCTCAAATGGCTGCATTAGCGGCTTCTTGTTGATCAGTGGCCAGCTCTGGGCTGTGGTGGTGATGGTTCTGGGTGAGACTGCTGAAGCTCCGCAGGCATAGAGACAGGAAATGGTTGCGTCGGCGGCTTCGCAGAACTGGCAACTGGCTTAGTTTGGCATGGAGATGTTGCGCACTCTTGTTGAGGCTAGTGCAGGTGGTGATAAAATCAACTACCATAGGTGGCCGATTGGCTGCTATGGCGGCGAGGATGTGTTCGCGTAAACCCTGCAGCAGGTAGTCGATATTTTGGGCATCACAGAGAGCTTTACAGGGCAATGCTCAATGATTCGCAACTTGGCAAAGGCATACTGGTGCAAAGTTTCACCTGGGGCCTGGGATACCTTCATAACCTGTTCTTGCCACTCGATGAGGGTCAATTCTGTGGAGAATGTGTCTTTGATGGCTGCACTCCAGGTGCCCCAAGTGGCGTATACGTTACCGAACGCGAGATGCCAGTTTCGCGCCGTACCTTTGAGCTTGCTAGCAGCGATCAGGTGTGTGGTGGCATCGTCCCACAAAGACAGCTGCTGCACTCGATGCACGTCGTCAAGCCACACGTTGACGCTGTGGCTGTGCAAACCGTCAAACTGCGGAATGGAAGATGACAGGTCGGGCAGTGTCGTCACCGTCGTTGCAGGACGAGGTAGCTGCTTGAACAGCAAGGCAGGACTGTGTACCGTGGTTTGGTCTAGCATCAAAGGCACCGCGGCGGACAAGGCTAGCCAAAGGCTAACCGGGGTGCTACCTTCACGCTGCAGCTGAATGTCAACTTCGAGTCACTGAAAGAAGTCATCTTTGGAACCGGCGGTGTCCAGTTGTCGCCGTGCCAATTCTTCCCATGAGGTCGATGCCAAGGCGCGACATAGTCACACAGTAGAGGCGCTCCTACACAATTCCCGGCATGATATTCCGCCGAGCCGGCTGTACTGCAGGCGGTCACACACACAACACAATCTTGCTGGCGCGTTCACCTGCAAGCGCACAGAGACGCTCACAAGAAGGCGAGCGAGCGAACGGCGAGAAGCGCTCGGGGGAGAAGACAAAATGGCGCACTGGCTGTCGAACGGCGAAGGCCGGCTTCGTTACCGCGTTGGCGTACTTGCATGGCTGCGTGGCTGCACAGAGGCTCGGGTGTCGACGGCGCCAGATGTGAGGGCTGGGCGTGAAGGCTGGGGCGTTGAAGAGGCATGGCGAGGCGAATCGCACACATTCAAAATAAAGCGTTTATTTGCACATAGTAGACCACGGCCACCGCCTTGAGGGGCGGCACCATTTCGTCGCCATTCCGAGAGGTGGCGCTGGCGTTGGGTGCGATGCTCGCCCTGGCCATGTGTTTTCGCTGTGCTGTTGGTGCTCGCCTGTTAATCACGTCTGTATTAACGTATTAGCTCTGTGCTGTCATCGTGCATATATATTTTACTGGATCTCTGAAGTGTCGGTGCGGTTTATTGACGTGCTGCGCGCCGGGCTGCCGTTCGGGGTACATATGCTTCGGCAGCGGCAAAGTCCGTGCCGCGGCATTTCTTCAAAGCGCCGAAGTATAGTGCCTAGAATAGTATATTCTAGGCACTATAGCCGAAGGGTCCTGACGGATTGAAGGTGTGGGAAAGCGCGATTCCGCGGAAAAACTTCAACGTTACGTCATAAACATGCGTTTGGGGCATTCATTGTGAGCCTCAATTGACATCGTCAACTGTTACGAATACGTCCTGAACGGTCAAACTGTTAATATACCGCAATGCAGGTGGACCCTGAGGGACGGCGCGGCGCCCCGTATTTTACCTGACATACCTGAGCATCTGTCGACGCCAAATGCGTCAAAGTCATGCCGAAAACCACCCAAAGGGAGGACAGTGGTTCCCACGCATGTTGCGTCCTGCCAAAATGATGGGCCTAATTGTGCGATGAAACTGGCGCAAGTGGCGGTATGAGTGGTGTAGAAAACGCCGAAGTCAGCACGTACGTTAGGAACTGTGCTGTGGTTTCGCGGTTATGCAGGAATTCAGCAAAAGTCCAACATTTCAATCGTAGAATGTTAAGGCTTCACCCACCCAGGTTATCTTCTAGAAGCTCGAAGATTCTGGGGACATTGTGCTGATTGAGAAGGGTGTAGTAGTCAAGCAAAACTTGTCGGTTGAAGTTTGTTCAAGAGGAGTGATTTCCCGTAGTGCAGCTACAACGATAAAAATGGGAATATTCACCCTCAGCTGACAAGCCAGAAGAATGTAGCAACATTTCTTCGCTACATTGTTGCCTTAAAGGTCAGCCCTTGGTACGAATGTTACCTGTTTACAGGCATTTCATCCGCTAAAACAACCGTGAAAGGGCAGTGTGTGGGCTACAACAAATGCGTGGTGTTGTCAATTCAAAACATTTACCCTACCCGGCGCGGTGGCTTAGGCGCTGTGCTGCTGGGCGCAAGGATTCGGGTTCGATTCCCGGCCGCGGCGGCCGGTATTTTGATAGAGGCGGGAAATGAAAAGACCCGTGTGTTCGAGATTTCGGTGCACGTTCAAGATCCCCTACGTGGTCAAAATTAATCTGGAGCCCACCACTACGGCGCGCCGCATCGCCTGTGAAGCGTCGGCGCGTTCAACCTCTGATAAATCAATCTGACTAGTCAAAACTGGGAAGTGTTGCCTATCTGTAGATTGAAAAAGAAACGAGCAGGAAAAATCTACAGAGAAAAAGTTTGGAAGGCAGCATAAACGATGGCTCAACAGAAAAACTACCAGTCTAAACGCTTAAAAAAAAAAAAGGGGGTATATCCGGGCTACGAGAAGATAAAGGAAAGTTTCTGTGACCCTAATAGACAGTCCATCAGATTTACAAACCAACAAAAAAGCATAGCACGACAAACATTCTTATTCGAGAAAAAAGTTTATTTCTTTTACGAAACAACAATTATACCTGCCAAAGAAACAAAAGGATTTGAAAACGATTGGTTTAATAATTGGTTTAATTTTCTTTTTTGACAGCGAAGCTGCTTAGCAAATCGTAATTTTTCGTGTCCGCAGTTAAAAATACCAAGAATTTGCTGAGCGCGGGCCTCGCGGCGACTGCCCGGCAGTTAACAAAATCAAGAAAATGCCTAGCGCTCGTGTGTGTGTGCCTCGCGACTAGCGCCCAGCGTCCCCTGCGCACGTTTGTCAAGCCATGAATACCCACTAAGGGAGATTAGCCAAGATTGGGGCGACCACCCGGTAATTTTAAAAACAAAGGAAATTCCGAGCGCTCGTGTGTGCGTGCCTCACGGCGACAGCCCAGCGTCCCCGGAGCACGTTTATCAGGTCAAGCATACCCACTTAGGGGAGATTAGGCAAGATTGGTCTTCCCCCTCAAAAAAAAAAAAAAAAAAACTCCAGCGTTCGCTGTAATCGTGGCAACACTTGCTCGGAACGAGAAAGACACGCAGGTCACGGGTTCGATTCCCGCGGCCGCTTTTCTGATGGAGGCGAGAAGCGAAAGCGCCCGTGTGTTCGAGATTTCGGCGCACGTTAAAGATCCCCAGGTGGTCAAAATTACTTCAATCAATCAATCAAGACACGTACGCCCCTCCAAGGTGATGTCCAATGATTATCACTTCAAAAAAAAAAATGCAAGAAAATCACACTTATACCAACTATGATGGAGTAAGGTTGTTGCGGCAGCGAAGAACAAACAAATTGGCTGCAATCGTGAACCTAAACCTTCGTGATGGTCGTGAATTGGTTGATTGATTTGATTGATTGTAGGGTTTAACGCACCGACGCAACGCAGGCGATGAAGCGCGCCGTACTGGAGGGCTCCGGTTTAATTTCGACCACCTGGGGATCTTTAACGTGCGCCGAAATCTCGCACACACGGGCGTTTTTGCTTTTCGCCTCCATCAGAAAAGCGGCCGCCATGGGCGGGAATCGAACCCGTGACCTCGTGTTCAGCAGCGCAACGCCTTAGCCACTCGAGCCACCGCTGCGGGTTCGTGAATTGGCTGCGTCCAGCTTCGCTATCTTCAAGTCTTGCGCGTTAGTGTGAGCTTCTTTCATATTTTATCAATAAAGCCAACTACTGTGGCAGCACTTGGTTTCCAATGGGCTCACCTGATCAATTTTGTTGGGATTGTAAATATGTTCCTGTGAAAATGTACCTACTGCATTTGCTTCCACAGCATAAATAAAAATGGCGAGGCATCTTTTAGCGGCCGAGGACAAGCGGACTGCGCAGTGTTTGCCTTGACTTTTTTTTTTTTTTGTCGTCTTCAGTACAGCTTGTTTCTCGTCGTAATGTCGATAAAAATGTAATGCTCTTGTCACTAAAGCGTAAGATTGGAGAGAAGTTGGATTTTGCATGCAAAGAAGAACGTTAGCAGTGTGTGGTGGTCGTTCACCGGCGCCTTTCCAAGCAAGGAGTAGCAGACTACGCGCCGAGACCGATATCAACTAGCGTCACAAAATATTTATTTAGTGGCTCTATTTAGTTGTTCTAATCTTATTTATTTAGTAGCTCTAATCTATTTAGTGGCTCTAAAGCTTATTAAGTGGCTCTAATCTCAACGCTACCGCAGCGCCACCGCCTGGTCGGCGGCAGCGCCGGCGCGCATCGTGGTACTGGAAGGCCGCGCTCTTTGCCAACTGACCCAATCTAAAAATACTGAACACGACTGACCACGACGGCAGCGAAACAAAAGAAGGAACAAACAAGCGAGCGGGTAACAGACCTATACAGGGTGACAACTTAAGAACGGCACCGGAAGTTGCGGCTGTGCCTTATCACCGTAGCCGGATGTTTCTCCGCGCGGCGCAAGTAGGGCGTTACTGGGGATATTTTGAACATGGCGTGAGCCGTTCCCGTGATTTTTTGGACTTAATATGCTTTTAAACGACTCCAGTGACGATAAACAAACTGCGTGAGACAAGGCAGACGATATCACGCATTCCTAGCAAACCCCTTTCAAAACGCGTGCGCACTGACGTCACGGGTCCGGCGTTTTAGCGGAGTGATACACTACATGAGGTGGTGCCGTTCTTGAGTTGCGGCGTCGGCGTAATGGCACTGAAGATGGCGCTAGTGATTAGCTAGTGATTATGGCATAATCTGGCGCTCACAGTAGCCGTTCGTGATCTCGCCAGCCCGTTGTTATGACGACGAAAGCGCTACGTCGCCAGACTCCTCAACGCGTAAAGCATTGAGCTTTTACACTGGCTCAAGAAGCGGGAAATCACAGACTACCTTGCGTAGCAGACGACGCCGAGGTGCGTTTCCCTTCACGTTAGCTTGAAGCACCAGCACGCATCGACATTGCAATAAAAACATAACTTGGCGCCTCCCCCTTGGACGGGCTGCTTGAATAAGTTTCGTAACGACAGGGCTGGCACTCTCAGTATACAGGACGCTATGGCTAGACCCATGGAGGAAAGAATGGCTAGACCCATTCCGGTCATGGTAATATTTTCCCCACTACCGCTCCTTCCTTTTTTTCTTCTTTCTTTACCATTGAGACGACACCTTTTTCTACTCTCCAGTTTTCGTGTTGTTTCACAGGTTAAATCAAATTGTTCCTTGCCAATACCCCTGAACGCTCATGAACTAATTTTGTGGGCCATCACCATCATCATCATGATCCATATAATTTTTGTAATGGTGCCAAGAAGGCACATTGAAGGGGCGATACGATGACGACGGATTCTTGAGCTCGTGGCTGAATGAAACAGAACCCTTATTCCCATGTATTATCACCGCCGTACCGGTGTAACCCTACAGGGACGAGGTGCAAAACAGTAACGGCTTATGCCGCCACCTAGTGAGGCCACGTTATACTAAAACAATGAAATGCACTTATGCCTGGCGTAACAAGGTGGAAACTGGGGTAACACGCAACACTACGATCATCATCATCCTAATTGTCGATGTGGAACAAGAGGGCGCTGACTCGCGCTCACGAGAACGTTTCTGAAGCCAGCCGTGGTCGCCGTGGTCGTCATCCGCGTTCGTGAACCAGCTAGCATCAATGAACCAGCGCGGTGCGAAGCCTCTCTCGTGGCAGCCCAGTGTGGGCCCCCTGATCGTGTGGTACGCCGAGCACCCAAAAGTGCGCTTCAAGCCGCTGCCTTTCTACGACACTCTGTACGCCCTGCACGAACCGGCCACCCTCATCCCTAACGACAACGTAGGGGGGCCCCAAGAGAACAACTATGTGTTTAGCTTCGCTCCTCAGCACGTGTGCGACATTGTCTCCTCGAAGGGCATTTTCACTGGATCGCTGGCGGAGTATGCTGTGCAAGTTCAACTTCGTTTTTGCCGTCTCAAAGCAAGCTATGAGCTGGATGACGCTTACCCGCCGGACATGTGTGTGAAAGTCAACGATCAGCTGTGCCCACTGCCCGACCCTATTCCCACCAAGAAGCCCGGGGAGCAGCTCAAACGTCCAGGCCGGCCGCTCAGCATCGTCTCTCTGTGCCACCTCTCTTCGGCGACCCCCAACCGCATCTCGGTCACCTGGACGTACAGCAAGTTCGGCCCGGTATATGCCCTGGCCGTTTACCTGGTGCGGAAGCTGTCACCGGCGACCCTGCTGGAGCGGTTAAAGGTAACCGCGCTGGGTAATCCAGTCTACACTACAAATGAGATTAAACTTATGTTGCGGCAAGACCCCGACTGTCAGATTTCAACCACGACCCTGCGTTGGTCCCTTATGTGTCCGCTGAGCAAGATGCGCATGGCCACGCCGTGTCGTGCAATGACGTGTTCGCACCTGCAGTGCTTCGACTTATTGTTCTTCCTGCAAATGAACGAGAGGAAACCCACCTGGATCTGCCCCGTGTGTGGCAAGCCTGCCCCCTTCTCCATGTTGCTCATTGATGGCCTGTTCAAGGAGGTTGCCGAGAAGGCACCGCGCGACTGCTGCGAGGTGCAGTTCCACGAAGATGGCTCCTGGTCCCCGCTTCTGGCCAATGAGACCCACGGCAACAACAGACCCAGCTCGTCGATTGCGTCCACCTCAAGTTGTGCAGCCCCTCTTGCGACCTCGCCGGGGAAGCAGTCTGGGCAGCCCAGCAAGCGTCCGCGTCTTGTGGTCATTGACCTCACTGAGTGTAGTAGTGATGAAGAAGCTGGCGGAGGGAACCCCGATGCCAACCCCCAAGCTGGCCCTAACAGGATGCAGCCGCGAAGGGGAGGACGACGACAGGGTCCAAGCTCGGTTCCCGCCCCTGGCGCCCACCTTGGTGTCCCCCACCGCTGGTACGATGCACCTCCCCAATTGCAAGGGGTTCCGCGAACCAGTCAGCACAGCTATGTCGTACAATCCCAGCTCCGTCAGCCTCTCCCACTAATTTTCACGGTTTTTTAAAGTGGAGGTTACAATTTATTATCGGAAAGAACGGGGAGGGGGAGGGGGGGTTACGCCTATTGGGGACCGAAGCCGTAGGTTCGGTCCGAACAATGGGCCCCTGTTTTCCTTTTCTTTGTTTCCTAACATAGAAATGCTAGAACATTTTTAAAAAATCAGCCACACTGCTCCTTTATTGAGAACGGTCGTCGACGCGTAAGGACTAATGGGCATGGCGTATGCTGACACTTGTGACTTATTGATTTTCTTTACCCCACAAAAAATGACAATATCGTTTGTCTAAATACTTCATTTTCGCCACGTTATCACGAAGAAACAATAAACACTCCACTTGGTGTATTAATTTCTAATGGCCAGCTTCATTGGACCATGTGTTGATCATAACTCAATGGGTACCGAATCTTTTTGTTTCAGAACGGTTCGCACATCTTGGAGGACAGTTACCTGCAGTAGTACACTGGAAAGCGCTGCTCTCTGATGCGCTGGCAGAAGGAACGGCGAAACGGGAAGCAAGCGCGGGTTTCTTACCGTTTTCCGGCCACGCTGTCTGCCAAGCACAATTCCCTGTTTTTTTTTTCCATTCTATGTAATGAGAACAAAGGCCAAATAAACAGTCTATGCCATACGGTTTTGCTCAATAGTGCACGGTGACATTTTATTAGAAATACCCGCGAGCAACACGAATGAATCCTGCAAGAGTTATGCTGCTCGACTAAATAGGAGTTTTTTTCTTGGTTTTATTGTGCATTAGGGCATTGGTGCCACTGATCACACGTGCACAACTCATACAGAAACAATTGGCAGGTTGAGAAGAGGGGAGGTAACGTATAAAAACGCCACCATGAAAGAACACGACAAAATATAGTGTAAGAAGAGGGAAAGGAGGGAAAGACGAGGGGAGGGGGAAAGGAATGAGATTTGACACCGGTTTCGTTGTGCCACAGTGAGAACAAAGACACCGGTCATTTGTTACAAAGGGTCCACGTCGGTGCACCTGTTAATGACCGTTTCAGAGAGCACGCACCCAAGCACGCAGTAGGAACTCATGAAAAAAAAAAAAAACGAAAATTGGTACTGGTCACTTGCCAAAGTTGTAACTATGGCCGTTGAACCCACGCGGCCGTTGGTAGACCTCGTTAATGTCATGCATTCGACTCACAATTCTTCGTGATAACTTAATAGTTGCCTTAGGAAATTTGAAGGACGCTGCTGAGCACGAGGTCGCGTGTTCGATTCCCGGCCGGGGCGGCCGCTTTTCTGATGGAGGCGACAAGCAAAAACGCCCGTGTGTGCGAGATTTCGGCGCACGTTAAAGATCCCCAGGTGGTCAAAATTAATCCGGTGTCCTCCACTACGGCGCGCATCATCGCCTGCGTTGGGTCGGCGCGTTAAACCTTACAATCAAATTTGAAGGACTCTTCTGGAAAGGCATAGTGGTGGTTACAGCACACATCCTAGGAACGTATCCCCGACGTCACACGCGGAAGGGCTAAGGTGTGCAAAGGCTCCAAAAATCACTAAAAAGCTCCCTAGAGTCCAGGCACGCTCGGTTTTTGCACCTTTCGCACCAGCCTTTCCTTGTTCTCCGAGGGCTTATGAGATGAGCACCAGTGCCTATGATGAAACACGTTTAATTATGTGGCGATAAGTAACCAGTGCCCACATACACCTCAAACAATAGATTGACGACAAATACGAGACACATACACAGTCATTGTTCTTTAAGGCGAAAGCAAGAAGTGGCCCATTCTGCGAAAAATCGTCAAGTCCTTGGTGTAATAATTGTTGTTGTCCGGTTAAAAAAATGACCGCCACTGTAATGCGTAAATAACAAGCACATGTCTGACTCGATGAAATTCGAAACAGGGCCTCTGCAGTACAGATGAATGCGCTACCACAGCGCTATCTCCGCTTTTTTTTTCTTTATTGTCGCTCCGCTATCGCCGTAGTTTGGCAGTGGTGGAACAAAAGTTGTCGCTGTTGTTGTTCCTTCCTTTGAGGCTCATACCCACTTGGGAGATTGGCCAGGAATCGGGAGCTTCGGAGGCCAACGGGCGCGCTACTCAGAATTATGAATTGGAAACGTAAAAGTTGTACTAGTGCGTGCCGCGTGAAATCTGAACGGGATGGCACGTGAGTAGAACACGTGCACACCAGCCGCACAGAACTCTGATTGAAGGAAGCTGTGTCTCGTTTCAATACTATTGCTGAGGTAACGCTCCCCATAAGACGAAAAAATAAAAGCGAAGAAATATACGCAAACACGGCGTAGCAGAGCTAAAATGTCGGCCGAGGCGATTGGCACCAAAAGACAAAGAAATGAATGTGAAGAAGGAGTTGCAAATACGATATAGCATTAAAAAACGTTAATTAGTATCGCCAGGCTTCCGCTTTCAAAGCAGGAAAGCAAACTTTAGTGCCTATAAGAATTTTTTTAGACAGTTTTAGTTTCATGGGCGTTCGGAGTTCATGTACGCAAACGTGAAAAGACTATGTAGCCTACGCGAATGCACTTTGAAACTCTTTTAGTTTCACCAGAACTCTGGTTTCACGTACGCGACGCACTCCGCGCCTAGGGCGTTTGGATGCACGCGCTCTTCACCCATAGCCGCGCGTAGGGTATTGGCAGTCCCTATCCGCACGCCTCGCGCGGATTATTTTTAAAACTGTCCGCACGCCTCGCGCGGATAACTTTTAAAACTGTCCGCACGCCTCGCGCGGATAACTTTTAAAATTGTCCGCACGCCTCGAGCCCGAATGCAGCCAATGCAGTGATGCAGTGCCGTGTGCCGAGTTTCTTCCGCATTCAACTTGGATGCTATCCGCGTGTTGCGTTGTCGTGGCTGGTTACTTTAGTCATTGCTTTAGTGTTCGCTAGTACGATGATTTCCTTACTTAAACCAAGTGCAGCGTCGGTCTGCTAACGCTCGGCTTCGCGTTGTGTGCTGTCTTGAGCCAGCCAGCTCACGGTTGAAGCCGGCGTGCTAAGCCCTCGTCGGAGAAACGGCGACCACGACGACACCGACCCATCTCCGGAAGAATCGAGGACGGAGTTTGCCATCGCTAGTTCTGCACTTCCTATCCTACAAGCCACGTTGCAACAATGTGCCAGAGATCACCACACGAACAAATGCCGTGCTGTGATATGGCGAATACTGTGAGGTGAAGATGATTGTGTGCATCGGGGTGTAGTGCTCGATGTACTGCCACATTCGTCTTGTGATTGCGGTGACGGCGTTGCACATGGTAAATGCACGAATGAGGTGGGGCCGAGTGCAGGGTGCGTTCTCTGCGCTATCGCCCTTCATGTCTGCGCACTCGGCGGCTGAGTTCGATTCTTTCATGGGCAGCGATTGCTGCAGGCAGCCGTTGCAAGCAATGCGCGGTTGCACTAGTCAGCTACGGTCGCCTTGGCGTTTGTTTATCGCCCGAGGTTCTTTCTTTCAACGTAGCTGCTACCCGCGTAACATTGAAGAAAAAAAAAAGGTGATTATCGCACGGAACTGATAACCTGAGCATGCGTGTGTGGTATATTCTGTGCAGACCTTGAGTGCTTAGTATTGTTCTGCTGGTGCTTGCTTGCTACTGCGCGTATTAGTTTTCAGGCTAGAGGAACAGGCACAGTGCCAAAGCGATACTGAATCATGCATTGGTTTTGAAAACAACACGAGGGTACGTAGAATAACGCTCACAGCACAAAATAAAAACAACCAATGAAAAAAAAAAACCAGCGCTGTTTGCTGTCCTTTAATGTGCCCGTTTTTTTTTATTGTGAGCATTATGGTTTACCAACTAGCTGGCCCCCTCGTGTCCTAGCTGTGCTAGATGTGATGAGGCGTCAAAGGCCCGTCGAAAACACTGCGTATGAAAAATCAGTCGACTTCTTGCCAGGTATAAAAATTCAGTTCGAAATTACAAGCGCTCCATTTTAAAGCACTCGCTTTTGTGGAAACTGCTGTTGTGAGAAGCGAGTCTGATGCATTTAAATAACACACATCATTGCCACATTCTTGCTAGGTAGCGGCACATTGTATGCACTGCTATTATGAGCACATTAAAGCATTATAAATGTAGTATTCATGCCGAGAGAGAGAGAGAGAAATCTGTACTATATAGGCAGCCATAGTCCAGGTTGCCTGGCCGTCTCCTAATCTTCATTAGAAGACGGCCAGTCTGCAAATCTCACAGAGTTCCTCACTATGACCACCAGAAGTTCTTGCATCAACTTCACGTCCACACCATGATCTGCGCTCAGCCAGTCTTCCCAGGAAGCGTGTGGCGGCAGGTATAGTGGATGGTACCCCCAGAAGAGGGGTAGTACTGGTGGGGTGTGAAGGGCAGTTGGTTGTCGGTCAAGTGGGGCAGGAGGATTACATTTATATAGTGGACACGAGGCTGGGCAAGAAGGGAAGGGGTTTGTGCATTTCGGACCATAGATGCAGCTTCACGAGACAGGGTGAGGTGGGGGACCCGGAAAGACTGCCTGGTTCTAGCACATGTGCAATATGTGGGCTTGGATATAAAGCTTCTCAGCAAAACTGTACACAACTCAGGATCTGCTATGATGCCAAAGAGGGCACTGGCAAGCATTTCATCACACGAGTTCTTGGTGTGTTACGTCTTTCCTTTGTCATTGTTCCAGCCATGCTGTTTTTTCCTGTTGTGCAGAACCAACACACTGCCACTGTTGTATATTTTATCACATGATGCGACATGTGTTGACCCCTAGCCAAAAATTCTGTGTGCGTGCATTATGTGTCGGTCCAAATTTTTCTGTTCAATATACTCTATATGGTAATAGAGGAGCTAGAGCCAAAAGCAAAACAGGGTTCGCACAGGTCCTTGAAAACCTTGAAAACCCTTGAATTTAGAAGTGTCAATTTCAAGGCCTGGAAAGTCCTGGAATTTTTAAATGGTCCTTGAAAACCCTTGATTTTTCCGGAGAGAATCAATGGCCCTGTCTTTTCACAAGAATTCAGAGTGTTTATCGTGGATTTTAGGTGCTAACAAATGTAAAGAAACATCGCAACAATTAAGTTTCAGTGTATTGCGTGAAATTACAAGTTTGGTGGGAGCAGACACTTGTCAATCCAATCCATGTCACGATAGAATCCAGTGAAAGCCAGCTTCTGTTCTCTATCTTGCATCTTCCATATAGTCTGTGGACGCATGCTCCTTGCATATTTCCTGTGCCTCATACGCTCCATCTGCGTTTGCTTTTTTGTGAAAATGGTGGACGTGTACATTGTTCATCCTGCCTTGCAGCAACACTTGCGGATTTAATTTTAGCTGATACTCTTGCTGACAAAGGAGGAGATGCAGGCAACATTAACTAAGTTTTAAAATCAAACAGCCTCAGCAAACACAAAGTAAAAAGAAAAACCTCTAAATACCAGCCATGAAATAAAAAATAAAGCTGGGGAAGCATTTACGAACCCGTTAGCAACTATCTAAATGTGCACTAATTTGCTTAGGTATTGTGCAATAAAAAAACTTTTTCATTGTGTTGGAAAAATTATAAATAATCCCATATAAAACTTTAGATGGGGACCTTGAAAATGTGTTTTCTGGTCCTTGAAAGTCCTTGAAAACCCTTGAATTTTCGCTTTTCAAGCCTGTACGAACCCTGAAACACTTCAAAAGCAAATTCCAACCTGTGCCACCAGTGTATACATTCACTCTTGAGGAGGGGAATTATATCACAGTCATCACAGTGTGTGCCTTTGAAAGTTCTTTCCAGAGAGGATGTATCTGTTAATCTTTTGCATTATGAGTGCATGAGACGGCACACATATTAAAAGAGTAGTTACTCATAATGTTCAGTTCTTCCTACGAGACTGAACTGGGCCAATCTTGTTACTATAGGCAGTGCAAGTGTTTCAAGATATGTACTCGCTCGTGTTGTGGTGTTCATCAATTTCCTTTTCTTGGGTTGGTGTTCTGCCTTTTTTTTTTTTGCACCGTTTTACCTTTTGAATTCGTGCGAAGCTTGAAATTGTTTTATGAAACAGTAAAGTTCCAACTTCTAAAAGATTACACACACAAGAAGCTATTTGCATAGTTGCTCAAATTGGAAATTTCATGTCAGTAGTCCTTTAAATCACCTTTATTCTTCACAGGAACAAGGAAGATGAGAACAGGGCTGCTTTCGACATAGGTGCCTTAGTAACACCACTCTTCACTCAGCACAAAGGAAAAAGGAAACACAAAATTTCGTTTCAGGTTGCTATAAAAGGACCATTACCTTCTTCATAATTTTGTAATGAAAAGGGAAATAGGTGACATCAGTGCCAGAGAAAGGTGCCCGGAAATTGTTTTCATTCATGTCATGGGCAGGTAGAATGCAGTAGCTTCTGGTGGTATTATGCAAAGGGAGGGGTAGTAATGTGGAGTCATATGCGTGATTGTTAAACACATTATTGTTGCATTTTATTGAGTGCCGGAAATGCCACAGTTGAAACACCTTACATGATACAATTTTAATGTCGAGGCAATGCTGTTGCCTAGCTCACCGTGCTTGTGATGTCAGCTTGTGAAATTAGAGCAGCCTTAGTAAAACTTTACTGAAAGAAATGCTGAAGGTAAACTAATCTGAAATCCACTTTCACTTGCTAGTAACTTTTTTCCGAAAGAAATTGAGCACAATAAACCTTTTGCCCAAACAGCATCATATTGTTTTAATTTTTTTTCTGGATCATGCTCCTCACCTTTTCACCCACAGACGATAACTCCGGGTGGTTGATGTTAGCCTCAACTGTAGCTTATGGTCTAGTTTTTAGGTGAAACTGTGCAGACATTAGAGGGTGTTTTTTGGATGGAATAGGTGCAACAGAAACGAAGAGAGGGGAAGAAACATAAGGACAGTCGCTGGTCTAACAACTCATGTTACACATGTTGGATTTATCACGTAGCCATAGCTTTAGCCTTGAAAAACATTATGGCTTCTGAGTGCACGACAAACTTTCCCACTGCACTACAACTAACCTGAAGTTGATATTTGAAAGTGTTCGGTATTTTTCAGCAGGCTATTCGACCGAAAATGGTACCCTGGAGCCAATGTGCAGCGAGTTCATACATAGTTTCACTAAGCCTGCCTGTGCAGAAGGAGCTAACATGAGGCCAAGTGTGAAAAATATGCAAGATTTTTCAAGTGACAAAGATTTAGTCTCATCTATATGCATTAAGTAGACTTAATTCCTGAACCATATACTGGTTCTTTACAGTGACATTTCACCTGTTGTCCACAGGTAGTCACAAGATTCTCCACACCACAGGAATACATGTGAGCAAGAAATGCCAGATTCCCTCTCGGGGAGTTCGTAGAGAGTCCAGGACTGATAATTGAAAACCCCTACCGTTGTTGCATAACGACTTCTGTTGAGCACTTTTTGGCTTGCAAGTTTTTTCTACTTTTCTACAGTTTTTTGTTCCTTCACAGGTTGCCTTTTAGAGTAAAAAAGGGAGACCTAAATGGGATTGAGAAGAAAGTGAGCGAAAGGCTGGGAAAGGCGTAAAGGAAAGGACAGTGAAGATTAATCATAGCGGGAACGGTGCAGTGCAATCAGCAGTCCCTCACACAGGTAAACAACCAATAGACTACCTTCACTGCACACACTGCCAAGAATGGCCTTGGTCCCACAGTGGATGATCAGCACCCTCCTCAGCAATAGGTCGGCCGGTCAAGACTGCATTTGTGTGAGAGGACTTTCCTCCTCCTGGAAACAGCGCAAGGCAGGGAGCAAGACATTAGAGGGCAGAGATTTTTGAGCCAAAGAAAACAACAGAACCTGACAGTGGTAACTTGGCAAGGATTCACATAAGGCGGAGGGAAAATGTGGTCGGCAAAGTGGTTACAAACATTCAGGCTGTGCTTGAACAGCCTGACCATGGATACGCTGATGAACTCAAAGCATCACCAAGCTACTTCAGGTGCTTCACTGTGTTGATTGAACCAGCATACACGTTATCTTGGGTCGTACAATGCTTACAGCATTGACAGCACAACATACGTCTAAGAGTACGAGTACAGGTGACGACGTCTGGGTGGGTGAGGTTGCGGGGGTGATTCCCCCTCCTCTCAGTGGAATGGCTACTTCTGTGTGCAACACAAAGTGGGTCTGAGAAATAGTAGCAATGGCTGTACACCACCACGAGGGAAGGTGTTACGGTCAGAGAAGGCTCGCTGTGACAATGAGGATAGAGCACCAAGGCCACTAGCAACTGGAGGAACTTCGCTCTTTTTTGCTCTCATTTATAAAGTTTACGCCGTCACCGCAATCACAAGACGAATGTGGCAGTACATCGAGCACTACACCCCGATGCACACAATCATATTCACCTCACAGTATTCGCAATATCACAGCACGGCATTTGTTCGTGTGGTGATCTCTGGCACATTGTTGCAACGTGGCTTGTAGGATAGGAAGTGCAGAACTAGCGATGGCAAACTCCGTCCTCGATTCTTCAGGAGATGGGTCGGTGTCGTGGTCGCCGTTTCTCCGACGAGGGCTTAGCACGCCGGCTTCACCCGTGAGCTGGCTGGCTCAAGACAGCACACAACGCGAAGCCGAGCGTTAGCAGACCGACGCTGCACTTGGTTTAAGTAAGGAAATCATCGTACAAGCGAACACTAAAGTAACCAGCCACGACAACGTAACACGCGGATAGCATCCAAGTTGAATGCGGAAGAAACTCGGCACACGGCACTGCATTGGCTGCATTCGGGCTCGAGGCGTGCGGACAATTTTAAAAGTTATCCGCGCGAGGCGTGCGGACAGTTTTAAAAATTATCCGCGCGAGGCGTGCGGACTGTTTTAAAAGTTATCCGCGCGAGGCGTGCGGACAGTTTTAAAAATAATCCGCGCGAGGCGTGCGGATAGGGACTGCCTAGGGTATTTGTGCGTTACTCCTAGCGCCATCTACTAACAGACACAAATACTGCTGTAGCTACTCGTGATCTCGCCAGCCCGTTGCTATGACTATGAAAACACTACTTTGTCAGGTTTAACAGCTGAAAAATCGCTCTTATATCTGAAAAACAAAAGCTGTATGTCGATTTAAACTTTAGGTTAGGGTAAAAATGGGGAAATCGAATGCGAAATCAATGGCCTAAAACACAATATTCATTGAGGGATTAGCGACGAATCTATTTTCGCTTCAAAGCGGTCAGTTTTATGTACGAAGTTAGGCCGAAGTTATTAAAGCTGACGCGATTTTTTTAAATTAACGTCTCTTTTATTTACCGTCTCTATGCTTCGCCCTTCGGGGCCGTCGCCGACGCGACACTACACTGGAGCAGCCGACGCTAGAACCGCTCGAAAAATAAGCGCTCCTCATCCTTCAAATGATGTGTAAGTCGCCAAACAGGCCGCAAGTTGTCTTTTAATGTCATCCGCTTCGAAAGGCTCCGACGAGCTCCGGCCTACGCAGACGACCGCATCGGGGGATGACGGCGGCGCGTGTCACGGTCGCGCAAGCGGGGTTAATCGAACCACGAGCAACGAACCGACTCAGCAAGATGCCACGGTGAAGCCAGACCGCAAAACACCGACAAGTTACACCAGGTACTTCCATTGAAAAAGCAAAGGTCGCGCCACGCCGTTCAGTAGTTCGTGATTCATTGATTGTAGGGTTTAACGCGCTGACGCAACGCAGGCGATGAGGCGCGCCGTAGTGGAGGGCTCCGGATTAATTTTGACCACCTGGGGATCTTTATCGCGCGGCGAAATCTCGTACACACGGGTGTTTTTGCTTTTCGCCTCCATCAGAAAAGCGGCCACCGCGGCCGGGAATCGAACCAGCGACCTCGTGCTCAGCAGCACAACGCCTTAGCCACTGAGCCACCGCGGCGGGTTAGTAGTTTGTGTGCACTATTTCCTCGCTTAGACGCAACATGGCTGACATCGCGGAGAAGCTCATCCTATCCGATCCCATGGAGCGAGTGGCACCGCTCCTTCAAAACGTATTTTATTGCAGCAGGATGCAAAAATGTCACACCGCAACGGCAAGCGGCAGTGCTGGATACTTTTTTACATAGCGTTTCATAGTAATATACACTAGAGGGAAATCTGGCGCTGCAGTCGCAGACCATCGTGGGCGCCGCCAGTGCAGCTAGCGATGTTCCTCGCCTACTTGGCTTGGTTAGCCACATGACTTCGTTTTTGTATCGAAGCCAAAATCAACAAAAATGGGGAACATCGTTTTCTTGTTTATGTTGCATGAAGCTTCAAAACAATCCCTGACAAAACAAATCTTTCTGGAGCTTTAATTTTATAAGAACAAAACAAATTCGATTAATATTCTGCAGTTATATTGTTGCTGTCTTGCAGCCAGAGGCCACTTTCCAGCCCGTTCATGAGCCATGCCAAGGACAAGTGGAACGTGCCTGCCCGGTCCATGACGGAACGCTCGCTGCTGAAGCGTGGCTCCCCTAGACAGTGGCGCCAGATTTCCCTCTAGTATATATTAGTATGAAACTCTATGCCTTTTTAGGAGCAGAAGCAAATTGAATTGCCCACATTATCGAGTCAGCTAGACCTGCTGGAGGGGATGTCGTAAACGAATATGACTACCTCGTCCAAGGCCTCGCCTACACTTTAGGAAAAAAGGGTAGAGAAAGGGAGAAAATCGCGGGTATTCTCCCTCAGCCCAGCGAGTTTCTCTCTTTAGCTGTTTACATGTAGCGCCCTGTATGCTGCCTCTCCAAGACAAGGACACGGGGGAGTATACATTCCCCCCTGTCGTCTCCGGTCTGCCGACGGCGTCGACGCCGTTAACGAAGCCGTTTTTGCTTGCACAGTGGCTTCCGCCGATCGGGCGTACACGACGACTCTGTGCAACACCGCTCCTGCAGTCTGCTGCTTCCTTGTCCTCTCACTGTCATTTTTTTTATCACCTGTCACTGCTTTTTTTTAGCACGAAAGTTTTTTTTTATTTCGGGATTCACGAAGATTTCACTTACGTCATATCTGCCACGGAAGAGACGCCAGTGCAACGAAGCAAGCGGCCTGTAAAGGGTGCACCCCTGCACAGGGAATCTTCTTGCGGGAAAGCAACCTTTGGTACTAAAAAGTACATTATACTTGGGGTAGTTCGTTTTCGGGTTTTATATTTTAGCACGAAAGTGTTTTATGGCGGGGTACACCAAGATTTCACTGACGTAATATCCGTCGCGGAAATGATGCCACTGCACCTCTGCCGAAGTGACCCACCAGAAGGACGTCGCGTGCCAAGCACACCCACAAGACAGCCGCCGACCCGCAAATAATGGTCAGCGGCAGATTTCGCTGCACATTTCACTTTCGTGTTTTACCGATTCCTATGACAGAGGAATCAACCAGTTTTTTATCATACACACGGCTCGCCAACCGCGTGTATGGCGCACATTCTGTGGGAACCGCTGCATGCTTGCTGTGTGCGATTCGCCTGTGCCCTGTTGAACGTTAACACCGCATCTGTGGACGCTTTCTACTGACGCCCCAATTTAAAAGAGGGCAGCGATAATATTAAACTACCCTTTTCTTCATCAACGAGCGCGGACCGCAGCATATTGATGCATCAGTTACCAACAAGAGAAGGCCCCATTCAATAGCATTTTGGTTGGCGTCCCTAGGGGAAATAGTTGCCAGACCAGGGGTGTGCTCTCTTCTAAAAGAGCGAAAGCAAAGCAATGAGTGCTATTACTCAAACATAGGCGCCGTGCTGTTTCTTCACACGTGCTATTTTGGCTATTTGACCTATTCCACTGCTTTTTACGAAACTTTAAACTAATAAAAAGTAGCGTTTACACTGGTTACATTGGTGAAATAACAAAACACTGGTGAGGTTCCCGCCTTGCTGTAGGCTATCAAACCAAACAACAAGCTCATTGTTCCTACTTGCATGCTCTGCGATCAGGGTTATAAATATTGTGTAGCCGTTTTAAGTTCAGTTGCGCTTTGTGATCACGCGTATGTTATTGACACGTGAAAAGTGTACTTTGTGTTGTGCAATGTGCATATACGTGTATTATGCTTGCACTGTTGCCTGTTGAAGTATTGTGAGTTGGCAATACCTTCAATGAAGTGTATGCTGCTGTGTTGTGCTATGTTTCTTCCGAACCTGTGCCCGCCAACATGCGACCTCTGTAATATAGCCTACGTTAGGCATAGAGGAAACGCCTTGATGTAAGCTCCCACTGATTGTGATGCTTAGTAGCTGCCCCTCCTCCTCCTCGTTTGTTAGAGTCATCTATCGGTAATTATTAAGAACTTGTGATTATTTTACTTCGAGCTCGCTAAATAGATGGCGAGCAGTGTCATCTGTGCGTTCTATTGCGTAGCGGCGTCCTCGCTTCGATGGATGCGACTGATCTGTTTTTCGTGCCGCCTGCTCGGCCTTTGTGCTGAGATGCGCGTTGCAGACGATCTGCGTGTCGACGCGCCGCCTGCGTCGCCTTCGCACTGAGTTGCGTGATTGCAGACGGTCTCCGTGTGGATGCATCGATTGTACCAAGGTGAGGGTACGAACACCATCTAGTTGTTTTTAAACGGCCGCATAGAATTTTTGCAATCTATTGTGTCGGAGAACGGCGGGGCTACAAGCCTGCGGGAAATGATGGCGGCACTACAAATCCGATAGTTGTGACTGCTTTGTTTACGGCGGGCGTTCGCACTGAACGTGAAGGCGAGGAGCCTCCCCGGACGTATGGAAGAGGTCGAGCATGCGGATGGCGTAGCGTCGCTCTAACTGCAGTTCTGGGGCTCGGTTGGTCATTGTTTGGTTATTTTAGCGCATATTAAGTGTACACAATCACAGTCCCCTATCTATATGTACTTCCCCGATCCTCAAACCGATCAGCTCACTAGGCCTTTCTCGCATAACAAGCCTTGCTCGGGTAGCGCCGCCATGCTGGTTTAGGGGAGGAACGTTCCTCCATTAGCTCACGAAAGGGGGAAATACTCCTCAACTTCTGGGGGGAGAAACGCGGGAAACAAGAAACGAAAGGAGAAACTTTCTACCTTTTAGGGGGAAATGTATGATACATCCCTGTTTCACCCTTTAGGGAAAAACCACTACAACCTTTTAAGCGCAGAGCACTCTAGGGGCTCGCCGCCTCGTCGTAGCTCGCTCGCTGGACCCAAGTAGAGCCCCAAAGCGTTCCGTCGTAGCCGCTGTCGTAGCGGCTTAACCCAGAGGCTTCGACAGCCAAGCGGTTTATATAGTCATAAGTGTTTGAAACTCGTGAACCGCTGGCGCTTGTCATACATCTCCCGGTTGTTTAGCGCAAAGAAAACTGTTGGTACATTTGAGTCAAAATATACGTAATTAACCGCTAGCGCCTGCGTTCATTTAGTTACGAACGCTCGCTGGGTTGGGTTTTACGATAGTAAGCGAGAAAAAGTGGCAGTGCGGGAGGAAAAGCAAGCACAAAAAGAACAGAACTCCCGCAGGCGTAGTTTCAGACAGGGGGCTCGCGAGCACTGGGAAGGTGGGAAATATGAATTGCATTGCGTGGTAGCAGTGAAGTGCGCGGATAACGGCGCTGCGGCCCATTATGGCGAATCACTGCTCTGTCCTTACGACAGCTTTCAGATTGAGTGGAACGGCTTTAATTTTGTTTTCCTATAGAGTGATCACTTCGACGTCGCCGCATCACAGCTGATCAGATCAACCTTATACAATTTCTAAGCTTACGTCATGAAGAGATCGAATCGGCGATCGAGTTTGCGCGCGTGTTCAATATTTGGGTCGACAATGCAACTTTGGCTGCGAAGAATTGCCTCCTCACTCGCGCATCAACTCATCGTGGTACTTGCGTCACATCGCACCAGAGAACACCTGCTGGCCGAAGGCACGGCCCTTACGTTTGACAAAGCCATCGTGGTTATCGAAAACATAGGATTTACTTCAACAATGTCGTGCAGCCAAGGAAGCAGTAGTTCAAGCCACCAACTGGACGCAACAACGGCGACCAGTCCGATTTCCACGTCGCGAATTTCGCCGCTCCACTATCCTCAGAAACCGATCGAAGTCCATCACCATCACATCCTGTGCCTTAGATTCTCTCGAAGCAGTGGTCGGCGCTCTCCGCCTCCACGTGCGGTCGGTGTGGCAGGGTTGGCATCATCTCCAACAGTGTTTAGCCCTAGGGAAAACGTCTTTCAGGTGCGTCAAAATAGGACTCTTCACAAATGTATGCCGCAGGGCACATCCTGCAGCCATGCATCCACCATCACCCCGTGTCAAACGACCCACACGGCCACCGGTACGAAGCATCGAGGCCCCACCAGGCACGAGGAGGAAATCGTCGTCAACCAGCTCACCTACACGCAATTCCATCACGCCTAGTATTCTACGCTGATGTCAGGGTGAATGGAACTCTACTTTCCCTTCCGATAGATACAGAGCCATCAGTTTCAATATTGTCCGAAGAACTATTTCAACGGCAATTCGCCACATAAATAGCACTTAAAGCTTCACAAGTAATTCTAAACACCTATTCGGGTCGTATCATAACCGCATGCGGATGTTTCACGACAACTGTCCAATGTCAAAATAGCCAGGAATCTCTACTATTCTATGTTATGCCCACAGGCAGATCTTTCTTTGGCACGGATGTTATTCATGGTCTCCGATTTAATCTCGCACAAGACTGCAGCTCCGGTGCTGGCAAACAACTACAGCCGCTCTGAATCATAAGCAAATTGAGCAAGGTGAAAACACTTTTATGGAGAGATGCAAGTCACCCGAAAAGGACATCGAAGACAGCAGGCGGCTTGCAGAAGAAAGCCAGTCTCAGGTGGACAAACTAAGCAAAGTGGCTACAGAACTCCGCGGTGAACTACACGCTCACGTATCCGAGCTTGAAGAAAGTAGACTAAGAGAATCGCAGCTTGCTGAAGAAATGAGGCGGCTAAAATAGCAAATAGATATTCAGGAGAAACCACGAGTTAACTCGTCAGACTTTGAGGAAATCAGAAAAGAAGCTCAGCTTTCTTAACAGGTTCAATTGTTGAGGTCTCAAACGTATGACCAAGGTGCGCTTGCGACGCAGTGCAACGTCTTGAAGACGAACTCAAAAGACGAAAGGA
The DNA here is from genome assembly GCF_048455015.1 of Haemaphysalis longicornis. NCBI lineage: Eukaryota > Metazoa > Arthropoda > Arachnida > Ixodida > Ixodidae > Haemaphysalis > Haemaphysalis longicornis. Next base: position 417,409,844 of record NW_027526203.1, on the reverse strand, counting down.
TGCTCACAGAAGAGGGGAAATCACAAACAGTGCAAGACGACAGGGATCTCTTGGAACGCTGCACGTCTTTACAAAAGGACAACGAGGAAATGAGTCCGCCGGCACAAGAGACGCAGTTTGGGATAGCCCCGCCGACTTCTGAGGTTGCTGACCTAAGAAAGGAACAGCAGACAAGCGTATTTCAGCTGGAGGAAAGCCGGCAGAGTGAATCGCAGCTGCAGGATACGCGTTACCGTAAGACAGCAGAATTTATCTCGTACCTGTAATCACCCAAAAGAACAAAAAGAAAAGGGGGAAAGGAGGTGACATGGCTGCTCCCGAAAAAGAGCTGTGTGTGTGCAGCGCAGTGGCGTGCAGAGAACCGGTGCACTCGAGCGAAATCCAATTTCTTGTTAACGCTTAGGGTCTTACAGTGACCCTTGCAGCGAGGGTGAAGTGCCCGGAGATGGGAAATGAAAGGTGTGCGGCAAAAAAAAAAAAAAGGACTGGTAATGCTTTGTGATCCTGAGCGAACAAACCAGTGTTTCGGACTTTGGCACAGCCACCGTTTCTGTCCATCTTCTAAGAGGAAATGGTGGAAATAGCATTGTCACATTTTTGCTTGTTTTCTTTACCAAAATATCTGGCAAGGTCATATGGAAGTTAAAACGTCCTGCGAAATGGCTCATCTAAAAATTTCTAATTCGTGTATTTGGTTTTGGGCTTGGCTTTCTCATTTTTATATCTCTCAACGGGAATGTAGTGTATGCCTGCATGAGTAATCTTGTTTCGATATGTGTGTGTCGTCCACACGTGTTATTTCATGTTTTTCGTGTATGGGGCTCTTCCTCTGAAGGGAGAGTTTTTGGAACTCGGCGCTTCGGTTGTTTACCACCAGGGGCTACGGCGAGGTTATAAAGGTGATGCCATGTTTTTAATAAACCCCTCTTGGATTTACCCCTTCAACGCCAGGTCAGGAGAGAGAGAGAGAGAGAGAGAGAGAGAGAGAGAGAGAGAGAGAGAGAGAGAGAGAGAGAGACACTCGAGGCTTCGCTTATCTGCTTTGCTGCAGTGCACCTGAACGACCAATCGGGGCGTCCAAGTGGGCTGATGGGACGAATATCGCAGCCGGACTTACGATTTAGCCCAGAAATATGATCTGTGCTGCGATATCACACATGTTAACGGAAGAACGACCGAAGCGAGACCGAAGCCATGGCTGCCCGTTCCGGGGATCATCACTTTACTGACACGGTCTATCTCCATGATGATGATGATGATGAATGGCGCGTACCCAGCGGGAGATTTAACATCCTCCCGCACCCGAGATAATCGATAGGTGCACAATAAATCCGCAATCCGAACATTTTGTTTTTTCAGTCCTCAAGGTCAATGTTTACGACGCGGTCGGGGAATGCTATCGGCACTTTTGTTTCCACCGGTGCTTGCGTCGTCGTGCAGATCTCACGACCGCCAAAGGCCGCCAAGGTAATGCGGACGACACCCAGACTGTGTGTCCAGCTGCCTCAGAAGGTTGCAGTTCTTTCGCCGTGCAGCTATTGTGGCGAAGTCGATGTCGTACAAGTCCAAGTATCTGGGTGAGATAGGTACTGTGGTGCAGGGAGTCTCGTAGTGTTCTCCTGCCGGCCTTGTGCTTGCCTTCTGTTTGTTTTTTTACTCCTGATGAGACCGTTTTCTTGGTTCTTGCAAGCTGAATGTATGGTTCGGATGGTACTCCACCATGCCTTGCTGCCTCCTCGCAAGCGGCAGACGTGACTGGCCAGGGTTTCTCGCCTTTCCCAACTTCGCTGAGATGGAGCAACTCATATTCGTGGCTGGGTACAACCTTTAGCAACACTTTGTTGACTAGAGCTGGTCGGCTTTTCCTTTCTTCCGGTAAGCGTTCGCTCTTCACTATGTCTGAAACGAAGATACATTCGATTTCACACGGTGGTAGTTCTGCCTTCTCTTTAAGGTCCTTGGCATATCCACGGTTTTCATCGTCTGCTTGGAAGGCAGCAACTGCGCCGTCGTGGCCTGCGGCAGGCATAATCTCGTGTTCTCCGCGCCCGTCTTCCGTTGGGACGCTCGACGCTACCGCGTAGCTGGCTCCCACTTGCATACCTTTGCGCTCAGCCTCGTCTTTGGCATTTGGGAATACTGAATCCTGCCCTGCAACGACGGCTTCATCCTGTACGGAGACTTGCGAGACATTTCCAGAAAGATTAGCCTTGATTGTCTTCTCTCGTTCTCCTTGGGGCCAGAAGCTCTTCCCCTCGTCGCACGTCGCGTTTGACAGAACTGGATCTGCTTGCACCTCCGACCAAGAGCCGTTGTAGTCCAGTGAACGTCCTGGCCTCTTGCTATCAGAAGTCGACATTGCACACAGCGTGGTAGACGTGAACGTCGACGTATATGGCTTCTGCACGTTGTCAGTATCGGGAACGTTCAGGTGGCTGTAGGTCGTCGCGATCAACTTTGGCAGTACTACTTGCGAGGTCGACGTGCGCGAGCCGACTTGGGAAGGGTCCTCTGGACTGGGTGAAGTGCCCTTGCCTGTACATTTAATGCCGGGTGCCCGCAGGTCCTTCAAGGTCGATCGCAACCTACTGAGGGCCCCGCATCCTTTCGTGATATTTCATTATGTCGTAAAAATCATGTTCAAACTCATCTCCTTCGAGAAGCTCACCGATCACCTTGTTCAGCTTGTTAAGTTCAGTGTCCTTCTGTTCGAGCTCGTTGATAGCCAACTGCAAGTCCAACGCAGACGGTGAGGGAACTTGCCGGAGCTGAGTCGCTGCCTTTAGCAGCCTTGTAACAGCAGCGCGCAGAACCTTCCTCAACGAACACAGGGCGTCTAGGTCATCACCAGCTTGGTACTCGGGGGACGTACAGTTGAGCTCAAGCGTGGTACCCTGTACGTGACGGTGCGTATCTACGCCCCGTAGAAGGTTCCAGTCGGTCGTAGGTGGGCGGTCAGGGCCAGCCATGGCGACCTTTGGCTGAGGGCGGGGCAAAGGCGGTCAACGGCAGTCAAATCACGGGGTTCTACGAACCTCAAGCCGAAGGGGACGTCGGTGGTCTCCTTCGCCGCACGTGTTCATTCTCCCGGGCTTAACGGCACCAAAATGTTAACGGAAGAACGACCGAAGCGAGAACGAAGCCATGGCTGCCCGTTCCGGGGATCATCACTTTACCGACATGGTCTATCTACATGATGATGATGATGATGAAAGGCGCGTACCCAGCGGGAGATTTAACAACGCAGTGCGCAACGTCACACGAGTCACGTATAATCACAGCGCAGACGACAATTTTTGAATAAAAATGAACGCTGATTTTCGTCATTGGCATGCATACTTTGCTGGGTGCTTTGACAGCGCGTTATATTGGTTGGAAGGCGGTAAAAGGAGTCGCATGGGGTTTTTACCATCAGCCTTATAACTGCGTGCCCCTTTTCAAGTTACGATTAAATTTAAAAACGCAGAGTATCGCGTGAAATTTATACGTCCTTGTACTTTTAAGTTTGAAAAACAACCTTTAGATGTGGGTACCATCTCTATGTAAATTGATTGATTGTGGGGTTTAACACGCCAACGCTACACAGGCGATGATGCGCGCCGTAGTGGAGGGCTCCGGATTAATTTTGACCACCTGAGGATGTTTAGCGTGCGCCGAAATCTCGAACACACGGGCGTTTTCGCTTTTCGCCTCCATCAGAAAAGCTGCTGCCGCGGCCGGAAATCAAACCCGCGTCCCCATCTATGTAAATAAATAGCTTTCTTGCACTTCGGATACCGAAAACGATGCAAACTAAACGTGGCTCAAATAAAATGAGCATATATTCTGCTTCTTTTTCACAGACGGCAATACGAAGTATATCTGGATATTTACACGGCGACAAAGGCATGAGGTAGATGCTATGAGTGAAGTATCCAAGTCGCCCATTGCAGCAGGCGCTCTGTGGAAGAAACAACTGGATTTATGCGATCTCTCTGTGAAACCTTAGAGCAAAGGCAAGTGCTCGCAGCATCAACGCACAAGAAAGGACGGTAAAATATTGAACGCCTGCGATGGGATGTGCATTGAATGATGAGATTTCTCGCAAAGCGCACTGGGCTCCACCTGTTTTTTTTTCTTTCTTCCTTTCTTTTTTCTTTCGTTCTTGTCGCGGAAACAAGATTTGTCGCGCCCATGAAGAGCGGAGCAGCTGCACGCTCTCTCATACAAGGTGCGTAGGCATCCCGACGGGAAGCAAGAGATTCGCCCTAAAATAGCGGGACAAGACATTGGAATTCTCGGATAACAATGAAGTACAAATAAGAAAGATGTCATATTGTCTTGTCGTTTTATGGATACAACTAGCCTGCAATTGGCTGTCCAGAACAAACCTGCAAAACACTTTTAAGTGGTCAGTGACGTTTCAAATGTAATATTTTATAGCAAAACGAATGTACAAAAAGTAAGCAGAGCGCACTATTGTCAATAAAACCAGAATGCTTCGCCATGCGGTGGACCAGAAGCTAGTTTAGGCTGTCCAGCAATTCTTCCCTTTTCAATGATTCTTCGACACGGACCGGGCCGGTAGCGGGCCACAAAATGTTCCACCAATTCACTTTAAACCCACGATTCTTTGCTCTTCTTACTACGTTTTCTTGCCGATGGTAGACGCTCTGAACAGAGAACTTCGTGAACGCCACAGATGGCGCCCGAAATGCGACCCCCCCGAGAACTGTATTGTGCGCCGGGCCTACATCTTAAACTTTTACGCGACACAGCAAGCATGTAAACAAGCATCTCCTTTTCCCTTCCATATACAAAAAAAAAAAAAAACCTGCCCCCTTCTACGCTTATCTGCAACGCATGTTGCAAATTACAATATTGTGACTTGCTTGCAACCATTGTTGCAAGAACGCTCTTAGTCATTTGTTTCATCTAATAAAATGGTACTACTTTTTTTTTATCGTAGCAGCAAGGATATCTAGAGGGAAAGAAGCGGGCGGGAATGAAGGAAAAAAACGATAAAATTTTATTCAGTGCTCGGTAGATACAATTTACTGAAGGCGCAGATGTCGAAAGCGGCTCCATTCGCTATCGTATTCCGGGCAGAAAGGTCAAAGCGGGTGTGTGTATCAGCGTAAGCAATCCATCTGCAAAAGCGCGGAGCGCTAAGAGCAGGGGAAGCAGCAGCAGCAGCAAGCGCGGCGAGGAGGTGGAGCGGCGAGGATTAATTGCCGGCGGTTGAGCACGACGCGCCGGGGAACGACTCATCTTCACGTCGTCTTAGCGGGATCTCTGTAACGGCGCGGCCGGGCAAAGCCAACCGAAGCCGGCGATAAATGCATTGCCGGTCGCTACCGGCGGCGGAGAGAACGGTGACCGCGATGCTTACCGGACGAAGCGCGGCGGGCAGGGGGAGGAAGGGCAGTAACAAAACGCGCCGAGACGTTCAAAACGATGATTAAGCGGAGCGGCGCGAAAGCGACGTCGCCCCGAGCCGCTCTCCTGGGGCCAATCGGAACCGGCAATAAAGGCTGCGGTCAACCGAAGCAAAAATTAGCGTCGCAGCGCCCTCCGCGGGGATTGTGGCCATTAGGAAAGAGCCTCGAGAAAGTAAGCAGCGGCCAAAAGAAGCCGTCCCATCAAGCAAAACGCGCCCCGCGCAACACCAAGAAAAGCCGCGCTCCCCATGAATGACCGCTCCGAGTTTCCTCGCTCGAGGGCGTCATTTTAAGTTTCGCTTATCAGGACGCGCCGAGTATAACGAAGCGCCGCCGCCGCCTCTGCGGTCTGCCGGAGGTTGTTTGGTGGCCGCCTTCTCCTTTGCCCACGCCTGCAGCAGCAGTAACAGCGACGGTGTTGTCGCCCAGTCTCGCACCGCCGCTGCGCGTCCGCCGGGAACAGCTAGAAAAGCGGGAAGCTGCACTGACAAAGCACGCGCCACGCTGCTGTAGTTTTGGCCCCGCGCGGCGGCGACGAGTCGGCCACACGCGCGGAACGACAGCAGAAGTGGCCTGTGGTGCGCGTTCCGTTGTGCTCTTATTGCTTTAATGATATTATTTAGGCATTAGGCGCAGCGCATACAAGTTGCGCAGTTCATGGTGAAAACAAAATTCAGTTCAACGCACGCGCGTAATAGGTGTCTTTATCTTGACCGTGGCATGCACTGTGTGTGGGCACAGGCAATTAGAGTCCCCTACTTGTACAGCTGATAAAGAAATGGGTGTATCTATTTCGCGTGTATTCTTCATCTAAGGTTTACAAATATTGTAAGTATTTGCTCTTGACATAAGAAGACCAATTCGCTTACAAGCACAGGCAGCCATCAGTGAGGCATAGAAAAGGACCCTGTAACACTTTTTTTAACTTTTTTTGAAATCCTAAATTCTTGCAGAACGTAGTCACCCAACACACCCAGTGCTTAGATTGGGGGGTCGCAAAGTACCTCCGCCAAAAATAACTGCTCTATGCTCATCATATAACTTGGAAATTCGCTCAAAAGATTGTTCTCTCTCTCCCGGTCTTGACATTCTTCGACGTCCCGAATTACATCACTGAGGCCATATAGCAGCTGTTGGCCGGTTTTACTTCAGCAGCAGCAATGAACGCTTTTCGATAGCAGCTTTAAAAATAAAGCCACAAAAACAAAGCAGAAACGAAAGGCGTATCTGGTGCGGCGAGCAAATCACGCTGTGCCGCTCCGTGCTGGCAATAACCGCAGCTATCGCAGTGCTTCCAGACGCGAAGGAAAAAGTGAAAGCGCTCATCGAAAGTGTTGCAGGGTCCCTTTAAAGCGAAGTTTTCTATGCCTCACTGATGGCGATCGTCACGAAAACGCACTGCAGGAAAGCCAGCTTTACACAGTGGGTTTCACAAAACAAATATAATGATAAGCGAAGGCACGTCAAGCACCTTAAGAAAAGAAAAGAAAAAAGGCTTCCTGTTGTTTGAATCGAACCCGGGTCCCTCGTGTTATGAAGCTGACATATGTCCGATTGATCCATTCGGACAGGGTCGAAGCAGTTTGTATTTAGAGGAGCCATGAAGAGAAAATACAACTTCGTTTAATTTGAAAGAACTAGGATTCAGTATCCCACTCAGCTCCATTACAGCCACAAAAGATGTTTTTTAACGAAAAAAAGAGCAAGAAGTATTTAAAAACTTTCAAGTTTTGCGCCACAGTGACGTGTTATGAGCAAGAATGACGTCATACGGGCCAACAATAAAACATAATTTTCAGTGCGTTAACTGCACGTTAGCATTCAAGTGATGCGGTCAAATGGAACTAGAGGCCCCATTACAGACGTCCAGTCATGTGTCGTCGAGACAGGTCAGTTAGGCCGCCGCCAATCGCACAAACAAGGTTCCGTGACGTCATAGAAAAGTTGCGGGAAATTGGCTAGGGGGTCGCGACTTCTTCAAACGTTTTCTTTCATATCTCCGTTATTTGTTCGAAGATTGCGATGCTATTGGTATCATTGTTATCGGGACTAAGAAGTCTTTCTAATAAACCCAACTTGTATTTTGTCTTCATGGCTCCTTTAAAGCGAAGCTTTCTTAAACTCGCTGATATCGGCCATCCCGTCACCAAAACTCTGTGAAACCCTACAACCCCAACGACAGCGAACGAATCCCTCACGAGAAAGCTGATCATTTCAACCATTGTTGTTGTTAGACGAAGGGGCGTTATTGTTTATCTCCTGCGTTCAACTGATGTGGTGAACAGCGTAAATTATTTGCCATAAACGGTACGCGCGAGAAATTCCATTTTCTTAATTAAGATTTCTACGCACGTTAAACATGCCCATTTTGCTTGAATCAACTTGACCGGTCTTATACACCCGACGCGTATTTCGGGTTTCAACAGCAAGCTTTGGTTTTCGTATTTTTGGAACTAGCGCGTGTAATTGAAATCCAGAGATCTGTGAAAATTCGCCGAAAGTGTTCAATCAATCTGTAGGCTCCACTTTCTTTTTTACCAGATTAACGTTTTTTTTTTTCTTCTTTCGTTTCAGTTCCTTCCGATCCCCATCAGCTCCTTGCTTAAAAAACGAGCGCGTTAGTGCGTATCGTTCCATCTCCATTCCAAACTGATCGATGAGACATTTATTCCTGGCTTTTCTTGGAGAGGTACAGCCAAGAACACCGGGAGGCTACGCCACAGGGTTGCTTTATACGTATACCGTTTATTTTCTGTTCTTTTGCTTTATTTATCCTGGTAGGAATAACAATTTAGTGCTGGCTCCAGTTTGGTGGGAATTGTGTAGCCAGCAGTGAGCAGTACTGTTTGTTCCTTTGCTAAAATGCAAGTCTTTGACTTGTAATACTTTGTGTCGTAACTAGAGGCCGGATTTTCAGGCATTAAAAAATTGTGATTGATTCCACTGTCATAGGAATCGGTAAAACACGAAAATGAAATGTGCAGCGAAATCTGCAGCTGAGCATGGTTTGCGGGTCGGTGGCTGTCTTGTTGGTGTGCTTCGCCAGCGACGTCCTGCTGGCGAGTCGCTTCGGCAAAGGTGTACTGGCGTCATTTCTGTTACGGATATGACGTCAGTGAAATCTTGGTGTATCCCGGCATAAAACACTTTCGTGTTAAAGTAGAAAACCCAAAAACGAACAACCCGAAGTATAACGTACCTTTAGTACTAAAGGTTGCTTCCCCGCAAGAAGACCCTGTGCGCAGGGGTGCACCCTTTACAGGCCGTTTATGACGTAAGTGTAAGTGAAATCTTCGTGAAATATGACGTAAGTGAAATCTTCGTGAATCCCGGAATAAAACACTTTCGTGTTAAAAGCCCATTTCAGGCGTCAAAAACAGGCAGTCGAAACAGCGTTTTAGGCTCCCAACGTTGGAAATACCGGCACCATAAATTTTTACAAGAAAGCAAATAATTTCAATGATGACGCGCGGGACCTGTATCTGCGACACGAAAACCACAATTGCTAGTATTGTTTGTGATGGCACGAAGGCACCAGCAGTTGAATATTGGTGAACAATTGCCACATAAAACTGCTAAACTAATGGCGATCCATTGGCTGAATTCAAAAGCGCAGTGTTCACATTCATGCTTTTGTGTTCAGTGGCCACTGTCACTTGCTCACGCGTCACCAATGGGGAAACAGGTATGAAGAAGAATACTCGAGAGATAGGAACACTGATTTAAAAAGCGCTGTACTCGGGCACAAGTTAAACACGGCTATAGCCCATGCAGTGTATAACTCCGCCGAAGCGACGGGATTGGATGTCAGCGCGGGCGCGTATTTTGAAAGGGAATCGGGTTTAATGCGTGACATAACCTGCTTTTTATCGTGTAGTTTGTTTGTCGTCGCTGCAGTAATATATAAGCAGATTAAGTCTAAAAAATTACACCCATCTCCCCGAAGGGAACCATGAGTAGGATGCGGAGCGTCATGGGGGTTCCGTTTGCGTTTCCGTGATGTTGGTTAGCCAAATTTGGTGGAAATGTAGTGAACCCCGTAATGCTCATATATCCTACTTATGGTTCCCTTCGGGGAGATGGGTGTAATTTTCCTTATTGCATGCGTATATACGCGAGTGAGACGAGATTGAAGTGGTATCTAAAGGTCTGTTAGTGTTTGCGCTGATGCTCTCACTTAATTGCGTCAGCACACTCACTGACGGGGCTGTTGCTTCCATCCTACTTCATCTGAATAATCACGGAGTCAAGCGCAAGCACAACCGGAGTCAAGAGAAGCATGCGGCCAATCCCTAGACCAATCCCTAGGGGCATCCTGCCAAAATCATCATCAGAAGTGCTGCAGACGGGGTGACAGCAACGTACACGCCTCCTCTTCGCAGCTTTGTCTTCTTCTCCTTCTTAGTCTTCAGCGGTTCCCCTATGGGAAGATGACGACGGTGGCGCATGCGCAGGTGGTGTGCGGACGCCGGACCACCGCCGAGGCCGCGGGACATACCCCCGAGCATAAGACGCTCCGCATCTAAAAATCAGTGAAACGACTCGTGTCATGTTCAAAATACTCGCATTCAGGCGTGCTTTGAGCCGCGCGGAGGAACAGCAAACTGCGGTGATAAGGCGCAGTGTCAACTTCCGTTGTCGTTCTTAAATTACACCCGAGTATAGTTTGCGTCTACCTGACGCAGTTTAATCACGACGCGACAGAAACAGACTCAAATAATAAACACATGAGAGACTACGATTTATTAAGAAACTAATACGCTCTTACACGAGGACTGTTAGGCACAACTGTAGCAATTTCGTCATATACAGTGATATCCAAATTGAACAATAAAACAATTAATACATCCCAACAGTGGCAAGTACAATTCCACGCATTTGAAGGACAATTTTCAAAAGGTGTTTAGCAGCCCAACAGATTTTTAATGGATAAGCGCGTTTTAGAGCCCATCGGAGTGTGAATTTTAAATGGACCCTGCACACTTTTTTCAACTTTTTTTCGAAATCTTAAATGCTTGCAGAACGTAGTCAGCCAACACATCCAGTACTTAGATTAGGGGGTCGCAAAGTACCTCGGCCAAAAGTTACTGCTCTATGCCCATTAGATAACTTGGAAACTCTCTCAAAAGATATTTCCCTCTTTCCCGGTCTTGACGTTCTTCGACGGCCCGAATTGCGTCACTGAGGCCATGTAGCGGCTGGTGGCCGGTTTTCCTTCAGTTGCAGCAGTGAACGATTTTCGATAACAGCTTTAAAAATAAAGCCACAAAAACAAAGCACAAACGGAAGGCGTATCTGGTGTGACGAGCAAATCACGCAGTGCCGCTCCGTGCTGGCGATAACTGTAGCTTTCGCAGTGCTTCCAGACGCGAAGGAAAGAATGAAAGCATTTATTGTAAGTGCTTCAGGGTTCCTTTAAGGTGTAAGGAAATGCATCTGCGCAGTGATGTTCGCCTTTGGCACTTCAATATGGCGGTGATCTGCTAACAATAGGCGTGTTCGATGCTCACTCGTTGCGTTGAAAATAGAGTTAGATTTGAGTACGCTTCTACAAACGAGGATGCAATTGCAAATGGTCGAAGAAATCTGTTTGGGTGTCGTGCGGAAAATATTCGAAGAATCATTGTGAAAATTTGCGGAAACAGCAAAAACCTACCACCACCTCTAGATATGTTTATTCAAAATTGCGCCTCTTTTCACTAAGAATGAGCGTCCCGCTGTTCTGGTGCTAGCCGCTGTTTTCCGGGAGTTGGTTGAACTAGACGACTAGGATGAACCCTATAGGGTTAGGAACAGTGAATGCTGAGAACGTAAATAACGATCTAAAACAGCACCCGAAAGGGAAACTTGAGGCAAAATAGTGTTCCCATAGGCGCAGATATTAAAATAGGCATTGAAAACAGTTGTTTATGGACATTTATAGTTATGTAGGCATAAACGCCAAAATAGACATTTATAGGCACTATAAAATACCATAAAAGAGCTTCTTATCCTCTAACTCATGCTCATCCATCGAAATAACGCGAAAGGAGCCCAAGGAAAAGAATAGGCATGTGCCTAAAATCCGGTCTTTAGAGAACCATTTGAACGCTGGGGCAACCCGCTCTCGAACCCCCTCAACAACCCCTCTACGATTAATGCTGTAAGATGAGTCACACTATGTTTCGGTGAGCTTGCTTGTGTACTTACACTGATGTTGTTCCTTTACATTTGTAGAGTGCTCTAAACCTGCTCCTCAGGAATTAAAATTATCATGTGATGATTGCTTCCTTTTTGATGATTGCGTGTTGATGACTGCTCGTTTTATGATTGCTTGTTATGAATTGTATGCAGTATAACCAAAACCACAACAATAGTGAATATAACCAATACATCCACCAGGTACCATACATTTTTTTAAGTGCGAATGCACTTCTTAAGCGAGCCTGAAGCGTCCGCCGCCGTCAGCATAGCAACAGCTGCGGGTGCGCGCGCTCCTCGTCTTCCTTGGCAACGGGGGGAGATGGGCGCGCGCTGCCTGGCCGCTGACATGGCACATACCCACGTGGGGGATTGGCCAATAATCGGGCGTGAGAAGGGCTAATGCACCCGCTTAAAGGAGTACTGACACGAAATTTCAAAGCTGAGATCCGCTATAGCAATCAAGTACAACGACAACACAAATAGGTGTCTGTTAATAAATGTATCTTTCTTTCTTTGTAGTTGTGTGTGTGTGTGTGTGTGTGTGTGTGTGTGTGATCTCTCTTTCGCGAACATTACCGAACCGCGCAAATTCAACTCGTGCATTCGCACTTTCACATTCTTCCCCTCGGGGAAATGCGGGGAATTTTTTTTATTTGTGAACATGGAGTGCAATTGGCTACAAACAAAAGTTTGCTTTAAAAATTTTGCGAAACGAACAACGAGGAACGAACTGACGAGAAATTCGTGTTTTGCGTGCGCATGTATGCAAGGTCCATCACTTGTCGTCCTATTGTATGCTCTCACAGATTCGGCCAAAAGGAAACTAACCCTGACTTTTTGTTATGATTACAAAAATAGAGAGCGAAATGATGTTTGCAACTGGGAAATACTTGCTACAATGTAACTTGGAAGTGGTGTTTTATGGATTCATATACAGCTAAAGTGCTAGGCCAGGTCATCGAAATGACAGGTGCACAGAGAAGAAAACAAATTGCCTTTTACAGCAGAGATTAACATAACATATTACAATTAGGCAGGAAGTTCTGGAAACGTCTCATTAAGGGTTTTCGAAATAAACCACTTGGTTTTTTGCGATTGCATGAAAACCGCATCTCGATTTTGTTTGCAAATTGGTAATGAAGGGGGTAGAATCGCGTGCTTGGGCCCCATCGACCATTATTAAATGCTGATTACTTACCAGACCAAGCGGATAACGGAACGATTTTGGTGAATTTATACATTCAAGCATCAAACTAAGTGCGCACTACTGCGGCGTAGCAGCATGTGTAAGAAGTTTGACGTAGTACACTTTACGCGGAATTGGATTTGATAACGCTCATGTATTTCTTACTTATTTGAGAAGTCTCAGGTAAAAGTAAAGGCTCGCATTTATTCAATGTTTCACGTTGCATTTTTTTATTATTAAGAAGTTGCGTGCACAATTTATGCACACACAACAGAGCCTGACGAAGGCATTCGAGTATCACGCCTACCTGTACAGGGCAACATCTTGGACTGCCATTCTAGAATCGCCGTGAAAAGCTTTTCAGGCTCTGACATCTTGACATCTAAACCACGCGAAAACGGAAAGACAGGCTTCGTAATAAGTTGCTCGCCAGGAACGACGCCTTGTTCCACGAGGACCCTACAATTTCTGCTAAACGTATATCGTGTATGTATGTATGTATGTATGTATGTATGTATGTATGTATGTATGTATGTATATATGTATGTATGTATGTATGTATGTATGTATGTATGTATGTATGTATGTATGTATGTATGTATGTATGTATGTATGTATGTATGTATGTATGTATGTATGTATGTATGTATGTATGTATGTATGTATGTATGTATGTATGTATGTATGTATGTATGTATGTATGCATGCATGCATGCATGCATGCATGCATGCATGTATGTATGTATGTATGTATGTATGTATGTATGTACGTATGTACGTGTGTATGTATGTATGTATGTACGTACGTACGTGTGTATGTATGTATGTATGTATGTACAGGGTGTTACGACGATAACTGGAACTTTTTAAATTTTTTTCCTGAGCGAACTACTGCTCGGTTCACGCTCAAACTTCACACGAAGGTCGCATTTTGTGGTTTATTTTGTTTGACCCCTGGAACAGTGACGGTATTTACCTGCTTATGCTGAAAATAAATAAAAATGATTTTCTCTTATGGGAAAATGGCGGCCGATTTTGAAGTGCGAACCAGAGCAAGCAGATCTTGGAACGACTGCAGCGTCTTCCTGTGAAGTCGCTGCTGGTGGGGCTGTCCCCATGCCGGCGCGTATAGTTCCGGTTCGCGCACCATAGATACACAGAATACCGTTTGCCTCAGGTAAAGCCACTGTTTTTGATTGATTGTAGGGTTTAACGCGCCGACGCCACGCAGGCGATGAGGCGCGCCGTAGTGGAGGGCTCCGGATTAATTTTGACCACCTGGGGATCTTTAACGTGCGCCGAAATCTCGTACACACGGGCGTTTTTGCTTTTCGCCTCCATCAAAAAAGCGGCCGCCGCGGCCGGGAATCGAACCTGCGACCTCGTGCTCAGCAGCGCAACGCCTTAGCCACTGAGCCACGGCGGCGGGTGCCACTGTTTTTCGAAGCAACCGACGAGACTGATCAGCAATTCTGATGCCCTTCATTTTTTTCTATTAAAAAAATGACGGAAAGTTGCAATTTCGGAGCTTCGTAAGTACTAGTTTATTACGTTATTCAAAAGGAATAACCTGGCATCCGCTGAGCCAGTGGCCTACGTGAAGGGGGGGGGGGGGGGGGAGGGGAAAGGAGGTTGTGGATCTTTTTCGAGCTCTTCCCTAAATTTTGACAATGCACCAGGCCGCCAATAACTCGGCCTATCATTGAATGCAGGTACTTATAAATATTTTTTTTATTTCGCATGCTAAGCACTTCAGCTTTCTAAGCAAGCTTGCTTTGGAAACATACCCATCGCGTATGGTGTTTCCAGATACAATGTGAGGAAAAGTTCGTTCATACCAGATCTCCTACAAGGTCTTCCCGATAAAAGCTGGCTAAGGCTTTTCCTCGTGGGGGACCGTGTTCCCCTTCGCCGTAGTCTAGCGGATGTGATAGTAAAATAAAGTCACAGAGGCGCCAAAAGCTCAGCTTCTTGCTTTAAAAAGTAGATATCGCAACACGCCTCGCTCTTTGCCCCTGTCTAAATGCACCCCGGAAGTTGGAACAAGAAAAAAAAAAAGGCGTGGAAAGAAGAGACGCGACGAATGCGAGCTGACGAAGAGTGCGAAAACACTGAGCAGTAATTATTTATCCGTCGCCCCGTCTTAATGCGTCAGCATAAACTGGAGCTACAGAGCGCCGTCGGGAGAAGAATCCAGACAAGAAGTCGGCGAAGAGTGTCCGCATACCGCTGTCGTCGGCTTCCGTCGTCAACCGGAAGCAGTGCCAAAAAAGCCCATCTCTTAGGGGCCCTCCTCGGCTTCTTGATTGCCAGTTCTCCTCTTTCCCGAGAAGCAGCGCTGTCCCAAGTGTAAACTCCGCAGAGTGCCCCGTCGAAAAAATTACTTCTAGCACTTCGTTTCCCGTCGCCCCCCCTCTTCGCGCTTCTCTCCGCTATCTGTGCGGCCAGCGTCCCTCTGTTGTTCATTTTCCAACGACAAGTTCGCGGCACCGCCCTTCCCGCGCCCGCTCCACCACTTTCTTGTTCGCGGTTTACACTCGCGGCGCGCACCGCTCCTCTCCGCCTCCCTTTGATCTTCAAAATACTTCAACTGCGGTGAGCGTGGAGAAGAAAGGAAGCCGCCTCTACTTAGTATTTAAGTCACTGTGACTCGGTCACGAGAGCAAATCGGAAAAGGAGACCGGGCTTTGTTTGCTTCTTGGGTCGCTTGGATTTTCATCCGGTCTCGTTTGTCTTTGTTAGATTTCTTTTTTTAACGCGCTTGCCTGAATCGGAATTTCACTTGTCACACACACACACACACACACACACACGCATCACGAAGTGTCGTCCCCTGTTTGTACTTCTACTTCCATTACATAATTATTTTTTGCCGATGTTCTTGCTCTGGGGAAGGCGACGTGACAGGCCGGCAGCCCCAATGCCTTCAGCACTCTCTTTTTAGAGGTGAGGAAGAACGATGATAAAAAGATTCATTAGTATGTTTCTTTTTATTTACGGAATTATGTAGTTCTGCGTTTTCCAAGGAGGCTGTGTCTGCCAAATTTGTCAACTCTGTTGTATTTAATTACATACAAAACATGAAAAGGAAATTGCTACTTAATTACAGCTCGCGGCTGCGGTAAGATTGGGAACTTTTGCTCCAGTCATCAGTTTTATTATAAATTACGCTTCCTGGGGAAATTAGGAAATTGGGAAATTTGGGGGCAAAGAATGGACTCGAGCGGCGCAGGACAGGAGTGGTTGGAGATCAATAGGAGGGGCCTCCGTCCTGCAGTAGACCTGAGTAGGCTGTTGTGGTTGTTGTTGTTGTTGATGATGAGGATGATGATGATGCGGTGCAGGATAGAACTGTTAAAGCTACAAAAATATTGCGATTCATCGTTGCACCTTGGGCGCAAAATAGCTTACCTTTGTGTAGCATTAAAAATTGGTGCTTTTGTTCCTATCAATCGTTTTACGTAGTTTCAGAGGACGCTTTGGGAGGCATGTATTAAAATACTACGTTGCGTTTGACGCAAACACGAGAAAAGAAGATAAGCGAATTCGCCTAAAACTTATCCAACGACAATGATTAGCCCTCTAGTGCGTATACGCACTAGAAGTCTAATCACTTCCTCTAGGTATGCTATATGCTATATATATATCTATATCTATTTCTATATATATATATATATATATATATATATATAAAAGCAAGATGAAAATTGGTATTACCGGGTAAAATGTGGTTCAGAGCCTTTAATCGAGGACACGAAGAGAAAAAAAAACAGCAATGTTAAGCTAAACCGTAATGTGTAACTTCGTACTTGCCGTGTTTTGAGATTTCGGCACACGTTAGATATCCCCAGGTAATGCGAATTAATACGTGGTCCTCCACTACGGCGCTCCCCTTAGCCTAGGTGTAGCTTCGACGCATAAAACACCAAAAGCTTAGATTTTAGTTAGCCCTTATTATCAAAGGTGATACCAGCATGGACAAGAAAAGTACTGCTTTTATTCAATAAACTTTGTATTCCAGACTTCCTCAGGAGTTCTAGAGCCATTTTAATGGGTCTCGCTAGCTTTGTCTAAACCGCACTGGTGCGGAGACAGGAACGTCTTGGGTGCTGCAGTGGGGTGTGCTGTACGATACACCAGACTTACTCTCAGAACGTGCATGTCACCGCCTCGTAAAAATGACCAGCTTCTTCCCGGTTACTTGATAATTAAGCTATTTTCAGGTTATTTTATTAATGCGTTTGCTGCATATGAAATGTTACTGCGGTATACTGCCTCAGCAAGTACTTTACCAGGATTCGCACAAAGAAGAAGGATATAAAATGCCCGATGATTACGATACTCCCTAATGCGAAATTTGTGCGCAGCGCGAACTGCCGTCTTCTCGGTCAAGGCGCATAGCTGCTGTGTCTCGGGAAGTGATCGCGTGATCAGCGAACGCACGGCGGCGCACGCTACTCTGCCGTAATCTCGCAGCGCGTCGGCGCAACCGAGCATGTTTTGTAAGTCGTGTTTGAACCTCCCGCGCAAATGTCACGTGGTTCGGATGACCCCGCAAGGAGGACGACGACCAAGGACCAGAAGCACCGATGGAGCTGCAGCACACAGAACTTGATAGAACAAGACGCTTGCTTTCATGGATGCCTGGTTTTGCGTTTCCTTTCTCGGGATCCACTAGACGCCGAGGGCAGTTTTCACGCACGTGGCCGGCGCGGGCTCGGCAACTGTCCTCCCCCTCACACTTTCGAAGGAGCGTCTCGCGCTGTCTCGGCAAATGACCGCCCCCTCACAATTTTTGACACTCTCCTCCCCCGTTTTCTTTCAGTGTTCTTTCTTCCCATCGTTCGCTCCGTTACAACGCTGCCGCGAAACCCCAGTAGTAGCCGCCAAAGTGCTTGCGCACTACAGGAAGTTTTCTCACGAGGGAGGAAACTACATCATGTGACTGCGTTCCGGTTTCGGCTTAAATACAGCAGTTACCAGGGTAGCACGCCATCCATCATGCAATTCGAAAACTCTTTGTAAAGCTTGCTTCACTGCAATAAGACAAACAGTGAAAGAAAGCCAACTTTATAAAGGGGGCGGCGATAACTGTAAGCGAAAAGGTTTTGCAACAGCTTTTCAGGCCAAAAACTTGTCGATGCTTTTTCGGAACAGAACAGTGTGACGCCTCATAGCACCTTGGCATTTTCCCCAAGAAGCTGAATATAGATCAAAAGAGACTTTTTCGAGAACATTTGAGCCCAAATGCACTTTCGAAGTAAAGAAAAACTGACTTTCAAGTGGGATAGCTCAATGTGCACGAGCCATTGCTCAGCCGTTTTTTATTCGAGTGGTAAGTGCACGTTAGTCAAGTACTTGTACAGCCTTTGTTTCGCATTATCTTAACTGATTATGCGGTAGCAAATAGTAAGTCGACAAGCCCTGTAAGCTCGCTTTCAAAGTGACCATTTAACGTAATTTTTCAGCTTCTCTTAAGGTCACGTAAAGCTAAAACCCCACCTGAATCCCAGTGCGTCTCCTGCCGCGGAGGGGACTCCGCAGCAACCCAGGCGCACAACCATCCACCTCCAGTGAACCACTGAGGAAACGGTGTCACTCGGAGACTGTTTGCGTGCGATACGGACATGTAGACGCCGCGTTGCGGTTGTGAGTTGCTATCTTGTGGTTTAACCACGCGTTTTGCATGTTGTTGATCGCAAACGTGGCCTGCGTACGCATGTCTGCGTACGCGACCGTTGAAGCTTTTCTGCGTGAGTACCCGTGACATGCAACCGGTGTGGGTTCTTTCCCCTCTGATACTCGCCACGTACTTTTGCGTCCCGCTCTCACCAGTTTGCCGTTTTCCCATGCGCACACCGCCTCCGAGCGATGTGTTGGTGCGGCAGGCAGTGCTGCTCTTTGAACGCCGGCTATAAATGTGTTCAAACTGCGTGTATCGCGTGACATCGCATGTCTGAAAAAGCTGTGGTCGATCGGCCGGAGAACCGCTCGTGTGCAAAAAACGAGCGAATGCGGTTTCTTAACTGCGTAGGAAACTGAAGCTATTATGCAATACAACATTTAGCAGTCATCCAAAGAGAAGCACATCCCTGTAACTAAAATTAGGCGCCCTTCCAAACTCCGACAGGCAGACACACTCGTCCAAAAGGTGACGCCACTCTGGTGGGTCAATTGCTCCCCACCAACGCAGCTTGCTCGCGAAAAATGAACTTCGTTGGGAGAGAGGCTTCGGCATGTCAATCAGTCATGCGGCATGTGGTCTCAATAGGAACCTATGCGCAAAGATAATTTGTTTCTTTCATTAGTGGCTAGGGGTGTTGGGCTAACGCATTTGTTTGTACACCAACTTGTGTCTGGTTTTTTCTTCTATAAATTGGCACATCGTTCCCCTCTACTAAACGTTATGCAACAGGAAATAAGTTTTCATTTAATTTTTTCTGCTTGTCTCCACGGGTGAAGTTAGCACGAAGCCGCCATGGGGTTTTTTAAAGGAGGTTGTGAACACTTTCTCCCTGCCACGTGGATGTCTCGACCGGATCAGAGAGACGGACGAGAGAGAGCCGTTGTCAGGTTGAAACAAACTCATATATTTTACCTGAAGAAAACTCTCTAAGCGCACTCACAAGCAAACAATGCCAAACTAAACAAAATAACTCCTACCTCCAAAATACTAAACCAAGCAAACAACAATATACGACTACAATTTATACCTAGTCCTACCCGCGGGTCCTACGACTACTTGTCCCTATTGGACGGGCCCACCCGGTTGCCGGCGCTGAGGGGGCGTAGACGTTGCGTGACCGCGACGCAGTGCTAGCCGTAGTCGTTTGGTGTGGTGGTGGTGGTACCGGCATCGCTGCGCGCGGTCGTTGTTAGGACGGCATCGGTGCCGCAAGTCGCGATATTGGTTGAGGCGTCGACGTAGCGTGGCCGTGACATGGTGGTAGACGTGGTCGTCCGGCGCGGTGGTGATGGTGTCATTGCTGCACCCGGTTGGGATGGGGCCGGCTTTGTGGTGAGAGATAAATAACTTTTATTTACGTGATGGATTAGGGCGCGGTGGGCGCAACCCTGCGGGTTGCGACGATTTCAGCCGCTCGAGTCACGAGCTCCTTCTGGAGCTGGGGTCCGAGCGGCCATACGCCTCCATCCACTGGTAACGGGAATTAATTGTAGGGTTCAGCAGAGTAGTGGTTTGGGCGTGTTGGTACATGGCAAAGTTTTAAAGCGTAGCACAAGACAAAGGACAACAACACAAACTATGCACACAGTGCGCAACTTTGTGTCTACTATGTCTTTTTTCCCCCGTCTTGCACTGCGCTTTAAAACTTTGTAATGGTAAGGAATGGGTCCTCTGCATCATCCCACATTTAGTGTTACACCGCGACCCTTTTACCGCAGCGGGGGCAGAGTGGGGATGGGCAGAGGGAGGGGTGGTGCTGGACGGCTCTGCAGGGTAGGGATTCCGTTTGTAGTCGTAGGGAGGGAGGCCTTAGGCGGGCGTCCTTGTGGCAGCACTCAAAGCAGGAGACGCCCGGTGGGCCAGGAACGTAGCCGTGTGGAGCCGTCGTCGAAGCCGAGGTCGACGGGGCGTAGACGCTGGCCGAAGGTGCCTGACCGTCTCCGCTGAGGCTACCAATACACAGGTTGGTGGTGCGACTAGGAAGCTCCTTGAGCCATGACACTTACTCAGAGGTCTTCCCTGCAATATCTGTTTACCCTTTCAAGGAAGGCTTTGACCAACACTTTACTATAGAGTCTGTTTCCGGTGCCAGTTTATCACCAGCCCTGCATCGGCCACCATAACGCCAGTGTTTTAAAGCGTGCCATGCGCATGTGTCAAGCGTGCCAAGTTGCATACATTAGCACTCCCAATGAAAACATGGTTGCGCGAAGAATGAATGTCTATTCTTTGGTCGGGCAAATGTCGCGTATTTAATCAACCTGAAATCATTGATCATTGCTTTGTTTTGTGCCAGGATGCGGTGTTTTTCGGCGATGTTTTGCAACGAACTGCTAAAAAAACAGGCATTACACCTTATAATATATATATATATACAATTCGGTACTTGCCTTTTCCAGATACTTATGGAGTGTTGCGTGATATATTTGTTGTGATTGTATTGTATAGCTTGCATAAGGGCCGCTAGGCCACACAGCCTGAACAGCAAGCTCGTTGTAGGAGCAGATCAATAAAATTGCGAAAGTGTTCCAAGCTAACCAGTAGACAGCACTAGGTGGTACAGGAAGTGTTGCTTCACTAATTTCTATGTGGCTGCAGGTTATCATGACCAACCGAAATTCTCACGTATACCCACTTAATGGCAGTGGCCAGTGACGATGACAGCAGCCGTCCGGGGCTCACTGCCGATTCCCCTATTCCCATTGGCTACAACGTCCACATAGCCACTCGAAAAAACACTCGGCGGCGTTTGACTGGAAATTAATGTCTTAGCATTCACAACTCTTAAGAAGTGGTCAGGGGACCACGAACTCCATATAGTGCAATACATGTAAGCCCACCACAGCTTTAATTATTTTTGGTGATGAAGAACTTCTCGTTATGCAAAGACTCAGATCATAGCTATTAGCCTGTTTCCATAGCCACGCAGTACTGCCCCCCACGTGAGCAGCCGAATAGAAACGCATGTTTCGGGCATCAGAGGGTACGAGATTCATTTTTAACACGGTATACAAAATTTTGTACATTTTACCGAGCATGGCTTCAGCATGGCTTTAGGTTCAGCAGCGATATAATTTCGCACTATTGGCAATGGCAGCTCGGTAGCTAACTACCTACTGCGGCAGTTATTGTCATAAAGTTCCGTTATAGCCTTGTTGCGCAAATTCTCGCTTTTGTAGTAGCAAGACAATAAGTAGACTTCCTTTCCCTTACAGAGGGAGGGGTGGTTGCGGCACACACAATTGCGGCACACACAGTTGTTCAATGCCTTTTTCCTGCTTGTATTTTAGTGAAAGTACAGTATTTAAGACCAATGACCAACACAGGCCTTTTACCTAGTCTGCCTTGATTTTTTTTTTTTTTGCGGCACACACAATTGTTCAATGCCTTTTTCCTGCTTGTATTTTAGTGAAAGTAGAGTATTTAAGACCAATGACCAACACAGGCCTTTTACCTAGTCTGCCTTGATTTTTTTTTTTTCGGTTGACGATTAATGCGCGAGTTTGTAGTGCTCATGCAAGCTGTTCACTGGCTAGAATATGTTCGAACAATTTTCCCTCCTCGGAACCTCTGATATATTGACTTGATCGTTGAGCAGAGCAGGACCAGGTGACCACTGGTCGTATTCTCGTCGTGCACGGCTGTTTCGGAGTCGCTCAAGCAGCCGCATCCTGATTTTCCGCCGTGGCAGCGCCGATAAGACGCGTCGCAGCGCCTCGGCCGGTCGCCGCCCTGTGGCCTCACGGCTCGCAATATGCGTGGGATGGCGGGTGGAGTGAATTCGGCAGCCTCCAGTTTCCTTGTACTCTTGCATGTGCGTATGCCCACAAGGCCATCAAGGGTTCCGACGGCTGGGGAGCGGCTTCGGCTTTGGCTCGGCTTCATTTCCTGTCCGAAACTGCCGCAACTCGTCGCTCGTAACGAACTCGCGCGAAATTGAAGGGGTCACGTGCCCCTCGTTATACGTGCGTAGTAATTGCACTTTTGGTAATTACTCCCTGAATGCTTGGCTACAGCCGCGTCGCGGTGAGCGCTCGGTGCGTTTGGCGCGCGGGCAAATGTCGCGTAAACGCCTTTCGTTGTTGAACGCGTGGATGCCGCAGTAAGCGACAAAAGGAGGAAACTAGCAAAGCTGATGAGGGTTGTAATGACCGGGTGCTTGAGTTGGAGGGCTTCGTACTGGCCGAGTCTGTTCGCTCCTTCGTGCCTTCCCGTAAGTCAAAATTTAGAGAATATTTAAGCATCGCAGCACTGCCTTAGGACAAGGCTTACGTTATGTCTGTTAAATCAATCAATCAATCAATCAATCAATCAATCAATCAATCAATCAATCAATCAATCAATCAATCAATCAATCAATCAATCAATCAATCAATCAATCAATCAATCAATCAATCGACCAAACAATCAACCAACCAATCAATCAATCAATCAATCAATCAATCAATCAATCAATCAATCAATCAATCAATCAATCAATCAATCAATCAATCAATCATTGAGGGAGTCAGTCAGTCAGTCAATAACTAACTAAACAAATAAATAATAATAAAAAAATAGTCACTGAAATATGCGCCCCATCTATCTCGCCTGATAAAGTAATTTATATTCGACATTCCTTCAAAAACTACATGATCGCTGGCTCAGGCTGTCCGAAATTTTTGCCGCTCTTTGAACTCTTAGTGTGCGGGCTTCGAACGACGCAGACAAAAGAACTTATCATGTACTCATAGGGTCCACTACTTTTACAATGCACATGTACGTAAAGAAGATAATAAAAAATCTGGCACACTGGCAGCGCTATCAGTTTTTAGGAGCAAACTTGACATTCTTTTAAAAGGTGGCTTCTTCAAGAGCTTGACCTTTAGATTTTTTTATTACTTAGGGCTATATTTTCTGGCATATGGTGGAACGTAACCAACAAATTAGCACAGCTATGAAGACACAAAAGCTCAAGAATGGTACTGTTGTGATCAATATAAATGGGCAATCAGCAATATACACTGGACAATGCACTTGTTTTTGTAAGGCGTACTCAAATAAATTTGGTGAATGCGACAGCGCTTCACGGGGAGCTGTGTTACCGACCGACCATGCACCCCGGAAAACGCCTGTGAGTAATCTTTGTTAGAGCGCAAGTGAACGGCTAATCAATGGGATGAAGATGGCCAAGTAAGTCAGTGACCATGCCGCGCACTCGATTCAATGATAAAAAAAAAAAACTGGCGAAGCTTGCACTAAGTCGCGCAAGGCTTGAACCATTGCGAAGCTGCAGGGTTTCTTTCCACGTGAGCACTGAAGGACACACCACGCATTCGTACAAGTTTGAAATCGTTCATTTACATGTTCCGTCGTCGCTTTGCACGGTGTTGGTAGTAGTCATCGTCATACGCATCGATATCGTCGTGTCCCCCCCCCCCCCCCAGGCCAAAAATTACATGCGCGGTAGCACTTCGCGACTGATGGGGCGCAGCGGCGGCGCGTAGGTGCGCGACGCATGTGCCGCGTTCCTGTAGTCGCGTCGAGGTTTCGTGGAGCAGGCGTTGCGCTAGCTGTGGCGTTGTTGGTTGCTAGGCAACGCCAGGTGGTCCTCAAGGTTCCCGCCAGTTTTTTTTTTTTTTTTTTTTTGCTAAAGCTATTGCGAGTGCCGGGGACGCTCGGCGGTCGCCGTGAGGCACGGGCTCACGAGCGCTCGGCATTTTATTGGCATTTTTAACACGTTCCGCGCCACGCATATCGGCCAGCAACAACAGCTCCGCTGTTAAAAAAAAAGTGACTTGCCCCGTGACAGCGCACAGCGCACAGCGCAAGCATTGCATTCTGCATTCCGTGGTGTAGCTGCGAACATCTGATTCTTTGTCCGTTCTTTGTATGAGTCAAATCTTCCTTAGACTTAGTGTGGGGAGGGGTGAACCGGATGCCCGGAAATTTTTTAGAGTCATGAAAAGAGCCTGCCAGTTAGGCTTACACAGCTACATTGGTATTAACGGTGTGGGAAAATTTCCATTACAAGTAGGGCCTATTAACTTGCTAAACAACGCAAGAGTGTTAACAAAGCGCTTTATTAGTATAATGCAACCAGCAGAAAATGTTTAATAAAAACCATCTATCAGAGAGAAAAACACGACACGGCTGGAACGATGGCAGTATCTACTCTGCGGGTGATTGTGTGGTAAACCACCGATTCTAAGAAATTGCTTATAGCGTAGTTTGTCGGCATTTTCACATTTAGGCTTCTCTAATTTCATAGCGGACACTTTATATCAATCACATAGGTGCAAAAAAGATATATATGCTTATGTCGATCGACAGAGTGCTACCTGGCACCTGCTCCCTATTCTTGACTTGGGGCTCCCCTATTAGCAGTTTAAAAAGTAGCACCCGAGTTTTATCCCCCCATTTTTTAAAAAAAATATAAAACCCGAAAACGAGCAATCCTATGTATACAGGGGTCGGCGATGGCATCGCGGACGGCAGACGGTGGATGCCTTCACACAATGTTCGCCAATTCCTGTCAGAGCTGCGCAAAAACTTGAACTCTTTATATTTTACTGACAGTATTTGTCTTATCAGCGATTTAAATAACGACTTGCTTAAACTATACACTCCTGTGGTTAATGACTATCTCGACATTCTATCAGAATTCGGAACACAGAGCACCATATCTGAAACCACTCAGCATTAGTTTTTTAATAATGTTGCAAATGTTTCTTGCCTTGATCACATAAACATGAGGCCATTCGATAACTTACAGATCACTAGCAGTGTCATTAGTCTTAAGATTCCCGACCACTTTTTTATTGCTTGCCTGATACTCTCTGACGACGAGGCCATGCACCCAACGCCAGGACAGGACTTCATTAAAATTAACGATCATAAGCGTCTGGATAAATGCATGCCTAAGTTTGACTTGGGCAGCCTAGTCTGTCATTCCATCCTTCCGATCCTTTACGACAGATTCGTCGCCGCTGTTACTGTCATCAAAGAGTCTTGCTCTGTGGCCATTAAAATAAAAATGCATGACCCATACATAAAGCGGCTTCACCAGCGGGCTTTACAAGTCATACAAAAAAAAAACTTAATGTAGTCAAGTTTGCGTCATTCAACTAATAACACTCTACTAAGAAAAGAATATAAAATTGCGTGTAGCAAAATGACCGCTGTACTTAGCTCTGCCAAACGAATTTTTTTCCAGCGACGTTTTGATGCAGCACGCCATGATTCGCGGAAAAAGTGGTCGCAGTCGCTAATTAACCGTATATGTGGTAATGTGCCTCGTGGTATTGGCTGATATATTAGCACAAGTATGAGCTTTTATAGCACAACTGAAACAGCATCGCCACGCCTTACGGCTAAGTGGTTTTACCAGCAACTCCGCGAAACATCTGCAAACGTATGTTGAGCTCGGCCGACGTTATGTAGGGTGGCGAACCACCAAGGTCAATGTTGGCAGCGATGACGCTGAACCACAAAGCAACCTGCTTCTGTGTTCACGCGAGGATAAAGAAATACTATAAAAATTAATTTCGACTCAAACAGTTACAACTGGCGTACTTATGACCTCTTAGTGCACGGCGTTTTACTCTTGAGTCCGCCTGCACAACGTGTTTCGATTTTACGCTAGCAGAGCGCTATATATGGCCCGTGCAGAAAACAAGGTTGATTCAGCCGAACTAGCCGAACTAGCCTTCACTGCATTGGTAAATAACCAGATAAATGCAATCGGTGATAGTGACGTTGAAGTACACAGGTCGTAGAATGCGATCTTCCTGCGATATGTGAGATCGAACGAGCACGCTATTTAAACAAACATTGGAACGCAATTAGTGTGGTACTCAGTAACAGCGACACTTAAAACCGTTTAACCGAAAAGTGTTTGAAGGCAGTAAGTTAATATGCAACCAGCACAGATATTTGAGTTTATGTGTTATAGTAAGCCTTTCTATAATTTGATCTGGCTAAACTTTAGCTGGGTTATACGATGCACCTACATTTGTAATGACAAGATTAGGCGCCGAAGTCGTCACCTTTCAATTTTCATTACTTTTGTTTCCAGATTAAAACCATTGCCTTTAGTTTAATGGGGAATTATTCGGATGTTATCGACTATGCGAATTCCTACCTTTATGAGCATAAGGGAGCATATGCTCGACAAATTTAACTTGTTGGTCTTTTTTTAATTTTATCAGTCGCTGTAATTTCTGACGGCCTAATGGACGCATACCAAGCATTCCAAGACGCCCGTGGAGCAACGGCTTTAGCGGCTGCGGAAGGAACAAAGCTAGCGGGGAATCAGCGGGAAAGCAAGGCTCTCTAAGCCAATGACCAGTCGTACAGGGAAGGCTAGACATTGCTACAGTTCGTCAGCCGGCGCTTCGCAAATGCAACCTTGTGTCTAAAAACACGCTAACACGATTTTTTTGGACAAAGTTGGAACAAAAGGTAGTTCATGGCAATGACGGAAATTTTGAGGTATTTGTGTTCACTTGATTGTGAATCGACAAGTGGGCTGTTCCGTGTGGCATGTAGTGCGGCACGGCGTAGGCGGATAACGTGACGCACTGCGACAATTCCTGAACGAGTTTCACCCATGAAACATAGTCTGTGAGATATATGCGATTGGCATCGGCTGTATTGACACGAGCTGTTTCGCTGACGTATCAGATATTTTGCAGGGAGGGCGCATTGCATCACTTTGCTGTGCTGTTTTACAGAATCAACTCTGATTTTCTCGCGCTATGTTTTTTTTTTTTCCAGCATACCTCCCCCCTTGTTTACTTTTAGCGACTTCCTTGTTCTAGCTCGCAAACCATCTGGCGGTTTTTACTATTTCAGCGCCTCTGTTTGTATTTGTTTCTCGTACGTTTTCCTAAGCCACGAGCAATCAATCGCACAGTGAGCTGTCACGGTTCCCGAAATTAACTGCAGGATGACCGAGGAGGTTTGTAAGTTACAACGGTTTATAGATACGCCCGGCGTCCATATAAAAAAAAAGCTCGTCCTAGTTCGTCAACCAAACTCCTGACCGAAAAAATAAATAAAATAAACGTGTGGCACGATCGAGCAGGGATGCGCAGAGGAAGGTGTTGAAGTGTTGTAACATAGACTTTGCAATCCACACGTGACTCAGTTGGCAGGATCAAAGCGAATGCAGAATCACCGAGCGCATTTGGAGATCAAACGGTATGCGGTATCGTATGCGAAGAGCCTCTTTTCGCAGGCATGTTACGCGATTCCCTTTGATCTTGTTTTCGCTTTCAGAGGTGCCTGTACGGATCAGGCTGTTGGGAAAATGCACGCTCTGCGAGCGTAAGATGTTGCAAATGCCTGATTTTATTACGCAAGGAAATCTCGCCTACTTAGCTCTGGCGACAGCCGGGAATGTGCTTCCGCCTGTAGTTGCTAAGCTAATGCTTGGGAAGCTAAATTTAGCTGTAAGCCGTTCAGTGGCCACTCTGCCGGATTGATTAATCGATTAAATGCCGCGGAAGCAAGCCCCTGCTTATGTCGGCAGTCATAAATCATGCCCAAACAGAGACCTTAGTAACGACGGATTACGCACTATTAGGGGATTTACGTTTACCGATCATTTAATTGACTAATTGGAGCTTCGCAAAAAAGAACGTGCACTCAGGAGTATAGAGCGTCGCTAAGTGTCCCATAATACCAGGTAAGTGGTTCAAAGGGTTTAGTCTCACTTGGTTTTGTATGTTACTTTGTATGGAATAAATTAGAATACAACGGCATTGACGCCGGAAGAAGAAACGGTAACAGAATTAACTTTATAAAAATTTAATTCCTGGTAATTAAGAGGCTATGAACGCGACAAGTTTGAGGTGCGTTGTGCGGATTAATAATTAGTTGGCGTTATATGTAATTACGATTTCTCGACGTCTGGTCACCTCATCTGGAATGGTTTTGAAGAATAGCGCCGAGCTTCCTATAGGTGGTATTCATTGAAAAGTTTAGCTGCCAATTTCTTCGCTTGGCAACACTGGAAATGGCCACGGACATGGCCGATGCGCCACGGACATGGCGCGACGTGTGCCACTGCACCCGCAAGCCACAGAAAAAAAAAGCACCGGCGTGCGTCGTCTGCTACATTTCAACTCGATTCTCAACGGTGGTGGCAACAGAGATATTATTAATCGCACTCACATTGGATCCGAGGCATTACTTTGCGTTCGGTGGGGGACAGTTAAAATACACGTCGTGGGCTTAGCAAGGACAAGCACCGCCATCCCGCGGAGCCCGATGTAACCAGTAACGGCGCACTCACATGGTTACCTGCATGTGTGCCTCGCCAGTGAATAGAAGCTATAGTGACACTGTAGGTGCAATGAGAGAGGTCCAAAAGGCAGAAATCTACTTCAAGCTGAGCTCTGCAGCCGACCGTGTGGTAGGAAAACATCTATGACGTTCAGCGTGGTTGGTTGCGTGACAACCTCAGCGCCCCTAGTGAACCCTGCGGTGGGGCGGCCGCACAGCCGACTGCATCAAACAAGGGGGCGGGGAACCACAGCGGGCCCCCAAGTTACGTACAATGCAAGAAAGGCGTCCGGGAAGCGCGTGGGAGCCACCCGCTTCATGCAGTTATACAACCGTTGTCTAGCCGAACATCTAAAGTTGCTGACCACGCGTTATGAAGCATGCATTGGCATGGTCTTCGGCGGGGCTTGGACATGAGGTGCCGCAAAGGCATCTTCAGCATCCACGAGTGTTACCTATATAGAGTTTTACTATAAAATCATTCTTTTTTTGCACCAGTGCATCACTGAATGGTTTGGAGAGCGAAAGTTAAAATGCGCTTATGACACGTTTGCGAATACGTCACTTCCGCCTTCGCTTGCACTTACCTTACACGCTGTGTGGAGTTGAATATTCGTTTGGGTAAAAAGTCCACCGTTTTTTACAACGCCAGGGGCTTGGAAAGTGCTTCGACGCGTCTTTCGAGGAAAGCTTGGGGTGACGCTTGTGTCAGGAACGCAAATTGTTTTCCGGTGGTTGGTTTCCAGTCGACAGAGGTTTTGCACAGAAGCTCACCGGACACTAACGGCTTTCGAACTACCCATGGCGCCCAACCTCGTAAACTAGAGCTTGTGCCACATCGGGGAAATAGCTTCCCCTCCACCGAATAATCATCGATCAAAATTATTCGCCCTCTACAGCAATCGCTGACTAGAGGGTATAAGTTAGATTAATAATTTCACAGGACTAGTGGAACGCTTTAGGCAGACTGACGTTTTAGGATGAAAAGCACTGAAAACCCCATGGATAGACTAGATAAAGTACACTGGTTTCTCTTGTGAGAAGCTGAATACTTCTAAATATTTCAACAATGTTGTGGTTCGGTTCAATATGACTCTGGTGATTTTTATTTTTATGCAGCGTTACCATACTGAAGGTAGTGTATGACGAAGCCTCGCGAAGCGTGCGTTCACGGCTTGTTGAGCCGCGGATCCCGGGCGAAACGTAAGTAAATCGATCACCTTTACACGCGCCTCCTTCCTCTTCTTTGTTCCTGTGTGCTTTCCTTGCACTTTTGTTCTGCTGGCTCTCCTTTCGGTGTCGATTCGACGATCCCCTCACTCGTAATCCTATTAAGCTGCAAGAATAACGAGGGGATAGGGACTGACAGCCTTGGTGCCAAAAGGTTGGATAAGAGGGTTTCCCGTCTGTCGACTGCTCTTCACAGGCTGCAGACGCTCGAGTCATGGCCCGGGGGTTAAAAAGAAGGTCCCCTTCCACCGGTGTTATCGGAGCGGCGCTGGCTACAACCTGCAAAATTAAGACACAGTTGTTCTAAATATAAATAGCCCATAAAGCGGCGCAGAACGGGGTCCCCGAAGTAGGCGAATTAGTAAGGCATCGGGCATGTAATCGGAAGGCGTGGATTCGGTCCCTACTCTGGGCGCGTGTTTTTTGCCCGCTTTCTTTCCTCACAAGATTTAGAAGTTAACTCCACAAATAAAGGAATCTAGTCAGTCCACTCCCAGATGCTGTCCTTGGCGTTGTGCACATATGGCATTCGCGCATTCATTCCACGAACCCCTCATTCCTAGTCCTGTATGTGTGTGTATGCCTCATTTTTTGCTGACTTTGGGATGTTGTTGACGCTGTAGTCTGCGGCACTACATTGGCAATGCTTTGAAAGACAAAAATTAGTATTTATTCTACGCTGTGAAGGGGGATGGCCATCTAAGCTGTATAAAATAAGAACCTACCCGTGGCTAGAGAGAGTACAAGCATTTATTTTTCTCATTATTTGGTCTGCTGTGACTTCTCGATTACTTAATGAAGCATGGAATGACTAGAGTTTTGTCCGAGCAGACAAATATAAGGCTCCCTCCCGTAGAAACCGATGTATTGACAGCAGACGGGAATTCCTCAAACTTCACTGTGAACTACAAAAAAAAAACTTGCCGTAATAAAATACGGTCGTCATAGCGGCGAATTATCGTAGAATTGTTTTTATGAAAGTTTTCATAAAACAAGAGTTACAGCCGCTTTCCGCTGAGAATTTTTTTTCTGGTGGAAATTTTCAACAGCTTGAAATTATGTCTAACAACTATCTCCATGAACTCAGTAAATGGCTCCATATAAACAGACTCGCACTGAATACAAGCAAAACCAAATTTATGTTGTTTTACCCAAAAAACAAAACAGTAAGCTATGAAATACGGTTTCAGTATTGTGGTACGGCTCTACAGCACGTCGATAGCCACTCATTCTTAGGCATATCATTCAACAAACACCTGTCCTGTACAGATCACATCAACAATATGCGTATAAAGGCAGCACGGTCGGTCGGCATGCTAATCTATTTATAGTATTTAACTGGTTGGCTCAGAGTACAGTTATATTACCCCATTATACACTCACATTTTACATATTGTGTGCTATTATGGGGTGTTGGTAACAAATTTGATATTGATAACCTCTCTGTGTTGTAGCGCGTAGAGCCATTCGCTTACTAAGCCCGTCAAACAAATATATTACTTCGAGAAATCTCATGATGCAATACAATATCCCAGATATAAAACAAACCTTCTAGCTCAAAGTTGCTGTGTTTGTTTTCGAGCGAGTCGCCTTAAACTACGATGTGTTTAGCAAATTTTTGAATAGAACTACTGGGTATGGGCTACGTCACACACATGTTGTTGTAGAAAGGCCACGTACAAATTACGGCATGCAAATGATGGAGTATTTGATAATGAAACTTTGTAATGACTACCCGATGTAAATTCAATTGCCAAGAGTTGCAGGAATGTTCGAAAGTTCAAACGTACTGCTCCAGTACTGTTTCGTTCCGCGGATGAGTTATCATTACAATGATGCAACTTTGTATGTTCTAGTGCTTCTTAAGCGCCATCTTTGTCCTCGTGATTCCTTGTATTGGTTTATGTTACCTGAGCTGATGTGTGCTGTTACCAATTATTATGAAGTGATTGCTATATGTTACGTTGTACTAGGGGTATTGAAGTGAAATGTGTTTTTCTCTCTTTGCTTCATATATTTCTATATTGTATGTTTTTTGTGCACTACAACTGCTTCTGTTGCTGATCAAGCGGGGTGAAGCGTAGTCAGGAGGGTATACCTCGTTTTGCTTTGCCTCGCCGTCATTTCTGCACTGCACTGTCCAAATGGAACAATACAATACAATACAATACAATACAATACAATACAATACAATACAATACAATACAATGCAATACAATACAATACAATACAATACAATACAATATAATACAATACAATATGCGGTAAAGTTGGCTTTGCCGCAAGGCGTTTTTACGCACGCAGAACAAAATGCACGGAACCCTAGCACATTTCCGTCCCGAACTCAGGCCCCCTCATGTTAGTTAAGTAGAATCAATGACAGAAATACTTTCTCCACGCGTTCGAGGCGGGGGCCGCACTCGAGGCCAAGCCCGAGCTCTTTCCGTGAGGAAAACCAACATCCTTGTGTGGATCATAACTGCGTGGTCACCAACAAAATCACAGACCGTTTGAAACACGATACGAACCCCCGAAGCTCTCTACAGTCACGAAGAACTGAGGGAGCCAAGGCATGTCCAATGTCGCCTTCTTCCTCGAAGAGAGGGCGAGTGGGTTTTTGTCGACGGACAAAATAAAATATCCGCAAGCTCAACCATAAGCAGTTCGCTGTAAAAGCAAAAGGCGACCTTTTATGAAACTTAAATCCAGGCACGTGGACTTCGTTATATGCTTATGGCATAAACGGTCCATGGGGAAGCGTGCAAGAAAGTGATTTATTTTATTTCATTGCAAATAACATGCGTTAGCCTAAAGCATTCAGCGTAATGTGTCATTAAAATATTTTCTGGAGAATCAGTACCTAAATTGGTTAGCGTTGCCACTGATCTAGCCGTCCGCGACTGGTGAATGCTGAATAAAACATCGCCACGATCTTTCGGTTATATTTAGGACTCGCTGACAAATCTCAAGGCGTGTTCGTTTGGTCATTTATAGTAACCCTTCGGCGTCACTACGGACGCAGCTGGCCTTAACGGTATACGGACTAACCCCGAGCCCAACGAATCGTCAGCCAAGGAGCAGTGGGGAGCCATACTCACACTCTGAGGGACGCACAAAAACAAATGTAAGCAGGAAACCGCGTGGCGCCACGGGAAAGCAGGACGAGAAAAGCTGCTTTGCCAGGCCACTGTCCATTAGCGCTACCGGAGAAGACAAGCAAGCCAAGGCGCGGGCAGCGAGGAACACAAGGGCGGCTTTGTTCTGCGCCGATGATCTGTCATAATCAGACGTGATCGATCGTTTGGCAGACTAGAATCGGAAGGCGTCGCTGCGGCCAACCCGAGCGCGGCTGGTTCTTTTGCACCCTGCACATCACACAGTGTCGCCCCCTTGTGTACTACTTGGGGCCGCTTTGCTTCACAAAGCGATAAGAATTGTGATAAAGTTGCTCCCCTCCACTGTCATGCAAAGCTGCCACTCGATAAGTACGCTTTTCGAGCCGTAGAAGCGGTATAGCGAAGACGCGAACGAGTTCTATATGGACAGTTTTGGGCTGTATGGGCAGGATGCTTTTGTCATTTCGTAGGACGCTCTTCTCTACTTTTTCAGCTCCAGAGGCTGGCTACTTATATATGAACAGATTAAGAACTTCCACTTGCTCGGTATATTGAGTGACATGCTTCTCCGACCGGATAAAAAATGGGTGCCCCATATTTTTCTGAGTTGATAATTTATTTCACGCGTCCCTGTGCCATGTATCGTGAGGACAGTGTTGCGGGAGGGCTCGCACATTCTTAATGTCTACTTTTATAAGACCAAACTTTAGCTGTTCGTGCTGTACGTCCACAGACGAAGAAACGTTTTGATTTCAATGTTTTTGCCACTAGTGACATAACTTGCAATCATGCAGTTACGCTACAAGGAGAGTCACATGAAAATTTATCAGATGAAAATTAATCAGATTTGACTTGCAAGCCAGTGTTGACTAATGCTCTGAAGGAGAGTCATTTAGTTGTAGGCACCCACTTGTCGCTCGATCGTTAAAGTCGTTCGTCGTCCTTCGACATGGCAACGACGCGGGGACACTTTTACTTGGGACAGCTCAAAGACTGAATGAATGTAGGCATCAAGTTTTGAAAATAAATTTACTGCTCTCATTTAACATGTCATTTTCTTCCGACTCTTTTGGGGTGGCACTACTGACTGACGAGGGGAGAGCATTATGAGAGGGGAAAGGTCCCACAACCTATGCTAATGCTGGTGGAGCGCGTTAAATCCACACAGAGAGAAAAGCGTCTTTTTAGCAGTCCTGTCAGCTCGGGGAAGGGAAGGACCCTGCAGGGAAGGACCTTGAAGGCTCCTGCAGTCTGGGGCGATTGTGTGCATTGGTACGTAGGTCTTGTTGGAGTCAGCCCACAGCGCCCAGGATGTCCCTCGTATATTATCCTTTGACCAACCGCCTTTTGTAAGATTGGAACCGAGAGACGTGTTGGGCCTCTGGTGGATTCAAACGCGCATACGATGCGACCAAAACTCTGTTTATTTCCCTGTTAAGCACATAACTGTGCCAGTGCCTGTAAATAACTATACCTATGCGTGTACAATATCATCACCACCGTCATCATACCAGCCGTTTATTAGCACCAATTTTCTCATCCATCTGGCGTAGCAAACTAGGCGTACTTGCTAGGCTAACCTCGCCATTTCCGTTCTAGGTCATTCTTTCTCGAGTCAGCGCCGTCAGACGCTTCCGTTTACCATTTTGCGCGCTTCACTGCTTTTTGAGGGAAAGCTAACTGCCATATTTATTAGGGGGGCTGTAAAAATGTAAGTGCTGCCTTTGGGCCGTCGATATGTGCCCAGAAAAACTTGAAGGGGTCCTGCAGCGGGCTGATAGACCCTTTCGCTCTTTCCTCCATGCCAGCAATGCTGCGAAGCTTGTGATTGTCGCCAGCACAGGACGGCACTCTGTGATTTTCTTGTCGCAGCAGAGTTACCTGTTACCTTTTATAACACAATGGGATGTATGCTAGTCTCCAGTGAAAAACTTGTCCGTGAGTCCGTCCGTACGCAGCTACGCCAGTAGACACCCAAATGAGTGTCCGCGCGACCCCTTCCCCCCTTTTCCCTCACCTCTCGCGGGAAGCAGGCTCTGGGGAGCTCTGACCTGGCTACACAAGGGACAGTCGCGGCCAGAGCTCTAGACGTCGCGGGGGACCATTGGGCCTCCGCCACCCTCCCAGCCCCGCAACCCAATGTTAGAATAAGGTGGCACTACCTGCCTACGTACCTACCGAATTAAACCGACTTCCGCTCGATATGGCTTCTATGGTGTCGTAGTGAGTACAGTTAAAAACCAGAGCAACCACTCGATGATCTGAGTTGCTACGCAAGTTTCTTATTTATGCCTCTCCTGCCACCAGTATATGCATCTTGAAGGATTAGGTCTTTATATTTTATCACCGAATGCGAGCACGTCCGGCTCGAGCAATTCGCCGCTACTAACGTACGTACTTGAGTAGATGCTTTGCTTCTGTTGCGATTTTTTAATGCGGCTTTTGAAGGCTTTTGTTACTGCGACTGAAAGGAAGCCGGCCAATAGCGGCTATATTGCTTCTGTGACTTCCCACCAGCACGCAAAGAATGATCGGGCTTTAAAGAACGCCCGAAAGCGAAAAAATCTTTAGCGGGAGTTTCTAAGTTATCCGATGCGCGTGGAGCAGCAATATTTGGCTGAGATAATATTTCCCGGCGTGTTCTGGGGACTGGATGTGCTTAATGACTGTTTTTTAAGCGTTTGAGGTTTTATTAATGCGGTTCTGATTTATCCATGAGAAAGCCATGGTGCCTTCTAAATTAAAAAAAAAAACATCAAAATTGACTTCTTGATTTTATTGATGGCCGCGGGGCGTGTCTGCCTTATAATTAAGGAAGGTGCCGCAATTGATTTGATCTTAATCAAGAGAAAGAGTCAGAAAGCCGGCGTTGAACGCACGCGCTTCCGTAAACAGTCGAGAGGATTAGCGTGTATTGGGCTGTGTTCGGTGCACACGTCCGCTAGAATATATTTCTGCGTCCTTTTTCGGCCTCAAGTCATCATTCACGGGTTCTTTATGGCAGAAAGAAGAGCTTTAGTTTCCTCCTCTTAATGCCGCATCTAAGCACCCATAGCCACTTCTTCGTTTCTTACTGATTTTGTATCTCCCGAGGCGGCCTGTTTACGAGCTGACGACATCTTTCGAAGCCATTCTCCCCTCCCGAGCATCTCGAATTGCGCCCCTTGCTCGCCGCCTATTCCCGAAATGCCTGCAGCGCCCAAGCCGGAAGCAGCGCTCTCTGCTGGCCCATCCCGGCAGACTACATAACGCTGCGAGGGGAGAAAAAAGCGGAAAAAGAGGAAAGGTGGAGAAAATGAGTTTCGTACTGCTTCTGCATGTAGTTTGGGCATTCACGAGATCGTAACCAAATGACACGGAAAGCAGACGAGTTTTTTTTTTTTTTCAATTTACCTAACCGTCGTTTTTCAAAGCTGCTCACATTCGCTTTCATCTCTTAAATGACTTTCTACCACCCTCTCTATTTCTGCGCGCCGTAACACGGCGCGGAGGCGTCCCCGCGGGTTTTCTTACGCTTGTCCGCTTGAGGGTGGCGTTCGCAAAGGCATTATCAGAGCTTTCTCATTTTTACGCCCGTGAAGAGGAAGAAGGCGGGGGCGGAGGGTGAAATTCCGCAGCGCTCCATTGCGCTACTGCACAAGCCTTCGCGGCAGCGGTGGCAGCTTACACTCAGGGCTTCCGCTCCTGGCGGCGTCGCGCAGCGCGTAACGGAATAGTGGGCCCTTTCCAATGAACGGGCCCCGAACAGCCGGAGTGGCGGCGTGGCATGGACGCAGTTATGGTAGCCCCGCATAGAGCAGCGGATGAGCGGAGCGGACTGTAGCCCACTGAATAATTCACGCGCCAAGTCGTCGCGAAATGGCTGTTTGGGTGATGTGCTGGTCGCCGTGATGCTTGTGACTTCGCTTCTGGTTTGATACTAGACGATGCACCGCATACGGACGCTCGTTTGTTATGAGCCTTCCTCCTCAGTTCCGGCTGGCCGGCAGTTCGACTCCCGCCGAATAATCCGAGTTTCCTACGCTCTCTGGCAACTGGAGCAGAGCCCCTACACCCCGGCCTTTTCATTCAGCCTCCAGCCCGTATAGCCCTCCCGCACTCCCTTATGAGCTAAGCGGCGCTTCTGTTCAGGGTGACAATTCGACGGCCATCCGGAGCATTTATAAAACCTCTTGATAGGAGCGGCCGCGAGAGGCGCCCGTCAGTAAATACCTGCGTCTCCGAGAGCACTTTTTCTGGCGTAGCATTTAAAATTCGTACGTGCCCTGGCGTGCCAGTATGCACCACGTGAACGCAAATTTACGTCAGCCAAAGCACACGTGGGCAAAATAGGTGAGTTTTCTCCTGCTTCCCTACCTCCCCGTATAAAAAAGAGAGAAACATGTCTCTCTGCTTTCTGGAAACACCCACAGGCACGCAAGCATATGAGAGTCCACTCTCGCACATTCATACACGCACGCGCGCACACATGTAAACACACCTAAAAAACACACCTATGAGCCCGCTCCTTGCGTATTCGCTACGCGCATGTCGTACGTAGGGGAAGAGACAGGTGCGAAACGAGAAGGGACGTTTCTCCTCCTTCCAATTCCGCGTTTTATTGCGTAGTTCTCTCTCTCTCCCTCGACCCCACCACAGCTGAAGTTAGAGGATAAAGGGTCGACGAAGAGAACACACTTCACTGAATGCTTTATTTGAAAACAATTTGCCTCTGATAACTCGGTCACCCCCTTTTCTACCCCTATCCCAAAGGGCGTTTTTTTCACGCAACACAATGTCACTAATTTAAGAACGTCTGAAATTTCTCGCTACAGAGCTTCAGCATCGAGGTACTGAGAACAGTAATCAGTGGGGCTAATCAATTATTCATCTGAGAATCCCGCGTATAGTTCGCAGGAAGTCTAAGTACTCGCCTGAGAATGAAGGGAAAAACGAAAATTGGGTTGTGTCCCCGAGAGTTCGCGGTTAGTCCGGTACTGATAATCATGCACAATCATTTGCCACTACAGGACCCTACCGATTTGGACTGGCCTTGGGCGATTTTTATAGACCTAAGGACCAAAAGGAATTTTTCTACTGGGGAGACTGACCCACACCCGGTAACAGTACTATCTCCACCATGTTTAACTTAGCTGCCTTTAGGATTCACGGGGCGCTGTGACGGGTAAAAGACATACGCCACCTAATGTACGCGGACGGCATCTTCATATGAATCAATACAAGCTCTCCTGGAAATGATCAAACACAACAAGAAGCGCTCAATAAACCACAAGGAACAGCCAAAGAAATATGCCTGACGTGCTGCACGAAAAAAAAAAGGTTCTACTTATGGCTTCCAATATAAGATATAACACACTTCCCATTCAGCTTACGCTACAGGGTAGAACTAAGCCTACCCGCCAATTCTTGGCCAACACTTCTAGAAGAATGGGGTAGCCACACCAGAGTCAACCGGACTTTCAACGAGGGATCGCAACTAGTCAAACTCATTCAACGAGCACCCGATAGGAAAAAGGGCGCTTAAAACTACTTACACCGACTTAAAGAAGCGGTTGTCATATCTCCCATAAGATACACTGCCACCTGTTTCGACATTAACACGAACCAACTACAGAAGCCGGATACCCTAAAAGAAGGCTGCAAATAGATCCCCTGCACTCTAAGAAAAAAGGTTTCGGTAGTTTCTCCCTTAAGGGTGAAACAGGAATGTATCATAAATTTCATTATTTTATTTATTGTACCCTCAGGGCTTTACAGCATTACAGAGGGGAGCGGGCACCGACGAATCGCTCGCTCAGAGGTAGAAAGTTTCTCTTTTAAGAGGGAGGACCACGTATCTCCACCTGGAGTGGAGGAATATTTCCCCCTTTCGTGAACTAATTGAGAAACGTTCCTCCCCTGGCGGCGCTACCCCAGCAAGGCTTCTTATGCGAGAAAGGCTTAGCGAGCTGATCGGTTTCAGGATCGAGGAAGTACAAGTAGGTAGGTTACTGTGGTTGTGTGCGCTTAATATGCGCTAAAATCATCTATCATCATCTATCATCTAACTATCTATCTATCAAAATCTATCTATCAAAATCATCTAAGACATCATCTATCGAGCCCCAGAACAGCGGTTAGCAAGACTTCTTCCATTCGTCTCGACACTGGTAGGCGCTCCGCCTTCGCTTTCAGCGCGAACGCGCCGCCGTTCACAGAGCAGAAGTCACAACAATTGAATTCAAAGTGCCGCCTTTATTTCCCACAGGCTTGTAACCTCGCCGGTCCCCTACACACGAGATAACAAACATCCAATGCGGCCGTTTGAGAACAGCTAGTTATTATTAGTCCCCTCACCCTGATACAACCGATGCATTGACAAGCAGCTCGTCTGCAATCGTGAATCTTACCGCATAGGCGGTGCAGGCGGCGCGAAGAGCATATCCGTCGCATCCGTCGGAGCGAGGACGCCACTACACAAAAGATTGCATGGATGACACTATTCGCCATCTAGCGAGCTCTAAGTAAACCATTCTTAATGTTTAAAAATGCCCGATATATGACTCTAACAAAACTGTGGAGTGAAAGGGGGGGGGGGGGGGGGGGAGGGGGGAAGTGGTAGCTACTAAGCATCACTATCAGAGAGCGCTTACCGCA
The DNA here is from genome assembly GCF_048455015.1 of Haemaphysalis longicornis. Classification (NCBI taxonomy): domain Eukaryota; kingdom Metazoa; phylum Arthropoda; class Arachnida; order Ixodida; family Ixodidae; genus Haemaphysalis; species Haemaphysalis longicornis. The sequence goes on along the minus strand of NW_027526203.1, from coordinate 417,370,118 downwards.
CGTTGGCGGGCACAGATTGGGAAGGAACATAACCCAACACAGCAGCATACTCTTCAATGAAGGCATTGTCAACGCACAATTCACGCAATAAACAACAGTGAAGCATAATACATGTATATATACGCATTGCATAACGCATAGTACACTTTTCACATGTCTAACATTCGCGTAATCACAAAGCACAACTGAAATTAAAACGGCTACAGAGTATCTATAACACTGATCACAGAGGATGCAAATAGGAAGAATGAGCTTGTTTGTTTTGATAACCCACAGCAATGCGTGAGTCTCACCTGTGTTTAACATTACCTGTGCAAGGGCTACTTTTTTATTAGCTTCAAGTTTCTTACGAAGCAGAGAATAGCTTAAAGAAAAAAATAGTACGTGTAGAGAAACAGACGGCGCGTATGTTTGAGTAATAGCACTCATTCCTTTGCCTTCGCTTTTTTTCGCGGATAGCACACCCCTTGCGTGGTAACCATTCGGGTACGCCAGCCGGAATGCTACCGAACGAGGGCCTTCTGTCGCTGGTAATTGATGCATCAATATGCTGCGGTCCGTGCTCGTTGATGAAGAAAGGGGCAGTTTAGTATTGTCGCTGCCCTCTTTTACATTTGGGCGTCAGTAGAAAGTGTTCACAAATGCGGTGGTAACGTTGAACAGGGCGTGGGTGAGTCGTACACAGCAAGCATGCAGCGGCGCCCACAGAATGTGCGCCCAACACACAGGGCTGGCGAACGGTGTGTTTGCGTTGCGAGCACATAGTGATAAAAAAAGACAGTAAAAGGACAAGCAAGCAACACATTGTAGGGGCGGTGTTGCACGGAGTCTTCGTGTACGCCCGATCGGTGAAATTAATTGCGCAGCCAAGAATGGTATCGTTATCGGCGTCGGCGCCGTCGGCAGATCGCAGGCGACAGGGGAGAACGTTTCCTCCCCCGTTTCGGTGTTTGGTAGAGGCCTAACAGAGGGCGTTACACGTAAAGAACTAAATGGCGAAGCTCGCTGGGCTGGGGTAGAAAACCCGCCATTTGATCCCTTTTTCTAGAGAGAGAGAGAGAGAGAGAGAACACACGTTATTGTCACCCCTCTTAAGACGAATGCACCGTGCGGAAAAGTCCGGTGTCTTCGTCCCATCAGTGTGTGCAGCAGGAAATTTCAGTCGGCTCAGCCTATAGTGTTGAATAATCTCTCGGTAAGTTGCCTACCCTTTTTTCTTAGAGTGTGGACTACCCGTAAGCACCAGTAATAAAGCCATCGAAGACATTGACGCTATAACGTACCTTTATATAGAAATCATAACATCCCACCAATACAACAAACTAAAAAGGACTAAGGCAAACCAAGGCCGGAAATCAAATCGTGCAATCTATAGCAATGATTATTAAACAATGGTAGACGAGTCCTCAAGTTGCAACCCTGAAACAGGCAAGAATCGAAGATAGCCCAATTCCGAGCAATATACGTGCCACCATAGATGCAAAACGAAGAGCTATCGTAGCTGTGATAGTTTAACAAAAACCGGAGAGTCTCAGCGCGTACATGAGCACACGGATGAGGTAGCAAAAGGTACATCATGTGGTATCACTTACTGTACCGGACTCAGGAGAACACATACAGAAGGTAACTAATATTGCAGGAAATATTTCAGCGGGAGTGGAACTATTCTTCATCTTAGCCCACCGGCTTGCCCCCTCATTATTTATACGAGCCACAAGAGGGCTTGACAGGTTTGTCAACTACTAGACATCCCGCTCAACGGCACACCTATTTGAACATATAAAATCACAGTGAAACTGTACTACATTTCTGGCTACGCGGGTGTGCTGGCGAATGGAATTGCTAATCATCCCTCCCGCGGCATTACACCCGCACTACAAGCAACGGCTGCCAAAATCCGTAATCTGAGTAACCAATTCATCCGCAGCTTCGCTTTAAATATTACAGAACAGGGGGACGTCAACTTTCAGCACTAACACCTAACCTGAGGCGACATCAGCAAACCCTTTTCTGACAAGCAAAGACAGGAACGCTTTTCAAGCCAGATAGACTACATCTCCTCAGATATGGTAAAACAGCCCCTCCACATTTATGTCCGCAACGCAAAAGCAGGAATGACCAGTAACTGCATACGTTAGGAGGGGGAGGAGGAGGAAAGAGAACGGAAAGGCTGAAAGGTTATCCAGGCTTAGAGGGGATGAAACAGAGGGGATGAAACAGGGGATGTGCAGGGGATGAAACAGAGGGCATGCGAAAAAATTACTCCCACCTCCCCTCGCGGGAACCCCTGTGTAGATGCGACGCATAGGGGGTTCCGTTGTTGTTTCCGTTAGGTTGATTCTCCCATCGCGTGAAACGTGCCGTGAACCCCCTGCCGCGGCTATGACGCAACGTGGCGCATCTATGACCCAACACAATACAACACAATCCACTTTAATCCAATCCAATCCAATCCAAGCCAAGCCAAGCCAAACCAATCCAATCCAATCCAATCCAATGCCCCTCGCGAGAGAGTGTTCGCTATCAGAGAGGAGAGGGGGTGAGCGGCGGAGAGCGCAGCTCGCGCGGCGAGGCGAATGGGGGAGGGGTGTGGACGGACAACGACGCCGTATGGAGGGACAAGGCGAGTGAATGAGATGCAGTCGCATCTAAAAGAGGGGATGGGATCGGGGCTGCGCACACACTTTAGTCCCTTTGTGGGTACTATAGTATTTCAGCTAAGCAATTCTTCGTTTCATGAGGGACGCAGGGATACGTTGGGACTTTCCGCAGTATACGCGAGTTATAACATAACAAAACTTTGTTAGAGAGAGTGGACAGGTCCGGTTGGCTAGGGGATTGATGGAAGTTGGGAGAAGGAGGGGAGGTAAAAGTTTATCACGGTTCCCTTGAAATGAAGCGGAAAGGCGACAGCGATGAACCCGCGCAGTGCGACGGGCAATGTAAACAACGCCGATCGACTTCTGGCCATAAGCGTTCGTTTTGCTGTTTTGTGTGAATGGTTTACGCTCTGGGGGCACCTTGTTCCTGTGCACACCCGCCATCAACTTCATTCGACAGCCGGCGAAACTTGCATCGGCAACGCGAGCTTCGTCGGGAACAAAAACAGCGCGCCAGCATCTCACCTGAGTGCTAGGCAATATGACGCACAGTAACGGTTGACACGAAACTGCAGTGATCCAACAGGCAACCACCGCAGCTAAACGAATGGGCCATTAATATGCGTGTCAATCATCTTGAAGCAGTGACGGTGTCGGTCGTTTTCTTTTTGTCGCTGAGCTTATGCTTCCCCGGCATTTTAGCATTACGTGTTGCTTATGCTTTACCAATCTGTATCGGTTATTCCTCTTCTGTATCATGGTGCTCATCGCTGCTTACCCCTTATATAGGTGTACGCGCGGAGGTTCTGCCCGTGCGGCCTCGGCGGCTGCATTGACGCAGATATCGCGGTCAACTCCATACGACTAACATTTCGTTGATTCGGACAGAACTGGAACACCAGCTTTGATACCGGCGCTAAAATTTGGCAATAGCTGCCCGGTGCTCACAGTTATGAGTTGACGAACATAGCAACTGCATCGGCATGTTTACGCGAGCCGTGGCACCTGGCTTTGCGCGTGCAGCTTCTTCCGCCTACCTCGCTTAGACTCACTGAACTCATAATAAAGTGCAGAGATGCGTGAGCCATGTGTTTACAACAGAACTCACAACCATTCACTAAACCCGCCTCTAACTAAAAGTCGCAGCCCAGGGCCACGTCTGTCATGTGCCCAACGCCATTGCTGGAAACATCGGACGGCTCCGTTGCGTTCGCTAGCTCCTCCCGGATACAGTAAACATCGTTTGCGGCGTGTAGCTGGCGACCACGTTTTGAGGTTTTCTTATATGAAAAAGAAAACGAGCCAATACATCCCATCTCTCTAAAACAGTTAAAACGAGCACGCTGGTTTGAGCAGTCATCGCAGCGTAGCACGGGCAGTACGGGGAAGGGCGCAAGCGATGACAACATCCGATAAATGCCTCCACAAGCCGTAGATGGCGCTAGTTGTTCAGGCGCTGGTGTCGCCACCATACCAGCGCTCGGAGCCTATACACCCACCCCCTACGCGACGCATTTACTCGAGTCCCCCCTCGTGGGGAGATGGGCCCAATTTTTTTTCTGTTAGTTCACAATCGGTGAAGGGTGCTCAGAGCCACAAGGTCAATTTTTATTTTTCTGGCTGAGCACAACAAACAAATGCTTCAAATGCCCCTCACGCTTGGTGATAAGATCAAAATAACCGAAGAGACCGAAAAAACGCTGAGCTACCGCCAACCCTTCCATCTACATTCGTTGCTTCTTTGTTCACGAATAACAGCAGGCAGTTCCATTTAGCAAATGTCCTGCTTCACCCATTGCATTTGCATTCTTCTCGCACTTTTGCTATGTTCAGCTTTATCCCATGGCACACAGCTAACACAGCAAAACGTTTTTGGAGCGCACATATTGTGGAAGTAATTTTTTTTTTTCAGGAATAGGTGCTTAGGTCACGCACTCACAAATTACATGAGGACAAGTTACACAGTAAATACCATGTTGCGCCGAACCATTTACAAAGCGCTGTTGTCTGTCCATTTTCGACTTTTCCTGTCTGTATCTAGTCTGTGCTACTTCAAGATGTTAAAAAGCACTAGCAACTACCCCACTGTGGATCTTTCCAAAGCTTGACTTTGCTGGCTGATATCTTAAACACACTGGTTCCTTCCCAGGGTCTGGAGCTCCCCTTAAGGCTTCTCTTTATGGTAAGTTACAAAATTGAGGTTATCAAGAAACTGAAATTTTGAGTGCACTTCACCTTTAGGAAAGCAAAAAAGTACAGGGTCAGGGCTATTTCGCTACCTGTGGTCAAAGTAACCATAAACGTTAAGCCTAAACACGTCAGCCAGCCTTTCTAAAGAGCAACAATTTTTTTCCCAGTTGCTCTCTCTTACATGTAGATCATTTGTTTTAGTTTAAGATTGGGTACACCCTAATATTTTTAATGCCGAGGGCAACTCAAGCCAAGAGCCCTTTGCCAATGTTGCCATCTAATTCGCAAATTAAGCTCACTGTTCTCACCAGTATCGTGAAGATGTCATCCTCTCTTTCCTTCACCAAATGGGGCAACCAAACAGGAGCGCTGACACCTTTTGCATCTGAAAAGAGAACAAACTAAAGTTGTACAGCCGAACCCAACTGATGGAAACCATTTGCATCGATTTATCCAGTATGTCAAACTCATTCCGGTAACAGTATAGTTGCAGTGAAAAATAAAGCAAAAATCACGTCTATATCGAATAAAAAAGTACGACCCTCTGCTCACTAAGAAACTCGTGTACGTAGTATGAGCACCTCAGGGGACCACGAGTGGTTCATGTCCAGAGTTATCTCGAGGTATCTCTGGGTGCGCACATAATCCAGTCGATGCCCCCAACCATTACATCCCTATTTCATATTTGCCGCGCCTTCGAGGCGCTTTTTCAAAGAAAGTGCTACGAGTTGTGCTGCGCCTCCGCCAGATGGCGCCATGGGTCCCGCGACCGAGAGAAGACGCAGTGAAACATCCCCCTCGCGAGGGGCACGATCAAATGCAGAGCATTTCCGGGGGCGCACGACGTTAAGTAGTTTGCGTCACGTTAATGTTGTTGCACTTGTGGCAACTGCTGACGAGAGAGCGCTCGTCAGCAGTAATTTGAATGAGTCAACAATATAAGGCGCGTTCATAGCGTCCCATCCTGTGTCGGCTCTGTGGCGCAGTGAGTTACTGAAATGCTCTGCATTAAAAATATAAAGGTTACATTAGGCGGTCGATGCCTGAGGAGCGCGCGAACTCCCACAGAGAAAGCGTCTGCCGTGTATTGGTGGTTTGCAGCGGCGTTGTCCAGTTCTCAAGCCGCTGGACTACGGGCGGGAGAAACTTTAAACAAAGCGTTTGGAGGCCTGGACACTCCCACAACATGTGGTGCACAGCTTGCGTGTTTCCTGTGGAGCAGGAGGTGCAGGCAACAGCGGCCGCATGTTGGGGATCCTAAACGACATGCTGGTGGCGCTTTAGCACATAGGCATGCCACTTGACCAGCGCATCATCGGTGAGCGCGGCACCAGCCCGTGCCTTGTGCGGGAGAACTTGCCCGCCACCAGGCAATCCAACGGGCAGGGGAGCGGGGTCTGGTGGAACCAGTTCCCGCGGCGTCTGCTTGGACGCGTACCTTGCTGAAGTCTTGGCTTCTGTGGAGTGTGGGTCGTATCGTGTGAGTGGGACGGGTAATGACGGGTTGGAGCGGAGTTCAACGGGCTGGCTCGCGCACGCGTAAGCGGTCCCGTTGCCGATCCCACCTGCGTGTCCCGGCACCAAGTCTACCTGAACGACTATAGTGCGTGTGTCCCGCAGTCTGCGACAAATGGTCTTTATGAGATCGCAGCTGGTTCCGACGTATGGGGTCTGGCAAAGTGGATCGAGAGCTTCTCGGTTGTCCGTAAATATTGTAGATTTGTGGTGGTCACCGGCGCCGTAAGTTGGCTCAATGTGCTCCGCAGCGAGAATAACTGCTTCGAGGGGTGCATGACACAAGATTGGCGGGCGAAGAAACTGAATCGTGTGGGACATGCACATGCGGCCGCCAGTATACAGTTAAGCGCGCAGTGTTGTTTCGGTAAGAACCGCTGTAGTGAAGATGGCGCCGTCGCGGAGGTCAGCGCATGCAGCAGCCGTTTAGCGCTCATGGTGGTTATGATTGCGGCCACGCAGGTGAAAGATAGTCTTTGGCACATAAACCAAGCTGTCTTCCCAGGGGGCTCTGACAGACGGCAGTTGCGGGAAAAGCGAGGCGCTATGACCGGAAGCCAAGTTTTGCACGAGCTGCCCTGCGTGGATGGCTGCGCGTCTCCTGTTGTCGCCTTCTGCGCTCTCCGTTATAGGAGCGCGGAGTGGGATCAGCTGTGAATAGCGGTGGAGTTCCTCCGCGCGGGTGGGTCTAGGTAAACCAGTAATTACCCTCAGGCTTCCGCGGTGTAATGTCTCTATTCTGGCCTCGCGGTACGCTGTTCGACGGGGTCGACGCGTCCGCTATCCATAAAGATGACGGGTAAACATTGGAAGGCTTAAAGGCAAACTTTAATTAAGGATAAATGAAAAACAGGAAAACGTTACAAGTCGAAAAAAGAAAGGTTCCTTCCTCTGGTTAGCTCCGTAAAAAAAATGGTGCTGTCTCGAGGGCTGGCAGCGGCAGACTGGTGGTCGTGGTGTCTCTGGACCCAGGCGCGGCATGGTTCTGCGAAACGTAACTCAACACCTCGCCGGGGTTGCAGGACAGCGGGAGAAACGGGCCGAATTCCTTTTTTGGACGTCCCCGGCTCGGGGAGGGAAGGAGAAGCGCGCACACACAAGCACAAGAACAAACACAAAGCACACACTCGTTTCACCCTCCGAGGGACACTGGCTGACTCGCAGTTCAGAGTTTGTGGCGCCTCGCTGCTCGTCGATGAATGCGAGCAGAACAGTCGCCAACCGGTCAAATTGTGCCTTCGCAAGGGCAAAGCATGGAGCACCGTAGCATGTCTCGGAAGTCATCAAGGCCTGCGTAAGTGTGCGCAGGGCCTGCGTTGTTGCCCCGCCGAAGCGGCCGAGTTTATAACGCGAGTTATAAAACACGCACTAGAGAGTGCCTGAGCTCACCTATAGAAGAGAATAGGAGCAACACGACCAGACGAACTTCATTCAGAAGCCGGGACCGAGAGCTCTGAACCTCGCAACACATCCTACAATCGATCTTCCCCTCCTGTCATTCAATAAAATACTGCATCATTCCCACGAATATTCAACGGCACACAGTGACACGAACGTGGGCGATCCCTTCACAATCGCAACACAATTGCCTCACAATGTGCGTTCGCTAGATAAGACGCGGAGGGGCGGGGGCGTTCCCATAGTTACTGATTGGCTGTTTGTCACTTCGCTTGTTCTGTTTACTTGGCGGAAGCGTATTAACCAGTTCATTATAACACAATTCTTAACAACCCAGTTATATAACGTAAACGCATTTTATTCAGAATATCGCCAAATTAGCCAGTGACTCAATACCGCCAGATCCTTCTCATTAGCGAACAGCTGATGATGGTCGGTCGTTGCGTACCTTGTGACCTTCCTCAGAACTCCATTGGCGGAATCATCACCGAATTCCGCATTCCTGCTTTTAATGTACTATGCATTGAGACGGCGACTGCGGGGCAACCTTGCCACGTGCGGTCTGAAATTTTACGCATGTAAAAAGTACCTTGGAGCCCGTGAGCTTTCTGGAATCTCATCTGTGGTTCTTCGGAAAGTGGGAACATCAAACCGCTCGCGCCGAAGCCGCTCATTAGGAATCGCTCACTGCTGTGTGAATAGTTCTTTACAGCGCGGACGTGGTAATGAGTTTCCTTTTTCGCGAAAGAGCTTGAATAAAAAGAGACGTAAGCTTTCGAAAGAAAAACGCGGTTATGGGCATTCCGAGCCCGGAGCCTGCAGCCTTCGAGCGAAAATTCTAATGCCGCCGAATTTTGCCTCGCTTATTACTTCCACGATGAATTCTTGGGCCACATCTCCAGATCATTTTTTTTCGACCAAGCTGTAATGAGAAGCAACGTCTTTTTAGGTAAACTAAAGAAATGTAGTGTCGAAACTAACCTATAAAAATACTACACTAAATTTGTGCTGCATGTATAAACATAAGCCGCCGGAAAGGGTCAACAACGTGTGGATTTTATTCACTTTTATTAGCATGTAGCCACTGCACGTTTCGTATACCCGGCGCCAGCAGGGTTGTCCTCGAAATCCAGGTTGTTTCTCTCGTTTTCTTTCCTCGGCTCGGAAATAAGATGTTGTGCCTCCTCAAAGCGCGTTGCATTCTCCGTCCCAGCCCACGCGAGTTCCCGCCACGTGCCAAGCGTTGCGTGCAGCGTAACAGAGGGGCTTGTTTACTCTGCGGCGTACCTACCAGGTCATTCTGTGGCCTCGCGTGGGCGGCGTCCAACTCCGCTTTTGTCGGGCCTCCTGCCGCCGCCGGTTTCGTCAAGTGGAAGGCGATGCGGCGTGTACAGAGGCGCTGCGTTGTGACGCGCGCCTTCGAATGCGCGTACATATCGAGCGCTTTGCAACGACATAACGCGTCGGGAAACCGAGCATGAAGGTAAAATAAATCTTTCCCCTCCGCCTTTCTTGCCCGCCTGGCAGCAACGACCAAAACTGCTGGCGTTTGCAAAGAAAAGAAAAAAAGAAAGGCCGGAGTGAGAATACGACGACACTTTTGACAAATAAAGGGGGAATAGAATCGCACGTTTTACCTGCGTGCGCATTGATATGGATCAACAAAAACCAACTTTCGCCATTTTTCTTCGCGATGCGAATCGTTCCAGCATCCACGTGCTGACGTCTATTTTATCCCTGAATGCATAGCCTGGTGTTGCAAAAGCGATGTCTTAGTGGAGGAGTATTCGACTTCAAGCGCGTTTCCTCAGAAGACGCGTTTGGCCGCTCCGTCGTTTCTCTATTTCAGCGCCTGAGATTCTTTGGAGTCAGACATCGCTCGCCTCATAGTTACATGCCCCTTTTTTTGCCTGTTGCTGCTTGCCATTCGGCTCCAGAAAACGTGAGGGTCCGAAAACAACCTTCCCACACGGTCGATTAAAACATACACGGGACACAAAGAGGAAAGCATTGGCCGCGTATTAAAGCGAAGCTTTCTACGCCTCACCGACGGCCACCGTCCCGTCACTAAAACGCACTGCAGGAAAGCCAACCTTACGCAATAGGTTTCGCAGAAACGATGATGATGATGATGATAAGTGAAGGCAAATCAAGCGCCCCAAGAAAAAAAAAAAAAAAAACGCTTTCCATGTCGGAACAGAGCCTGGGCCCCTCGCGTTATGAAGCCGACGTCTATCCGCTGCGCTGTTCTGACACGGCCGAAGCAGTTTGGATTTAAAGCGAAGCTTCCTTGGTCTAAGGACAACGATACTTGAAACGCGAAGCTTTCTCGGCTAATCGTTAAAGCAAATGGCGAAATCAAAGTCGAAGCCGCAACGATTAAAGCCAAAATCTCAACAATCAAAGGCAAAACGTCAATGATCGAAGTCCAAATACCAACGACGCAAAGTCCAGCCCATCGACGATCAACGACCACAACCCCAACGACAGCGAACGAGTGCCTCACGAGAAAGCTGAGCGTTTCAATCGTCGTTGCCGTTAGACGAATGGGCGGTTGAATTTCCCCTTTCTTCCCTGCAAATGTCGTCGAAAGACGTTAGTATGTCTGCCCCTACCGCATGGCGACTTTCCTCCCCTCTCTCTCTATCCTGCACTCCCCTCCATCCATTAATTCCTCTTTCCCCACCACTAACCTTCTCGTGCATGTTCCCTTTCTTTTATCCACATACCCTCCTCCTCCGTACTGTCTTTCCGTGGAATGTTGTCCTTGGAGAAGTCGCATACCTATACGCGTCCTACCTATACCTATACGTAAGCAGCTATCGGTTCAGGTCTTATCACCTTCGGTTCATCGTCTGCGAACAGTTGTACTGATATCGATATTTTAAGGTTCAGGGCAATGAGGAATACACCTGCTGAGAATCTGATCAACGTATATGTCCACCTCCGGTGGTTTGATCGGTATCGAGGACTTCTACTTTCACAGCGTCGGACGCGGGTTCGACTCCCGGCCGCGGCGGCCTCTTTTCTTATGGAGGCGAAAAGCGAAAACACCCGTGGGTTCGAGATTTCGGCGCACGTTAAAAATCCCCAGGTGGTCAAAATTAATCCGGAGCCCTCCACTACGGCGCGCCTCATCGCCTGTGTAGCGTCGGCGCGTTGAACCTCATAATCAATCAAATAAATTACTGTTACAGCGTCGTCCCAAGTTAAATTCTGTGGCGAAACGATGTCGCGCCGCGCCGGGGCTTCTCAAGATGAGCGCCGGTGCACCCGAAGATAAGAACACTCCCGCTAACCGAAGCTAGATAGTCATTTGCGTACGCAGAACGTGCATGCTGTGACGTATTTTGGTTGGAAGCATTAAAGCCATGCTTTCCCACATCTGGTAAGATATCGGACATTCCGCACTGCCATGGCCGATCTAGAAGCGGCGCCCTCCCCCCGAGACGTCTTGGCCAGCTTACTGGCTTCTTCTTGTTTGTTTTAGGGGCGAAGCACCTTAGGGCGGAGGCTTGTCCGTGCGGCGTCCGTCCGGCGTCCGTTCTCACGGCACAGCACCGAGTAAATCGAAACATCTGTGAACAAAAGGTTTACGAAAGGTTAACAAGAACAAAATAAAAGGTTCACAAAAGGTTAGAGAGAGAGAGAGAGAGAGAGAGAGAGAGAGAGAGAGAGAGAGAGAGAGAGAGAGAGAGAGAGAGAGAGAGAGAGAGAGAGAGAGAGAGAGACGCACAGCGCCGTGTAAATCGAAACATCTGTGAACAAAAGGCTCACAAAAGGTTAACAAGAACAAAATAAAAGGTTCAAAAAAGGTTAGTGATAGATAGATAGATAGATAGATAGATAGATAGATAGATAGATAGATAGATAGATAGATAGATAGATAGATAGAGAGAGAGAGAGAGAGAGAGAGAGAGAGAGAGAGAGAGAGAGAGAGAGAGAGAGAGAGAGAGAGAGAGAGAGAGAGAGAGAGAGAAAGGGAGGGGAGGGAGGGAGGGAGCTGCGGTGCAAATGCGTATATAAGCGCATTCCAGACCACACATTCTCTTTCTGCCATGGATGAAAACGACCGTAAGGCGCGGCATGCGGCGGCTCAAAGTCTACGCAGAGAACAAGCTACCCCGGAGGCGAGAGCTCGGGAAGCGGTGGCAAAACGGCAAAAACGCCAAGCGGACCCGGAGTTGAGTGCTCGGGAAGCAGCGGCTCAACGGCAACGCCGACAACAAGCTACCCCGGAGTATATACTGTACACAGGCGTTGTCACTCATTTACATGCGCGAGTGGGCAATGTCACGGGTGATTTACGGTAAGAACGATCCCCAGTGCTTCGCCCACTCGTCATGATTCACTTCGTAAAGATGCGCGAATTTTTTCTCGTTCTCGTTTCATTTCTCGCAGAAAATATGGGCAGCCACGCCGCACTATCGTCCTGGCTCGTTGGTCTAGGGGTATGATTCTCGCTTAGGGTGCGAGAGGTCCCGGGTTCCAATCCCGGACGAGCCCACTAATTTTGTTTCTTTCTTTTTGTTTCCTTAGCTAGCACAACCGTTCATAGGGTGGCTAGCGAAGTTCGAACACGATGAGCGACAAGCCTTTATTTCATATTTGTGAAGGGGGATATCTTTGTGAAACCCGGCAGATTTTTTCGCGTCGTCTAGAGATCATTCTTTCGCAGCCGAATTTCAGCTCATGACAACCATATCACTGCTAGAACCCTTAAAGGGACCCTGCAACACTTTCGATAAACGCTTTCACTCTTTCCTTCGCCTCTGGAAGCACTGCTAAAGCTACAGTTATCGCCAGCACGGAGCGGCACAGCGTGATTTGCTCGCCGTTCGTTTCTGCTTTGTTTTTGTGGCTGTATTTTTATAGCTGCTATCGAAAAGCGTTCATTGCTGCAACTGAAGGAAAACAGGCCAACAGCCGCTACATGGCCTTAATGACGTAATTCGACCGGTCGAAGAACGTCAAGACCAGGAAAGAGGGAAAAATCTTTTGAGCGAGTTTCGAAGCTATCTGATGGGCATAGAGCAGTAATTTTTGGCTGAGGTACCTCGCGACCCTGTAATCTAAGTACTGGGTGTGTTGGGTGATACGTTCTGCAAGCATTTAAGAATGCAAAAAAGTTGAAAAAAGTGTTGCAGGGTCCCTTTAAATGACTTTGTGGCTAAAGAAGGAAAAAAATCCAGCAACCCCACCGAATTGCCTTCACAGAATATTCCTTGGCCAAATTTGAGCTAAAACATTTTTGTTCATGATAAAGCAAATGCACAAGAGAGCTTCTTGCCACCTACGACGTGGTTCACCACTTGCGCCTTTTCCTCGATGCATTCCCGTGGGTTAGTGTAAACTTGTGCTAAAAAAATTAAACCTTAATTGTAAAGCCGTGAATGGAGCGGGCTATGCGTCGTTCAATAAGTAAAAAAAATTCACTCAACATTTGCAATGCTCAGTCAGTTCAAATATTCATTTGTTTTGGCTTCTGTTCCACCGCAATTAAAACTAATTAACAGTCAAGATTCATTGTACGGCGCCCTAGGCAGTTCTTACGAAACCCAGGTCGACCTAGCAGTGAGGGGACGGTTAATGTTTTTCTATTGTCAATAAAACAGATCATTCGTTCATTTACTTCTTGTGCAAACATTGTTCGCCAAACTTATTTCAAAATATGGCCACCAGCAAGGCTTGGGAAAGATCTATGGCTGCAAAATAAATAAATAAATAAATAAATAAATAAATAAATAAATAAATAAATAAATAAATAAGTAAGTAAAAAACTAAATAAATAAATAAATAAATAAATAAATAAATAAGTAAATAACTAACTAAATAAATAAATAAATAAATAAATAGGTTAACCGCATAAGTGACAGCCTAGATTTTCAACAACCCAGGGAACAGGTTGGATTTCGCAATGCATACTCTGCAATTGGTCATATCCATGTCATCAGCCAAGTAATAGAAAAATGTGCAGAATATAATAAACCTATTTACATGACATTTATAGATTATGAAGAAGCGTTTGGTCTAATTCACAGCGGAACAGTGTTGGCAGCGTTAAAAAATCAAGGAATCGAAGAGACCTCTATAAGACTCCTAGACGGCACATATGAGGAATGTACGGTCATATGATCCTTTACAAGCAAAGCGAAAATTTCCCGATCCGAAAGGGAGTGCGACAGGGAGATCCCATCTCCCCAAACTTGTTCACAGCATGTCTGTAGGGGGCATTCAGGGAGCTTGACTGAGAAAACGCAGGTTTACGGATAAACGGGAAATAGTGAATCATCTGAGGCTTGCAGACGACATAGTCTTGCTAAGTGAATGGGGCTTCGGAGTGGGGCTAAAAAGAAATATGAATAAATCCAAAGTAACCATAAATAAGCCTGCTGAAAGCGCCCTCTTCACCTTAGGTAGCGAAATACTGGAACAAGGCGAAGAATATGACCACCTTAGGCAGGTTTTCACTGCTGATCCCAACCACGAGAAAGAAATCCGTCGCAGAATAGGAATGGGTTGGGGCGCACTCGGCAAGCACTCACAATTATTGAGAAGTAAGCTAAGTCTATTTCTAAAAAGATAAGTACTTAACCAATGCGTGCTACCGGTCATTATATATGGAGCAGAGACTTGGCGCCTTACTTAACAACTGGAAAGCAAACTTAGGTCAGCTCAACGAGCCTTGGAGCGAATAATGATACTCAGGGACAGGAAACGAGCATACTGGATCAGGGAGAAAACTCGAGTAGAAGATACCACAGTTCAAATTAAGAAGAAGTGGACTTGGGCCGACCATGTAGTGCGACGAATTGACAGCAGGTGGACCACGAGGATATACGGGACTAGAAGAAGGTGAAGGTCATTAATTCGATGGAGAGACGAAATAAGAAAATTCGGAGCCCAAAAATGGACTCAGACATCGCAGGACAGGAGTGGGTAAAGGTCAAAGGGAGAGGCCTTCGTCCTGCAGTTGGATTTAAATAGGGTTTTGATGATGCTGATAAGGATGAGTCAAGGAACATGGAAGAACAAATTATATCGACTGACTTGGCTCCAGTTGTTTGCTTGGCAATATAATTGTCACAAATATACCATCCATAATTACGAGGAACGTTTTATGCGGATGCATCATGCTAGCGGCTTCCATGATTCATCTTGATAGGCTACGTTAAATGTGTTGAATTACCACGCAAGGAAACACTATGAAAAAAAAAACTGTAAAATTGTTTCAGTGAAGGTGTAACAATTTTAAATATTGTGTAATATAGTATTGCTGAGTTTATTACGGGTGCGAATCCGCCTTTTTCATTGCGCTGTGGCGGCCTCTGGTGGCGCCGCCGAGAAACGATATGGCAGGGGTGCAAGTGGGCTGCCACTGCAGCGGAAGGGGAAACAGGGCTGCGTTGCTGGTGTTTATTTGTTTCACGTGAATTGTATTGCCAACCTAAAACTGCAAAAAGAATAACTCTGCTGGAATACGTGCGTTTTCAACGCGGGAAACATCCTAACAAGCGTACGACGCTCGTTTCTTTTTGCAGCCGTTCCGCAAGTGTCAGTACCGGATGGTGGCTATCTGAGGCTGTGGAAGCGATGTTCTCACCGCATTTTTTTTTCTAGCGCTTAAAAGAGATGGGAGGGGGACATGGGTATCTGTAAGACAGCAGCATAAACGCAGGCCCTTAATGCGGCCTTTATACAAATCATTACTTGAAGCTGGTATGTGGATATCAGCGAGGCAAAATATTATACGTGGCTGCAGATTTGTTCAATTCCGCCGTTCTTTTTTTCTGTTTCTTATCATAACGAGCATAAATGCATGTGCAGATTACTTTTGTAAGCGTTTTGAACCAAGAAAGCGAAGTCCAAATCAACCGAAGTCCCGACGTATCTCAGAAAATTGATTTTTGGGGTGCATTTTTATTCGTAAGTGCACTTGTTCATCGTAGTCGCACGATTACATTTTCTTCTTTAGAAAAACTGTCAGTTTCAAAAGTTTGTATTGGTTCATTCCTTTTAAACAGCGGCAATATCACGAGCGAGAAAAGTGGTGCACGGAACTAAATTTCTACTGAAATCGCAAGCTCCTCGTCATTTGGCTGAATACATTTCCCAGCAGTGAGGGGCTGTAGGCAAATTACAACGAGAAAAAATACATCCCTTTCCGCAAAAATGTCAGGACAAAAAAAAAAGAGAGAGAGAGATCCCCAAGAGGATTCGTACCACCATATTCGAGCAGGCCGGTGTTTCTGACGCTCTAGACCACTCGGCCACGGCGCAGAAAACAACCGCTCTTGAATGCCACGGACACAAAGCTGAGGTTTAGCTAATATTTTTGCACCTCACTAGTAAAGTTTTTTTTATAGTATTGCTGGCGCACAAACTGATCATCATTCTTTGAATAGCACTTGTCCACTAAGCGTCTGTTACTCTACGTTACTTATTAAGCCAGGAAATACGATAGCGAATTTTAGCTCGGAAGCAGATAGTGAGTCCACCAGACAAAAAAAAGTGCTCTTCGTACTTCAGTTTCGCGCTTTACGAAACAGCTGGAAGTACGAAGAATATCGGCAACTTTCGGTCGGCCGGTGTGCTCGTATCGTCGTCGGAGTAATATGACAAGGCGATCTCTGGATTTGGCGTGCCAGCACGTTATCGTCACCGGTGGTGTGAATGCCTGGTATGACTACGACGGGACGCAAAATCGAGCGTTCATGCACGGTGCCGTGGCGGAGAGCTCCTATTTGTTCACTTTCGTTTCGGGGTTGGCGTGTGTCGATAGGAACAAAAATTTCACCCTTCATGTTATGGTTTGGCCGACAGTTGCATTTTTAAAACGTACCGCATTTTGTTTTCTCGATGGGGGCCGAACCCGGAAGGATGCTTTCACTACACGCAAGGTAAATATAAATGGTAGCGAAGGCTCGCGCGAAAAGCGGTTCAGAACCTATTGCCAGCAACATCAGCATGGGGGCTTATGGAGTAGCGATTGAAGCGCGACTAGGTGAGGAGGGAACAAACACTAGTAACAAAAAACCAAGTTTTATTCAACAATAAAGTAACATTTATATTTTACGAACTGTATTTATTTCTGAATCACATTTATTTAGGCACAGTGTGCAAAGAACTTATGAAAATGTTGTTCATTCTTAAAAACCTTTTTTGTAGCGCCCTCTGAAGAATGGCACATGTCATTGCTCTGTGATGCAGTCCTTGTAGTGTTCGGAAAGGCGCTCCTAAAGTTCGTCTGCTAGGAAACGCCCCTCGCGTGTTTTGGTGGTGCGCATTTGCATTCGTTTTTCCATGTCAATTTGGTGTGCACCTAATTTTTGCTATGCGTGGAGTTGCGAGGTGCGTTGTATCGTCGGTGGACACGTTTAGTACCGTTCCCGGCAGGCACGGTAAACTACGGGACGATGCTGCCAACGGTTGGAGCGGAGCGCTTTCCTCGGTACCTACGGAAACGATGTGCCGTACAAGGTTGCAACAGCAACTCCCGTACACCTGGCGTTTTACTGCACCATTTTCCTCTCATTTCCACAGGTAACGCGAAACTATAGTACTGTTAATACGTGCACGGGGGTTGTGTAAGGGTAAGTGGTGGTGCTTCGAAAAAAAAAATGGGTCTAAAGCTTTGTTATGTCACAGTTATCTCTTGATTTCACCTCAGGCTGGCTCGGAGCAAGTGGTGTCAATTACTCTAGGACTTCTCAGCGTAGTACCAATGGAATTTAAACGAGTCGCTTTAATTGTCTATCTCAGTGTTTTCTCTATTGCATTGCAATGCTTGTAGTGCTCGTTGCTTCCCGCACTTGTATGCGCAAGCATTATTTCCATCGCAGTACTGTGTTGTGCTGCTCCGTGCTGCGCTGCTGCCAGATCTTTCCTGCAATGTGCTTTTACATACTGCCATCGCTTTCGTTTGCATTGATCCATTTTTCCTCTTTTTACTTATCTGTTGCGACACTTGCCTAATAATGCAACCAGGAAATTGCAGGCGTGAATGCTGAGTGAACGTCTGTAGAAACACTTGTCTACTTGATAAGACGCCGGGACAGCTGCGGTGTGCTCGCTGCACTTTCGTGAATCGGCATTCCTGAGGCCCGGTTTTCTGCGTCAAGATGCAGTGCCTATAGTTCTTTTCTCTTGTTTCGAAGTAGTTCTGCTGCTGACGCTTTCATTGCTCATAATGCTATGTGTTACGGGTAAAGTCAATTTTTCGGCGCGTAAGGAAAGTCATAATGCATGTAGTGCCCACGAACATTTTGTACTTATTGTATACGTGCTGATTTTGTGCAGTGTGGTAAATTTGTTTTATGTTTATCCTGTAATAAAATTCAAATGTCTTGATTATAGCATGACTATGCGTTATTTCTTCTCTTAGAACAGAAGTCCACAAACTGAGCAAGCATTATATAACCTTGATCTATACTTAACGCACGCACGCAACCTGCGTATGTGCGACGCAATTAAACCCAGCAGTGGCGTTGGTAGAAACTGGTATCGGGGTGAGGAGTGGGCACGTTTTTTATATGAAAGGGGGGCCGGGGAGAGTGGCAACGTGTCATTTTGTGCTCTGTATCCCAAGGCAGAAAAAAAAAAATGTCGGGGGGGGGGGGGGGGGGGTACGTTTGCCACCCACTGCAATCAAAATAAACAACTGATTGCTTTTTTACAGCAGTGGAAGGCATGAATACAGAATTAAGGTTCAGAGAAGATGCAAGATGTTTTTATAAACACCGAGGCTAATCATACGACAGTATGCTAAAGTACGTTTCTCTAGTCACGAGTATAAGCTGGCGTTGACTTGAAACACACACGCCAAGGGCTCGCCAACTTGCGTCAGATGGCAATGACTTGAGCCCTCAGCGATCAGAGGCCTGCTAAGGCTATTTTGAAGTCAAATGTTCCCGCTAATGCCACCAAAATGACGTCACTTTCTAACCGGATCTTGCGTCACATCCTGTTTATTTTTTGTTCCGCCGGAAGTGTTCCCTCCTCACACAGATGGCGCTAAGCCCCATGAGCAGCTTTAGAGCCGCCATTTTCTGAACGTATGGGCTTCTATGGAAGCTTCGCTACCAGTTATATTTACCTTGCTACACGGGCTCAGTTACAGCCGCATACAGTAGTGGAATCACCGCGGAGCAGACCTGCCGCCCCTGCCACGGCCGGGCTGGAGGAGCGGCAGGCCGCGCACTTTTATTGCGCGCTCGCCGCCCCTCCAGTCCGGCCGTGCCTTTGCCAGACTGTTTCCGGCCTCCTCCGCCAGGGCCATGCGCATGCGCAGTAGCGTTGTGAAAGAGGCGGATTGCTTACTGGTCGTTTGTTTCAATTAAAGGGTCGTGAACTTACAAGATTAAAGTCACGAATGCGTAGGTTGGGAAGACGCGAAGATAAGAACTGAGTGACGGCTGAAATAAAAATTGGGACCTCCGTGCTAATCAAAACTGCCACATGCACCTGCGCTTCTATCCTACTTATAAAGATATTTTTTTACATATTTGCGCATGAAGCCCTGCCACCATATTTTAAAGCGGCAGTAAGCACATACAGCTAAACCTTGTTCAAATATGGATCTCCATGCCTATAGCTTCAACTACGTTATTTGCTTACGCCTAAAATATCTTATATCCCCATGAAAAATAACTACAAAAGACTAGCAAATAGTTATGTTCCTAAGAGGAAACTATTTTTGGAAAAACACGTGAAAACGCGTCGTCGGTACTAGCCACGACGAATGCGCGAGCCAATTCCGACATGCACTTACGCGATAAAATAAATCCGGGCTTATTTTTAAGACATTATTGATCACTTTTACCGAGAACACGCGGGAGTATACAACGTTCAGGCCAGGAAGCTGCGAGCACGCTAATGAGGGCTAATTGGCTTCGAAAGACCGCGCTCGGGAACACTCATTTCGCGTATCTTTTTAGCGGGCTTTCTCAGTTGAGAAGATTCGATTTGTTTATTCATGAAATGAGTTGGAATGTCCAAACCACTCGTGTCAAGTCCTCCCGTTTATTCCTACACTGATCTAAATCGGCAATAAATTCGGTATTGTACCCCCTACTCTGAACTCCGCGATTGGTTTCCACCTTGAATTAATTACCAGGAAGGCTGCTTAGGGTGACTCTGAGAGTACGGGCGGACTTTTGCAGCGACTCCAATCCCGGAATTACTGGAAGCTTACATCGATCATACTACCGTGCCCACTCATCCGGCGGCCAGCGAAGTTCGAATCCGGCGAGCGACAAGCCTTTTTTTATATTACCGAAGGAAGATACTTTTCTTAAACCCGGCTTGTGGTTTGGCGTCGATTGGACATCATGCTTTTTAAGCTGAATTTAAGTTCGTGGCAACTGTATGGCTGCTGGAACCCTTAAAAGATCACGTGTCTAAAGAAGAAAAAAAATCTAGCAGTCGCATAGAATTGTCTTCACAGAATATTGCTTGGCCAAATTTGCCTGAAAACATTTGTTCATTATAAGGGAAATATACGCAGCAATGAATACACACTGTATTCGATCATGCAGAGAATGGGCACATTGCTTCAGGGAGCCGTTTCGTTAACTTAGGAATGCGTGCGAACTGGGAGGAACATGATTTTAGAAAGCCGGTCTTTTGACAATGGCGCTATAGTCGTATGCGGTGTTGCAGCTATAAAAATTGTCAACTTGCGTACCAGTTAGAAGTATTGGTACGTAAGAAGAAGAAGTCACAGGTTAAAAATTTCTTGCCGACCATTGCAACCGCAATCTGCACCGCGACCCATCGATATATCTTACCCATCTGTCTTCCCGGCCTATCAGGCAATACCTCCCTCTTAAATTTGCCCCCTTGTTCGCCTGCACGAACACTTATAAATATTCCTTTTTCTCGGGAACATATGTAACCGGGACAGCCTCCCTGCCACTGTGCTCACGTCGTCGAATCTGCATGCATCTATGGATCTGCTTTTTTACGTGCAGTATTTTTTTGCCTTTGTCATTTTTTGTTGTTGTTTTAAGGTAGAGATTCTATAATTACATTTGGCTGCTACACCATGTAATAATCTTCCCACTTCTGCTTGGGCCCAATCCTGGCCTGCAGTATTGTCTAAAAAATTAAAAAAAAAGTTTGCGGGGAATAGTGGCAACTTTTGTTATAATTCAGGTAGTTGAAAACAACGCGGCTAGCTGCCAGTAATATTTTGTGAGCACGTACCTGAATTAGGCTTGCTAGGTTAGGATTGACGTTTGCGGCAGCTTGAAAAGGAAAAAGAAGCGTTTCATTTCGTGGTGAACGCCGCCGTTCTGGACCAGCTCATTCAGAGAACTACAGTGCATGGAGGAAGCCCGCGGATTAGCCAGGCATACGGTTTGAAACGAGACAATTTAACTATCCCCCATGGAAAGTCCTGCCAGAAACATCTTTCGACTCCCCTTATGAAGAACTTATTACTGCCAGTATAAACCAGCTATAGCCCAAGCGCAAGTTCGATTACTATTGCAGCTTCTCCCCGTGCTTAAGCTGTTGTCTGCTTCAGGAAACGCCGCGGGAAGTAATTGGGTCCGAAATAAACGTCCTGTTTTTTTTTCTTTTGTTTCGTTTTCTTTTTTGAAATTTTAAAACTGGTTTCGCGCGCCGAAGCTCTACTTTGGCTACCAAGCGCGCCGTAGAGGAGGGGCACGGATAATTTGGATTGCCTAGAGATCTTTAACACGCACCGAAATATCTTACGCACAGGCTTTTTTTTTTCAGCCGCTCAGAAAGCAATGCCGTCTTGTCTGGTTTCTAACACGCGTCTTGTAGTTGTGGAACCCGTTGCCTCAGCAGGTGAGACACCGCAGCGGGTAGTTTTTGCAAACAAAATGCCATGGCTGTGAACTTCTGGAATTAATCTTTTGTTTTGTTGTATATTAAGGCCGTGCACCGAACTAAATATTATGTGCACCGAATTTCCCTCAACGAAAAGTCAGAATATTGTTTGTTATTTTGTTTTTTAAGCATTGTATGCCAAGAAAAGAGTAACTGAAAAAGTGGAGAATAAAAAAATCCACGCATCTCCACGAAGTGAATCATGACGAGTGGGCGAAGCACTGGGGATCGTTCTTACCGTAAATCACCCGTGAGAGTGCTTACTGCTGCTAAAACGATTTCCAATCCAATCCAATGCAATTCAATTCAATCCAATCCAATTCAATCTAATACAATTCATTCCAATCCAATCCAATCCAATCCAATTCTCCTCGCGCATGCGCAGGAGCACTCTCTCTCTCTCTCTCTCTCTCTCTCTCTCTCTCTCTCTCTCTCTCTCTCTCTCTCTCTCTCTCTCTCTCTCTCTCTCTCTCTCTCTCTCTCTCTCTAACCCTTTGGGAACCTTTTACTTTGTTCTTGTTAACCTTTTGTGAACCTTTTGTTGAGAGATATTTCGATTTACATGGTGCTATGCCGTGAACACGGACGCCGGACGCCGGACAAGCCTCGGCATTAAGGTGCTTCGCCCCTAAAATGCGGCTGACGATTACGACACCCCTAATGCGAAATTTGGCGCAGCTAAACTGAGTCATAGGAAGCGAACGCACGCCATCGCTGAAGCAGCACTCACTCGTGGGTTCTCTCGACGGAAGCGATGGTGAGCCTCCGCGTAGGCTACGCGAAGTGCGTCTCCGGAAAGGACCCCGAACTGCGTGTTAGGAAGTGAACGCACATCCTCGTCACGCGCACGCCTCTTCTCGCCCTTTTGCCAAGTGTCGCACAGGCCAGCGTCTAGTGCGGGCACAGCATACTGCCCTCCCCCGAACCCTTTCGCCACACTTTCCTCCGCAGTTTTCTTTCTGGCGTCGCTCGCTCGGTTACAACTCCATCGCCGTGCCCGGGACTGCGGCCTTCGCCGTCGCCATCACCGCCGCCAAACTGCAGTAGCGGCGGCCAGAGAGCTACGCACTAACAACGTTGCTTCAGAATCCCAGAATTCCCGGCCCCCTATTCTTGACCCAGCTACTCCAGCATTTCTTGCGGTGCACGAGAAGACAACGCACTCTACCAAGAAGTAAGAGTAAAAAAGCCAACAACCTCGATCGTGCTGATGAAGATTGCGAAGCGTGCACGGAATGTGTGGAGCTCAACACACACACACGCGCGCGCGCGCGACATGCGTGGTTGTTTCCTGGCAAGTGCTTCGTGAGGCACGACCTGAATTTAACCTATTGTTGAGGAGCACTTCTGTGGGATATGTTTGCCCCGTTATCCTTACGCAAACGTGTCAGACGCGAAGCTAGCAACCCAATGGTGGCCGTAACATTGGCGCACCCACTATTGCCGACGCTTTTCAATTTGCCCGCTCTGGACCCGAACGGAACTCCCCGGATGCGGAACCTTCGATGCGAATTCATCGCCGCAATCGTTGTCAAGTGATGCTGGCGTGATGTTCATTATCACGTCCGCTTCATTCAGTTGCGCGCGTCCCACGTGCGGAACGAAACCGGGCAGAGGATGAATTATTTTCAAAGGGGCCCTCTCGGCGTCGAGTACGAGTAAAGAAAAAAACCCAGCGCTCCCGACCGTCCACCGCGGGTGGTTCTAAAAACGCCTCTTGGACTAAGAACACGTGACGGCACGGGAAGAGAACAGATGCACCCCAGCCACGGAGAATTTTGATTCTGGGGAAGTAGCGGCGTGAAGTAAAGGTGACTGCGTTTATATTATGCCAAATAAAATAAAACACAAAAAATCTCGCGGCACAAAATCTTGTTTTATTCTCTCACCGTGTTCACCAGTCCTGCAAAACGGACAGAGCAGAAGAGATTCTGTTCTCCCAAAAAACGGAAATGGGATAGAGAGGCCGAATCCCCTCCAGGAGTGACTTTTAGTCCGAAAGCACTAGCCGAACAACTGAGCGCCAAATCCGGCGTCGAAGTCGGCGTCGGAAGCCGTGAAACTGCTCTTAACCCACGTGTCTGGGAAGCGTTCCATGGGGCAAGGAGGTCCATAGCGTGAGCTTAAACTCTAAATAGCGAAAGATGGGCGTCTACGCCAGTACACCGTAGATGAAGCGCGGGAGCGGAAGAACGCTGCTAAACGAACGAACGACCAGACGGGCATGGGAAATCATCATCGTTGTCTGCCCCCCCAGGACGGATCAAAGCCATTCAAAAGCGTTAAGGCGTAATTAGCGAACCGCGAAGCAAAGCATCTGAAGCCGCAAGACCATGAGGCCATTCAACAACGCGAAGCAGCGGAAGCAAAGCGTCTGGGACGTTCAGTTGTATATTAATGCTTTCGCATTTTTAACCCATAAGAGGTCGTAAGAGTCCTGAGAATTTTTTTTTTGTAGGGGGGGCGGGAGAAAAACCAGGCGGAAGCCTCCTTCTGGATGGCCAGAAAAAGCCATATATCTTTCGCTTTCAAAGCACGCAAGCAGACTTAAGTGCTGCGGGGAATTTTTTTTTTCTACGATCTCAAACATAGGAGGTTTGTATAATTTGTAGCTGACGATGTTTTTTGCGATGGCATTCGGCTCATAAAACGTTGTGAGCATTTAAAAACACCCTGAACGCATTTGTAAGAAGGGCGAAAATTGCCTCAGTTGCTGCATTTCTGGTTGTTTTTAAATAAAAAAAACCATGCTTGGACATCTCAACGAAAAAACAGGGAGCGGCCGACCACAAAGACAGTGCGTTGTAGCTACTGGCAATCGAGGCGTTGTAATGGGGTTAAGGGCAAACCCGCGTTTGGCGGCTTAATCATGTTTTTGTTTTTTTTTTTCAATTGCTGTGAAATCGTAGTTTCTCATATCAGTTTCCCGATGAATCCTAACATTTTGCGGTGCTCACTATTTATGAGGAGATCCTAGGGTGGCGCCCTATAATACCCTGGCAACCACGCCACTCGATTGTGGGGAAACAAAAAAGACGACCAAACTGTGGCCTACATTTCTGATAATCAGAATTCAAATAGTATTTACGAACTTTTTAAACATGGTTTTAGTGCACGTAACTTTGAAGTCATTATTCAACTTATACACGTCGTTCGCGTATATTGTGTGGGCTATTTTACTGAGCGCTGTTTGAAAGAAACTCCGCTTACCTGACGTTTACCACCATGGCACCTTTCTACGCCAGCAGTTGCACTCGCTCACCCTTGCGATCAATGAACACACAACCGCTCCATTATATAATAAATCTTTTTAATGAAAAAGAGAGACAGCAGTTCCAAGGTTCCAGCGCAGTGTAGCTGAAGCCCGTCGGCTGATTAACTTATTTCATTCATTCCAGGAAAAGGAAGACCGTCGCGCCCGCCTATTAGGTTACCGACTCAAGGCCAGCTGAGGCCTCCGATACAAAGAGGTAGCGCACGGCAGCTGCTAAACACAGCCGAGTTATAGGGCCATAATACACTTCGGCTGTTCACATATGCAGGTAAAAAAAGCTTTGCCGTCAGCGGGTACGGCTGCCGTTGCAGCTGCAAATATCAACGCGGCCTCCTCTCTTCACGTCCACGTTCTCTCTTTCTGCCGTTATAGAAACAGAGAAACAAAAACAAAAACAAAAACAAAGAGAACAAAGGCCTCCGCAATGGTTTTATTTCTTATGTGTGCGCGTATTTTTCATATATCTGTTCATCCGGAGGGCGAACTTAGCGCGACCACCCTTGCATAGTGCGAATTGCAAAAAGAAAGCTCTGCTTTTTTTTTTAATTATTGCTGGCATAAGAAACAGCGGGTGCTACTAGACAGAGGCAGAAGCTGCAGTTAGTGGCCTGTATTTGTACATTGCGTATTCGTTCTGTGTCCATCCTGGCATCCGTTTTCTTTCCAAACCATCGCCGGCCACTTCATTCGCCTGAATGTGTGTCTTTTGGGGGGGCTTCTCTACCGGCGCTCCAACTCTCAGGTATGTCCTGGTCGTCGCTTAATTGGCCTTTTGCGGCAGTTCTTCGAAGGAAGTGCGTGGTATTCGCATGAGGCCCATTCTGTTTTTCTGGATTACCGGTCAACGTGAACACAAGGACCGGGGTTTGTGCTTTGCCTTGTGAGAACCGTGCTCCGGATTGCCGTTATGCTAATGAGAGATAAATATTTTGAATCACGGTATCCTGCGTTGCTATGCTTGCGTGGTTTGGCTACAATACGCATCCCCGCAGTTTGTTTCGTCGTGAAAGCCCATTATCTGACGGCCTAGATCTTCTCAGTAGCACTGCGAAATTATGAGGAGCTCGAATTTTATAAGTTCACAATTGTCGTACAGGCAAGGTACACAGGTTATTTTCCGATAGACAATGGCAGCGTGCTGTCGTGAGATGCGCGTAAAATAAGAACAAAAAACAACTAGAGAGCGTATCTCATAACTTTAGATTTGCTTTTGTCTTACCACATTAGAGTCTTACCAATTGCGTTCTGTCAAGTACAGGAAAGGCTGCAGGCCCAGGATTTAAATTTTACCCCGTGTAAAATATTGCGCTGTAAGGAGTCTGCAAAGAAATGTCAACCGCCAGCCCGCGGCCGGCATTGCTCTGTTCTCTTCCTGAGTTGAAATATCGACGCTTACCCTGGTACTCTGAGTCCTTCCTCCACTCGAGCCTCCAGTGGAGAAGATCCTTGAAATCGATTTCCCCATGCGTAAGCATTGCGGAATCTTCCCCTCAGCCGAGTGGAGGGAGGATTCCGCAATGTTAATGCATGGGCAAATCGATTTCAAGGGTCCCCTGCACTGGAGGCTCAAGTGGAGGAAGAACTGAGAATACCAGGGCTAGTGTCGGAATAGGGTTTTACGCTGTCATGCTTTGGCAAACAGTGCAAGAGTCCGCAAGGAATATACTATGTTCATTTGTCCCTGGTTCTGCAAAACACAACACTAGTGTTTAAAAGCAACACGCCTATTCAGATTGAGCTCAGTAAAAGCCTGTGTATTTTTGTCGTCTATACTCTAGAGCGTGTAAGTGGCGGCCTCTATGGACTCTATGCACCATGGAGGAAATAGTTCAGTAATCCCTCGTTAACTCGAACTCGGATATCTCGAAATATCGGTTAAGTCAAAATTTTTTTCGCTCTGCTTTCACCTCCCAGTAGGCGCCATGCATTTAGCCCACTTGATCTGGAAACGTTTTTTCGTGGGACCGCGGATATCTCCAAATGTTGACGCAGAGGACACAAGGCAAAGTCCGCAACAGACAGCTGGTAAGGTCTCCGTTCTAACGCTTAGCTCGCACTACGCGCCTAACGCGGTCGTGAATGACAAATTTAATGCCGTACAAGGCCTACGTTACCCTTACCGGAATGCTGTCCGGCGCCTACATCGTTGAGAGAGCTGTTGACGATGCAGCTGATCATGAGGACGAAGAGGAACCTCGAGAAGTGCCTACGACAAGAGAAACAACAAAGATGCTGCGCGTGCTTCGCAACAAGGTAGAATGCAGCGGTGGCGACCAACGATTGATGCTATGCATTGAGCAGTTCGAGAACGCTTTTCTGGGACCAGATCCGAATGCGAAATAGGCCAGCATCAGACAGTTCTTTCCTTCGCAATAATAAAAATTCTTCTTTCCTGCGAACTTTTTTGCCTTTATTACAAAGGCTCCCTGTTCAATGGAGCTCTTTTTATCAGCATTAGCTCTTATTTCAGTGACCTGGCCACAAATTTTCGGCGTTTCCCTTACCTCGAAACTCCGCTTATCTCGAAATTTTCAGTGGTTTTTTTGCGACCTCCACTTAAAGAGGGATTACTGTACGTAGGAGAGGCCTCGGTGTCACTAATACTGAAGCCGCTCCGCCATCTTGGGAAGTCCACGGAGTTCACTACCCTTTCATACTCCGCTGATTCGCCTCGCAATCTCCGCTGCTACTTCCGATCACGTAGCAGCTGATGGGCCACGCGCATGCCGAAGCTCCATGCGGATGTCCCGAAGATCTGCCGGCCGCCGCAACGAAGCGACACAGACTCTCTACGGGCATAGTTGGAGTGCTGCATAAGAAAGAACGTAACTTTCGTTGCATTCTTTTCAATGAATGAGACATAGGAGGCTTAGAGTTTTATATTAGTATGAAACTCTCTTAGGGGCATTCTATGACCAGATGGGAAATTGACTAAATCCTTGCGACGACATAATGCAAGCCGCCGAAGATGCCAGAAGGAATTCGGCCAGCAATTTGCGGTGTAATTATTGGCGAAAAACAATGGGCAGGCTTTCTAGTACGCACAAAATTGCGTTATTTCAATAGGCCGAGAAACGAAAACGAAGATGTTGCATCACGTAGGCAGGTTTCAGTTTCGCTTTCGTTTCCAAGCCTGCTGGGAAGCCACGATGACGTTATCAGTCAACGAATGTGACGAAACAACGTATAGATCGCTATCGAATGTTCACAATCAGAAGTTTGCAGACTGTGCCACACTGGTGGAATGATAGTCTCAGCGGTTACTAAGCAAAGTGGACTGGGGTCGAGACAGCCCATACGGAATACGGCGCTGAAGAAGAGGATTCTGAATATACAGACGCAACTAGCCACTCGAGATACTTTGTAGACTGTGGTTGGGAGTGGCCTTCACGGAAGCCTACTCCTTCCTCATCGGGATGGCCAGCAGCGCCCACTGTGACGCCTGTGGGGCGGAAGAGACTATAGAACATGTGCTGTGTCGCTGCCCCGAATACTCGTCGGAGATGAGCGTGCTTGCCACCGCGCTCAGCCGATTGGACAATCGGCCATTTACAGTGGAAACTATTCTGTCATCGGTCTTTACCATCGACTTCGCAGAAGGCGACGAAAGCCTTTTTACGTTTCCTGAGTGAAACGAACTTGCGTGAAAGATAGTGCCCGAAACGGGACTAGAGTGCGCGCTTTTTCACTCCTATCTCTTCCTCTTCTCCCGCTCTTTTATTCCCTGAGCCCCATTCCCCCAGTCCCGGGTAGCAAACCGGCTCTACACCTGGTTAACCTCCCGGCCTTTCCTTTCTTTCTTCTTCTTCTTCAGCGGTTACTGATAAAATCAACCAATTACACTTGTTTCGCCGATGTGTCTGCCAGCTGTCCCCTCCAAGCTTCTTCGCAGACATTACTAAAACTTAGGCCGGGTTCAGACTGTTGCCGCAACTATCGCAATAACTTTGCAGTGCCCCTGACGTGTAACTTAATTTTAAGTACGGATAGAGTAGAGCTGCCATAAAGCAAACGACTATACTTACTAGGCATGAGGGTGCAGTTTTGGAACTCGCTCCTGAAACTACTAAATTTCTCGTCATATCTCTACCCATCGTAACTAAATTTCGGGTATTAGTTTCACGCAGCAATAATTCACATTTAAAATGTGTGCGGCACTTTCAGTTTGTAATTAGCTTACTTTTCCTCACATATATCCCAGTTGTAACGTAAAGAAAGGAAAATTACTGCTGCTGTTGTCCGAATACCAATTCATTGTGCGCCTCGGCGGCCGCTTTTCTGATGGATGCGATCTACGTGAGCATCATCGTAGAGTTTTTAATCTTACCTAGAGGAGAATCTGTATAGTGTGGATGGATTCAGCGAAAGAGACCTGTGTCCGATTGAACCATGGGTAGTACGTAGTCCAGCTATGGTATGGTCAGCAATGATCTTGTGACTACGCAAATTAAGTTTATTATGCAAAGAACTGGAAGGAAATTTTGCCTTACTCGTCCGACTGAAATTATTCTCAAGCCGATTAAGCCTCAAAATAAATGACAGGTTTTGGAA
The DNA here is from genome assembly GCF_048455015.1 of Haemaphysalis longicornis. NCBI lineage: Eukaryota > Metazoa > Arthropoda > Arachnida > Ixodida > Ixodidae > Haemaphysalis > Haemaphysalis longicornis. The sequence goes on along the minus strand of NW_027526203.1, from coordinate 417,340,730 downwards.
GGGAAAAAAATCGTGCCTATCTTTTGTCATACGCCCCAAAATTCAGCGGGTCACCATTAAGTATTTAGAAATTACTAATGCGCTGAACGGAGTGTTTTCTTGCTTTGAGCGATAAAGTGAAGCAAATATAGTAATTAGAAGGCCCTTAGTGTATTTTTTACAGAAATAAAAAAAAGACATGCGACAGGTCTTGGCTCAGGCAATGCTCCTGACGGCAATGCAGTCGACGATAATCATGAAGGTTTCCATTTAGCTGACAAATAAGTTTGATTGTTTTATATTAGCGTAATACTTTGCGAAATGACTGGCTCAGCTTAGCAGATTTCAATGCAGAATGTGCTCTTTTACCAACTGCTACCTGCAGCTACCTAGCAGGTTTACCGTCAGCAAAGGCTATGTTGTGTTGGCGGCCGCAAGCCAGCAGGCGAAGGTGAACACGAGAACAACCGAATTATTCAGATTTATCTTACTATTCAATGACCGCCAAAACCTAATCAGTTACCTCACTACGCGCATCACCACTTGCCGCTAGCCTTGAAAGGTGCGCGCAGATTGCTTGGTTCCGCGGCATGCAGGTATGTTACCAGGATGCCTTCCCAGCCCATCGCTACATTGGACAGTAAGCTCCGCGGCTCGCATTCACAAGACAGGGCGCTTTCAAGCTTACTTTCCACGAATACTAGATACAACATCTGATGCAACGCGAGTGAAGGCCGAAAACAGAACTAACATACGAGAAAATGAAAAAACTCAGTTAGCGTGCTCAGCAAGTGACTTGATCAGGCACGACAGTACTTGCTATAACACACTGTTTAAGCATTGTATCCCGTTCGCTGCTTATATTTACCGCTGTAGAGTAAAACAAAGCCCCATATCACTGTACCGGGCCCTCAGTGCTGATTAACGTAGCCTTCCGGAATAATGTCAAGATGGTTCGGGTACTTTTCCTTTAGGTGTTCAATTACCAAGGATCTGTCAGCGTCTAAAGGTATATTCCTCTTTGATTTCATGTGAGGAAAGTATAGCTTACACTAGAGGCTCTTATAAGACCATTGCGGCATGACACGATGGTCTGCTTCTACCCTGGCCTCAGCAAAGATTACAGCTTAGCGATCAAAAATGGGCCTCATGCGATCGTCTCTGCAGGCTCGTCATGTGCGGTAGTAAGAGGTGCCCGACGCAACTTATGTGCTCCCCACAGCATGCTGCTAAGGGGACAACGCTGTTCCCAGCGATGCGATGGTTGGCAGCCCCACACACCACATTGGATACTGCGTAGGGAGGTGTCGCGCTTTCTTATGAGCTTCCTTCGGCACACGGAACTCACAAACGCATTGTGATACGTCATGTCATTAAAGCATTAGGCGCTGCTGAGACGGAGCCATTGCCGGCATATCTTGCCAGGGTAACACCGCCTCACCTAACAACACCACCAACCAACCAACCTCTTTGTGTCTTAGTGCGCAGCACTTTGGCGGCCGCTACTGTGGTTCGGCGGCGGCGACGGCGTCGTAACCGAGCGAGCGAAATCAAAAAGAAAACTGCGGAGGAAAGTGTGGCGAAAGTGTGAGGGGGAGGGCAGTATGCTGAGCCCGCCCGAGACGCTCGTCGGCGGCGACGCTTGGCGAAAGTGTGAGGTGGGGGCAGGGAGACATGCTCCTCGTTGCGTGGCTCATTTGAACCACACGACATTTGCGGTGGAGGCTCAAACGCCATTTACAACAACATGCTCGGCGACGGCGACGCTTGGCGAAAGTGCGAGGTGAGGGCAGGGAGAGATGCTCCTGGTTGCGTGGCTCATCCGAACCACACATTTGCGCGGGAGGTTCAAACATGATTTACAACAACATGCTCGGCGACGGCGACGAGCTGCGATATAACGGCAGAGTAGCGCGCGCCGCCGTGCGTTCGCTGATCACGCGGTCACTTCCTGGGATGCAGCAGCTATGCGCCGTGACCGAGAAGACTGCAGTTCGCGTTGACAACAAATTTCGCGTTAGGGAGTATAGTAATCGTCAGCCATTTCTATTTTTTATTCCTTTACACTAAGGACCCTTGCGGGCGCTGCATAGGGGTGGGGGGGGGGGGGGGGGGGGTGAAAAAAATTATGATATAATAGCAGCTACAATTGCGGGAATATAAACATATTCAAGTAAGGCGTTGTCCTGCTGAGCCCAGGGACGCGGGTTCGATTCCCGGCCGCGGCGGCAGCTTTTCTGATGGAGGCGAAAAGCGAAAATGCCCGTGTGTTTCAAATTGCGGCGCACGTTAAAGATCCTCAGAAGGTCAAAATGAAATCCGGAGCCCTCCACTGAGGCGCGCCTCATCGCCTGTAACGTCGGAGCGTTAAACCTCAAAACCGAGCAAGGTGTTCAAGTCGAAATGTACAGTAGCGCAATAAGGATATAGAAAAGGGGCAATCGTTACGCAATTCCAGCATGCCTATGTACATGATCAAAAAAGGACACAATTCAACATTGAAAAATGATTTCGACATGGAGAAATAATTGCAACTCTTCCAAGAATGTGTCGTGGTTGATGAGGGTGACGATATTACGTGGGAGCTGATTCCAGTGACGAATAGTGACAAATAATGCGACGCACGCCCTATGAAACATGTCACAACCAATAGGAATTTCGGAGCCTGCAACAGACGCCGACTCCGGTTTGTTGTTTGGCTCAGTGGGCCAGTTAATTCTTACGCATCAAAAAGTTGACCCGTCACAATGTCGCACCCAGTGCCTGTGTTTTGGCTCCCCTTTTTTCCGATCAACTTATTTCTGAAGCTTCCTTGCTGCCACCACAATTCGACCCTGTTCAATAATAATGTCATATAATAGCTGCTAAGTCTTCCTGAAACAATCAGAATACATAATCGTAACACGCTAAGCATAACAAGGCGGTACGCCTACCCCAGGCAGTAAGCTACGCGATGTTATCGACGCCGCCTGCCTATAATTCACGGCAAAACACCACCACAGTGGATCGGCATCACGCTAATAATCTCGGCAGCCCTTGCTAGCCGCAAGTTTTCGGAAGAATACCTAAATTAAGCCAACTTTGGTGGGCATGAAAAAATTCAGGGAATTGTCTGCTAATGTGCAGCATTCTTACACCGCTTATTGTCTTCCTTGTGATTCTTGTAACCAGATATCGTGATTAGTTGCCGTATATGTTGGTGTTTTCTATTGTTTTAATGTTTTCTTTTGTTTATTTTGGCCCACGATATACATTTGAACTGTTATAGCGATTAACTGTCATAATTGCGCCAATGGTGTATTTTTCCGCAGATGCAAGATATAGTGTACGGTTGGTCTGTTGCCATGATATTTTATGTTCGTCTTTCCATCCTTCTTCGCCGGACTAGAATAGGGAAGTGTGATTACCGCCGGTCCGCTTCTATGGCTGCCGCCGTCGCCGCCTTCCATGCATACGCGAGATGGCGCTAGCGGTCGTTTACACGTCGAGCTGAGCGCACGATACATGGCCGTATACGCGTTTTTCACTCTCTTCGTCCTACATGTTTGTCGCGCTTGTCACAGTTATGCTAGATGTCGTCTGTGTCTGCGATAAGCCACCGCCGTTATAGTCACTGTTTTGTGCTTTGTTGCACGACGGGTCCCAGAGGGTGTCCCTTTTTATGGTGCCGGAAGGCGAGTAAACGTGGCTCAAGTGGCAGAACAACACACCTCGAGCCGACAAGCCGCTCTAACATTTCGATCCGCAGTTAGCGTCGTGCGTCAATTTGAACGCAAAACCCAGGAGATGACACGTTCTAGCGCGAGGCGTTGGAAAACGAGTGTCCCATTGTGTTCTTTTAGTGCGCGTTACGCGAGGCGTTGGAAAACGAGTGTCCGGGTGTTTTAGTACCGTGACTACATGAGACGACAGGAGACGCCGACATCCCGAGCTCTTAAGGTGCTTCACCCCTAAAAGACTGAGCGAATGGGAGTTTGCGCCTCGTGAGGAGCGCCCGGCGTCGGCCAGACTTGCGCGTAGGCTTGCGCCACGTGAGGGGCTCGCAAAAAAAAAAAAAAAAAAAAAAAACGAGCGCACGTGAGCGTGCGCCTTGTGAAGAGTGCCCGGCATCGTCCAACTCCACCTTCGAGAACACTATGCTCAGCGCTCGTGGCGTGATCTCTCGCGTGCTCTTCTGTTCGCCAGTTAACGTCGACTTCCCGAAGCCGGTTGCCGCCGGTTCTAGCGAGTGCTAGCGCGGTTCACTTTGTGAGCGATGTGAAAACTTGCGGACAACACGATCCTGACCTGTCAGTCATGGGGAACTTTCAGGGGCAAGTTCGGAAATTCAGGTCAGGTGCAACAGCCGGGTCTCCGACGTAGGGAGAGGGGCGGCCAGCTCAGCAGTTTCTCCAGCCTCGCAACACTAGTGGAAGCTGCGCCCATTTATTCTTTGCATTCTTTCCGCCTTGATTGCAATGCACTGGCACTTGGCGGCGCGGCGGCGCTACGGAACTACGGCGACTGTCTTCCCCTTGGTGGTCGAGCGTAGGAGACGACATGGTTTACGAGCTTTACAAGCTACCTGTGGGACGTGGTAGACGTAATTCTCGCCTTCTGCATATGTGCACGGCAACTTTAAACGAGTGTGCATGTTAAATGTTAACTTCCGGACGCGCACCGGCATGCTTGTGTCAATAACAACGTTAAACGAAACAAAGTAATGGTGTCAACAACAGGTACAATTTTGCTAAATTGCGTTGTTTACAACTGCTGCAGTAGGTTCAGATGTTAGTGAGACGATAAAAACATTAAGGCAGATGAACTCTCCCTATATAAACAAGCAAGGGCACGGGAGGACTCGAGAACCGCAACTCTAACGTCGAAGCGGAGAGGTCTCCGCCTACAGCGCGTACACCATGATGACGTTATTGTGACCAGACGGCGCACTATCGCGACTACTGCGACCATATCCTCGCCGGCAGAGGCTTAATCTTTTCTACATGGTTTAAAGGATGACTTTTAAATCTTGAGCCGTCCTCGTTGTGGAGAAATTTAAACTTTAGCTACTGCATGAAGCCGCAGGTCAGTTAGTTCTTAAATTCTAGCTACCTTCGTACATTTAAACTAGTTAGCGTTTCCGTTGTGGAATAAGGCACTTTTAAAACGTCTCTCCAGGCAGATAGCCCGAAACATCCGCGTATCGTTGCTGATATATTCGTCGATTAAAGACTGCCTGTCATACCTTCGAACCCTTGAACTTTAAGGACGCCTTTATCATACGCTTCACCTGGGAGCTTTTCCGTATAACAGAAGAGCGTCATTTCACCGGTAGTTGAAGCATCTAAAAAGACGTCTCATACCCAGCAGAGAATCGAATCTACAATATCTTCGCAAAATATAAAATCGCCTTATATCCATGCCTTATCTTCTAAGCTTCAACGGTCGCAGCTCTCCATCCGTTTTACGACCCCCCCCCCCCTCCCCATCCCACTCCCAACTTCAAAAAATAGAAACCTGCTCATCGCGAACATATTTAACGCGGTATGTCTGTGGCTGCACACCTACCGCAACAAAAATACTGTCACAGGAAGTACGCAATCCAGTTTTGGGGCGCTTCGACGATGGCTCTGCTGTCTTGGAGCAAGCCCGTACGGTCGCTTTATTAAATAACAAAAGTAGATCTCTCTCAATGAGTTTTTTTTTTTCATTTTATTCGTTTCTGGACCGATTACAGCTTTTGTAATCAACGCAATTTACCATAATTGACCATGTTGTTCGCACTGTTATAACTCCGCTGCACTGCACGTTATTCCTGAACCAAGCGTGTCAGTTTTAGACCAGCAACTAATATGTACGCTCGGTTTACGTATCTACGGATGTATGAGGAAAGCGGTAATCGCTCCTACAGAGCTCCAACGGAAACAGCGTCAACTGCGTCGCTTGCTATCGCTCCGAAGCGGAGATGGCCGGCAAAGCTCAGTAGAGCGGCCTCGCGGCCAAGCGCCCGTGCATAGCTTCTGCAGAAGGCTCTTTCTCGCCAATACCGCAGTGTTTACGCGTCGCAGTCATCCTGTCACTTTCGTTTCGTTACCTTGACATCGCTCGTTGTTTCTGCGAATAGCGAGAACCTCGTGTTTGTTCCCCCTGGAGCGGCGAGATAGGGAAGCCCGTCCGCTCAAATCACCTCGCCCAGCTGGCCTCCGCTAAGACGACCGCAAGCTCTCCGCGCACGATCGGCGTACGCGCTCCTTAGCACGTGGCGGAGCAACCGCGCATGCGCGCAAGCGAGGATGCTAGGTTTGTGACCTTATTTCCTAGCACTCCGCAGCCCGAGAAACGGCGTCCCTTAGCTCTTGAGGCGTAAAGTTGTCTCGTCCTTGTTGTCCGTTGTTGCTCGAAAAAAAAAAGCGGCTTTTCACCTAGAAGGTCGACTCCAATTTGGATTTTCAACCACTCTTCAGACAAAGACGCTCTGGCGGGCGACACCTAGGGAATTCGGGTGAAAAATTCGGCGCTGCCTCATGCGGTGAGTGAAGACAAATCTCCATTAGCGAACGATTGTACGCGTCACTGCGTCGCACTCTGCTACGTAAAAAACAAGACAGGAGCCAGGCGTCCCAAATCTACTTTATTCCTCAGAGCGTCTGCCCTCTCTCTCGCCTCTCCGTTCGTCGCTCTCTCGCTCTCTCCTTCTGGCTTTACCCTGAAAAGCCACTTTTCGCTTAGCTCGGTGCCGCCGGAATTCTAAAGGAACACCAATTCGCCCGAGGAGGGAGAAGCGTGATTGCGTGGAAACCGAGGTTGACAGGTAAAAAGGCAGCAAGGAAGATAAGCTTTGGCGCGACTCGCTACAGGTCAACAGCGACTTCTTGCTCGCTTGTCTTTCCGTAGTGTACATCCACAGCGTTTATCGACTGCAACTCCCCGCCGCTATGCAGCCGTCCAAAAAATCCTTGAGAAAAACGATTGCCGTGGCCCCGAAGAAACTACTCGATTACGAAGTCAGGTTCGCTGAGCTGCATGCCAGGGCCCTGGCGGCCGGGTTCTCACCCAAAGAGCTCTCTGAACTGGCAGCAGTTAAGAGGTTTCATCGCAATGGTACATACAAAGTTCTGTCGGCGCAGTTTCTCACCAGGGTCACCAACTCCGTTCGAGCTACCATTCGATTTCGCCGCTGCATGAAGCTCCTGGCCGGGATACTTATATTCTCCACAGTCCTTCAGTTTTGGCGCTTAGACCTTTGTCGTCAGAGCGGGTGGGTCTCCTTGTTTATTGACAAGCGAAGACTTACCTCAGAGCCCTGTGTCTTCGAGATGCCAGCCAAGATACAAAGTAGCATGATGCCTCCCTTCGACTGCAACGTTTGCAAGAGTCTGAGGAAGGTTTCAAGAAGATCAGCCCTGAGCCCGCTTGACTTCGACGAAATGCAAGTATTGACATTGTAGTTCTGATATTTTCGTCATCTGAACTTCTTTTTTTTTTAACGCAAAATGAACGTATAAAAACGAGCTAGAACATTAATGAAGGCTGTTATAAAATTTATTTCTTTTGCCTCTTACCACAGTTTAAAGCCGTCGTAAGTGCATCGGAATGCGTAACAGTGTCTCAGTCGCAGATTCCATTCCTGACACCTAAAAATAACAGAAAAGTGCTTTGTTATGAGCTACACACTGTCGAAGGCGCAGGAATGTATAAAACTTTGCTTAAAGCCTGTCAAGTTGCCCTGCTGAGCGAATAAGTCTAAATGCAATGCTGGCTGTAGGAAGCGACATCCATACTCTGTCAGCACAAAACAACACGACCACGGTGAGTGTTTCTCATAATGTATGAGCGTTACTTAGTGCTATGGTACAGTCGTTTCGAAAGGCAATAAACACCTCGAGACATTTAGTCTGTGGAGTCGTCAGGGGGAGTAGGGGTTCAAAAATATTATTCTCCCTATTTCGTTCCTGTCTGTCTGCTTCATCGCCTCCCCCCAACTCCCATTACATCTGCACAAAACTGTATTGCGTGTTTACGAACTAAGTTGCTCGGGTGGAATTATTATATTTTTAATCGATAAATTTTCATATAGATTTCGATTGACAAAGAAAGACAACCTCACTAACGGGCCATTCCATCTAGGGGCATTGAAAAAAATGTACTTTTGCCCCGAAGTAATGCGCCAGAGGAGGAGAGCATTCACTACTGTCGAAATTAATATGCAAGTAAATGCACTGCAATCTCACTGCGCTCTTCCTTAATACGTAAATATGACACGAGGCTCTGACGAGAGGAGAGAGGGTATGGGTAAGCAACAGTAAATTTAATGACAAGGCAATACCTAGCCCGTGTCAAAATTATGAGGCCAGAAATGCCCTGTCTTATTACCTATCTAGCGCGCGTGCTGGATTTTATCAGTTTATTATCTTCCATCTGCAGTGGACTAAACGTTCACTAATGAAGTTCGGAGTTGGTCTAGTTGGTGGAGGACATTTAAGTGGTGAATAGAGCAACTAAACAAGGCGGACAGGAATGACGCACACGGACGGAGCGATATAGACAGCGATATCGAGTACAGAATTAGGCTGTTTTTCCAACTAGGTTGGTGTAGTGCACGTACATTGAAAATGCTTGCGAGAAGACTGATTTTTAAAACATCTAAAACATCTTGAAGAACAGTGTAACGCTTGCACATCTGTTGTAGCCCTTTTTTGGCCCCAAATAGAACTGACGTGTGCCACATGACACCAAACTTAAGGATTTTCTCCCTAGACTGGAGTTCGAAACTTCATCAATGGATAGCGATCATAGGTTCGACGTAATGGGATGGAGCTGCCTTTGAAGTACCTGGGATACCAGCCTTTTAAAGTTCGTGATTAATGGGTAGAGCCTACATATGAGCCATTTTGTGCGGTGTAGAGTAAGTATACAGACAAATTTAGTATACCTAATTTCTATAAAGTGCGCCTAAATTTTGCATGCACCGGTGTTTTCGTATTTTCTATCACTTAGGAATAAAGTTTGCAAAGCCAGCAAGCGAATTTTAGTTTTCGTGGGTGACATATCAATACATTAGGCATAGCCCCACCATGAAATGTCCGGATATCCTACTTGAAACCAGAACTATCGCGTTCAGCTCACTGCAATACGGCTTTACTCTAATCTACCCTCTCCTATCTAAACCAGAACTAAGCCTTACAAGCACACTTTATTGATATTTCAGCAACCAGTCATAAAGCACCTCAGTTAATACACCAAACTACTGTTGTTTTTATCCCCTTGCTTAATTTCCTACTCCCAGTGATGCGGCCTTCAAGAACACCCACCTCTGCCTTTCCTCTCAAATTTTTAAGACTACCAAAAATTAACTTCTCAGCACGTTGTAAGTTGGCATCGAGGGAGAAGAAATTTGTGCCATTTCTTCTTCTTTCGCAGCTCATTGGTAAGGTTTTTGCAATTTATCGCTAAAATCTAACGGTGGCAAGCTTATAGCTTTAAAATTAAGAGCGAATCTACGTGTAATACGTTTGGCGCTTCGGTACTGAACAATGGGCCGGTTGATGAAGCGGGCACGGCGGGGGGGACACTCTCCCGCAAAGTGGAGCACTGAGGGAAAGGGACTAGAGGCGAGTAGCCTCGCTTTGTGCAACTTGCTCAAGCACCTCGGTGCTTAGAAATATCCCGGTTGCCTGGAAACACTGAAGTTGAATATTACAAAAAATGACGCAGTGCGACCCATATACAGAGTTGCTGATTCCAGAGTTGGCTCTCAAGAATTCTTTGTTGAAGCGCCAAGGTGGCGAGGGCGCTTTTATCTATTGAACATTTCTATTACAGGTACGCCTACTCCGGGGTACCCGTCCTCGTCACCGACGGGGCGTCCAACTGGACTGCGCTGCAGTCCTTCTCGCTTGATTTCTTCGAGCGGGTGTACAGGAACTCGGACTTGAAAACCACCAAGAATATCTGCCAGTTTTTTCCTTACAAGACGGAATTTAAAGGCCTACAAGACGTTTTTAACATGACTGCCGAGCGATCGCGTCAGCCTTGGTACATTGGCTGGTAAGATAATAAACCTGTTGTTTATTTCCTTCTTTTTCAGCGGAGAAAAGTTCTTCAGGGCGTTTATAATATATTTACGAGCTATAAAAGTGATATAGGTACATCACCGGCTGCAAGCAGGGAAAGTTTGTCCCCGAAAAGTACCCAGTGCCCACTCAATAATAGTAGGAAGAAGGAATCTCAAATAAACATAAAAGAACAGTTTAATTGAAACTAACTCATTTTTGCTCATCCGAATGGCGGATATCGAGCGGTACTTCGATTGTCCCTTGTTAGCTGTGATTAGGTCCAGCATGAAGTTATACACGCCGGTGCTCTTTGAGCCAAACTTACTGACAGCCCCTGGTGGTTGTCACCGTTATGAGGATTGTATGAAAGTTTATTCTCTCTCTCTCTCTCTCTCTCTCTCTCTCTCTCTCTCTCTCTCTCTCTCTCTCTCTCTCTCTCTCTCTCTCACACACACACACACACACACACACGCGCACTTTTTTTTTTTGGGGGGGGGGGGGGGAGGCAGTGTCGCTGGAATACTAATACAGAAGTAATACGTACCTTTTACTACCCCCCCCCCCCCCCAGAGGCGCTGAGCACGAAAAGTGGGACCAGTGATTCTCTACATACGATTGCGGGAAAAGGGGAGGATGAATATTTGGTACAGCGTAAAATATGTAGATAAATTGATACAGGTGCGTAGGGAGGGAGGCAGGAAGCAAAATTTTGGAGAAAGTTTGGTCGTCTTTTCGGCAGCTATCAAGCTCGCAGACGATCGTTTATTTCACTGTGTGATGGCGACGGCGTAGATGCACCAGCTCACAGAGGGCTGCGACAACAATATCGTTTCTTCGTTACCGACCGCTGACTGAATGCCGCTGGTAGCGAAGAAACGAAGGGCGCATATCACTTCGTCCTCGACACTGAGCCGCCGCTGCCGCCGGCCGAGTTCGTCTCGCAGCTCATCTCACAGCTACCGCACAGTCGAGAGGTGGAATGATTCTGCAGGAACTTCGAACGGGTCAACATATTATGTACGGTTCAGCGCAAAAAAAAAGACAGGGGCTAGAAAAGGCACAACACAAGAGCGCACACAAGAGCGTATGTTGACACAAAATGGGTCAACATACTTACTGACCTCCTGTTTCGCCAGCTAGCCAACAACAAGGCCATGAAAATCGATGAAAATCGATAAAATCGGTGAAAAGTCACGTAGCCTTGTTAACTCGTGTTTACCTCTGCCTTCTCGAATTCGTGCCCTCTTGCTTTCGACAGCTGGACCACTACGAAAAGAAAGCATTGTTTCAAGGGTTGAAAAGTAAAGAAGTACGGCACCTGCTTGCTGGGTTTCTTCGAAACTCAGGCTTAATTTGACATCCTTAATTTTACTGTGGGTATGTGGGGTTGTAGGTGCTTATGTAGGCCTTCAACAGCGGTCCGGCTTTGTGACGGAGCACGGTGCTGGGTGGTTTTCTCACCACACTGCGCGCACAGAAGCCGAAGTAGAATCGTGATGACAGATTGCTACCGGGTGACGACCACCAGGAGCTATAACGCCACCAACGACCACAAACCAACCAACTGCAGCTGGAACCGCGGCAGGTTAGACAATAAGGAGGGTTGCTCAGGAAAAGAAGTGTCTTAGTTTGACGCCAGTATTATTAAACTCTCCACCTCCTGTTGTACTCTATACAGAAATTGCATTCGTAGTTGTTTTTATATAAAAAAAGAAAGGCAGGTTGTGGTATAAATGCACAGCGCTGACTGCTTTTTTTTTACGTCAGGTCGACGTGTCAGGCCCGTAGCACATTCATGCCATTAAACAGAGCATAGCTTCATAAAGTTCGGCCATGAGGGTTTGGACGTGGTTTTTGTGCCAAACAGTGTTCCCGACATGTCAGAAGTTTAAGTAATGTCGGCATGTTGCTGACGCACAGGAAAGAAGAGGTTCACTGCCACTGCATACACATGCTGCCATTCTCGTTTCATGGTCAAAATATTATCTCGATGTATCCTTGAAAGCGCGAAAACTAAACTATCTTATTTGAGAACGCACTGTGGAGATAATGCTTGTTCACGACTTTATAACACTGCTCGCACTCACTCATGCAGTAGCGACTACAATGCGGCCGAACACTTGCGCGCCAACTTTTAATTATTGCGCAGTAACACAATAAAAGCGCGTAAAACCTAATTATCATAGGCGCACATAATATTCCGGCTTGTATTCTGCTTGTAATGCTTGGGAAGGCGAGGTTTGCCACACTGAGCGAACGCATGTAGCCCGTTTTAGAACAGGTCATTAACTGATGGCCTCTACTCTCACTTTTACATCCCCCAGCCCTCGGTTCTGTTTTCGTATCCTTTTCTATTATTCACTTGAAAGGGACGTAGCCATCAAGGCTCACGTTTCAGTAAACCGGTCCCTTTTTTCTCTTCTCCTTCATTTATTCGGCTTTGCCACAGTACAACTAGTCTTGTTATGGTGCACCCTTTACAGGCAGCTGTCACAGAAAGGATGTTCGCTGCGAAAGAATACGGTTATATTCCATTTGAAGGAATTGGTAAGAACACGATGTGTGATCATCACAGGTTATTTATAAACACTAAAACGCTCCTGCACAATCCACAGCCAACCAATGCCAGGAGCAGGTTGAGGAGGGGCGGGCTGAGGACTTCGAAAACACGGTAGCATTAACGGACGAGCACGTGAGGGGAGGATGTGGCGACACAGTACACGGACTTACAGCGGTCGTCAAACGACGTATACTGCCGCTAATGCTAACGCGAAACGGCGCTAACGCTACCTTTCGTCTCTTCCTCACGGCCGCGCGGCCATGCTTTCGAAGTTCCACCACTAGCTCGCCCGACAATCCTCATTGCTCGGCTTGAGGACCGGTCCTCTTCAAGGACAGCAGCTTCTTGAGGAGTGAGAACAGGAGTGGTGGTCGACAAAAGTAACGATAGCGTTTCACTCATTCGTAATCCCTCCCTCTCCGCCTCGCTCATTAGGAGGAGCGGGATCGCGCCCCTCGTTCCTTTTGCAGGTCAGTGAGGATTCTACTCAATATTATGCATCATCACTTTAGGGAGTAGCGGGTCTGCTTGTGAAGAGGAACTCACAATGACGACGATGACGATGCATAGTAACATGCATATGGCCCTGCGCAAAAGGAAAAATTTGATGTGAGCCATACATCGTCTTCTAAGACAAAATCATTAACCCTGGATCGTGTATATTGTGGCGTAAAGGAAATGAGCTAGAAACCTGCGCTGCACTATAACACCAGAACCTCATACAAGGCTTTTAGACCTCAGCCACTACGCCTTGACGGTGAGAAAGGAAAAAACTTGGAATTAAGTTGTGACACCAGTTGCCACGCTTTCTGTCGTGTACACAGATAGTTCTGAGCATACACACGAGTGCGGTGGCTGCTTTAGCGTTTTCAAGTTACATTGATTGAAAGACATGTAGCTAAACAAAATGAACCGGATCATAGCTAGTCTGCTAAGCGGCATGAAGCAGACGCGTAGTTCCGCCATGCCGACGTAGTCTCGCATTAATCAGGCTTCCTGTCTTATTGCGCGCAGTATCCGACTACTAGTCTGGAATATTTGTTCAGGGCATACCCAAGCTGGTTTTCTCACTCTTTCAGGAGCAACTGCAACCCGGGCGTAGCTAACATACTTAGAAGACATTACCGTGCTCCTTATTTCCTACCATCGCACTCGGAAGGATCTACTCTTGACTGGATCTTCATGGGCAGTCCTGGTTATGGGGCTCACTTACATGTGAGTATCTGCATTACCGTCTGGCGATTTTATTGTTGAGCGGGAGGTGGCCTATAAGCCTCTCTCTGAGCTTACTAGTTGTATCAAAAAGATAAAGGGTACGCTTCCTTGACTCAAAGCATTACCTACTCTGTTGCATGGTCGCACGCTATGCGAGTGGATATTAATTGTTCTGGCCTGTGCTTTATTTTCAGCGCTTAGTTACCCAGTGCATCTCTCATAGACGTGATACCGAGCTTGAAGCCTCGCTCGCGAGATCATCACTGGGGAAACTGTAACTATTTATCGGCCCACATGGCGGATTCACTGCGTTAATACATGTGTCCACACAACCAGTTCTAAGCGGATGAAAAATTTTCCGCCAAAGTGAGCAGAATTGACAGTAATTAAATTACAGTAATTAAATTACTTTCTGCTGTAATGAGTAATGCAAGGAATCACTTTTGAGTGTTGGTAATTTAGCAATGTACTAAATAACGTCAGGCTAGTAATTTCATGGAAATCGCTCATTACTTTCCCAATTAATTACTTTTGACTACGATATAGGCTGTCCGCTTTTCTAACGGCATAAAAAGTTGACCAAGAAAAGTTGACCTAGTAGAGTTCCAATGCCCAGAGAGTCTATGGGCATTGGAACTCAACGAACATGAAGGAAACAACGCTTCGATGAGAGCTCTGCGTGTTTTCTCGTGCCTCTTCGTTCCCTTTTCATGCGTTTCAAAGTAATTTCAAAGTAGTTTCATTACTTTTGAAAAGTAATGGTAATGTAATGTCATTACTTTCAGCCACCTGTAATTTCTAATATAATTTGATTACTTTTTAGAAGTAATTTTGCCATCTCTGAAAGTGGGTACAATTTCGAGGGGCTGCTCGGTGGCCCTTCCTACGTTATCTCTACGCAGCCTTTTGTATACATAACATCAAATGTCAATGGAGGGGCTTACAAACCAAGCGCGCATAACTAAGAAGTTATCAACATTATGAACTTTTCTTTTGTTTTCATTCGGTCAACCCGTGCTCCTGCTTTTAAGACGCCGGTTTATGCATTCAGTGCGAACACATCAATGCTAAAAGATAATAAAGAACATTTTGAATGGAAATAGTGCGGATATTGCAACATACGCGGTCGCTCTGCTACACAAAACATTTGCTGCAAATTTTTTTCACTGGTACATTACCTGAGAACGCCCTCAGATCAAATCAGTTCGGTAAGCGATTAAGAAAAAAAATTAAAAGTATGCGCTGGTTTTCTAGCTTACAGTGCTTAAGCGGTTAATTAAAGGGGGCGCTGATTGTTAAGCAGTATTATGACGATGGACCATTCTATTTTTTTAATACTCCTGACCTCTGATACCTGGAAGATCGACCATGTTGGCAAACCTTCCTGGCAAGCGCAAATTCGAGGAAAAAAATTGTGGACGCTCAAGCCCGTTCCCGAGTGCTATGCAACGTGTCACGAGCTCCGGGTGGTCGTGCAGCCAGGCGAAATACGTGAGTCTCCTCCTGGTCATCTCCGCCTCTTCAGCCCTCCGTCACTAGGCGTAGCAGTTTCGTCCGCCTTTTAGACGTACCCGGACTGCATAAATGCTCCAAGGTTTTGGTAAAGCCCGTTGCACGGTTCATTAAGAAGCGAATTCCTTGAAATTTTGACCAACGAAAAAGAACGCAGGCATGCGAGGACGCTGTAACAAAAAAAAAAGGCATCGTGTGTATACGAAGGCAAGGGAAGACTTGTCTTGTTTCGTCGTCGTTAGCTAGGAGTTGTCCGTTGTAAAAGCGATGAAATAAGATACGCAGTTATAGTCTGTCGTCTTTGTCGCCTTAATAAAATTTAGTCCTACTCCTCCTCCTCCTCTTCCTCCTCCTTCTATTTATTTTCTTCTTTTCGTCTGCAATCTACCATTATGGGAACCAACGAAAACATTTGTTTTTTATCAACCAAACGAACCATACGCAGAAAAAGTGCGTCATTTTATCGCAGGTTATAGTACAGACATGGCGAATAAGCTTTTCGAAGCGTAGTGTGGTCGTCGTCAGTCGACGCAAAACCAGATGTCTTTTTTGTTTTATTTTGCCCCCACATAATTGAGATAGAAAGCGAATATGAGATGAGAGAGAGAGAGAGAGAGAGAGAGAGAGAGAGAGAGAGAGAGAGAGAGGAGAGAGAGAGAGAGAGAGAGAGAGAGAGAGAGAGAGAGAGAGAGAGAGAGAGAGAGAGAGAGAGAGAGAGAGAGAGAGAGAGAGAGAGAGAGGAGAGAGAGAGAGAGAGAGAGAGAGAGAGAGAGAGAGACTTTTGAGCGTTCTGTGGCGTAGTGGCCCCCGCTTGTGCCGGGTGGCCACTTCGGTAGCTCTGTTAACCATAGCGGTTTGCACCTGTGGTCTGAGGTCCCTAGCACCTTCGCCCACTGCTCTTCGAAAGTAATTGGACGAAACGGGTCTTTAGGACATCCCCACAGAATGAGAGGAAGGGTGGCGAGGTCACCGCATGCAGGGCATTCTCGGGAATGGTGTAAGAAGGGTGGGTAAGGTGGAGTTTTGCGGGATTGGGGAAAGTGTTCGTCTGGAGAAGTTGGGTTGGATTGGAAAAGTTGGGCAGGAGGGTATCTACGGCGGGAGAGGCGGGGATGGGTAGTGTGGAAAGACTGCCCTCCTGCGAACCTCCACCGACACAAGACTGAAGGCATAAGCTTGCTGATCTTCGGTTAAAAGCACAGTTCCTGTTCCGTTTGCTTAATAATATATGTGAAGGTAGTGCAATATCACAGCATTGTGATGGCACAAGTATGTCCACATTCTAATGCTGTCTTGTCTCTTTCCCTCTCTTCCAGTTGTAATCGATTCCAACCTATGGTACCACAAGACGGAGGTAATTGGAGAGGACATTAGCATAGCCATTGGGTCTGAGTATGATTGATGTACACGTCGGCTTCTTTGTCGCCTTGCCAGATGGCTAAGGATGTCAGACACAAAAATAAGGCTGCTAACTCTGTAATCTACCCTTGAAACCTGCACTCGTGCTAATAAACGTCTTTTGGCGACCTTCGCTGTGAAACCTTCTCAAAGTTATTTTTATACTGTGAGCACCTTTTTGAGTCTTACTTATGGTTATCACAAAGAACAGGCAAAGTGGCCTTCAGGCGATGCTTACGAGAAGGCAACAGTGGTTTGTCGACACACCCAAGGAGGTTGCACATGGGCCCAAGCGCTTCGCTTCCTTCAAGTTTGTTCCGCAAGGGGATTAAACACGAGATTCTAATTTTATATTGAACAGACGCAAACGCCATCGCGCTCGCCTCTATTGCACAAGATAAGTTCGTTTTATAGGGCGTCAAGCAAAATGGGGGGTCTGCTTTGCTGCAACAGAACAGACTGACCGAGGATAAAAGAGAGGTATGACGGCCAGGTAAGTGACTTTACAAGACACAGCCTGGGCTCAGCATTGCGCCCTGCTGTTAAAATTAGCCGTGGCGCCGCAGCAATCGAGATCGGGAACAAACGGTTGCGAGATACAACATCACGATGCTTTCCAAATCACCATCAAGCGGAAGAATCGATTAGTGCAAAAAATTGGGCAGCTAGAGCTTTGTCCGCACGGACAGGCACATGCCGTTTTGTAAATTGGCGTCACAAATATGCCCGTGTGGCCGCTGAAGGCTTCGGAAGGGGAAGCATCATATTATTCATTTTCAAAGTGTGAGCAATAATTACAAACAATAATCAATTAGGTGAAGTTGTAGAGTAGTTTTAGTGGATAAATGTGGTGCGGTCAGTTGTAAGATGGAAGGCGGGCATTACATACTGGGGTGCGCCCGTTTTCTGGGTCTACCCCTTGAAGTTCATGCATTCTAAATGCGGAAGAGAGCGAAAATCTTGAACGTTAGCGTAACTACTCAGTAAGCTAAGGATTAACCTTTAGCCACTTCCAATCGAACGCAGTTTTTTTTGCTTCGTACTCATAATATCTTGTCGGTTTCAGAACTTGTTAAGTGTTCATGGCCTATTAGTATATAATTTCATTATTGGAAACCTCCCCGTTTAGTAAATTCATACTGACCAATTTCCTCGGGGTAACTCCACCTTTTTCTTCAAACATGGACTATTTACTTTCGAAAGTAACAGCGAACTACGGAAACTTTTCAACTAACTTTTCGGCTATACACTTTTAAAATACGCTACCGCTCTCTATTAAAACATCCCGTACCACCTGTACATTAAAAAAAAATTTGCGGGTGTTCTTAATCCAACCTGAATAATTGGACTTGGTTGTATCATGTTGAGTTTTTTTTCTTTTTTCCTTGTATTACTAATATGTTTCTTGCTTACAATGTTCTTGCATATATACCGTAACTTATCTTGCTGATATTAGTTTTGTTTCTTTTTTCCTTGCAGTGCTACCATGTTTCTTGTTTATTATGTTCTTGTGCATATACCGTAATTTATCTTGCTGATGCTATTTGGCGTTTAGTTAATTGATATATTTCTTCTCATAACATGTGTTTCCGTCTGTTTAACGAATAACAGGAGGTCCCCCCTCTTCAGTCTCCGACTCTGGGACCTCCTTCTGAAATATTGTATTGTACACACTCTTGTTGTAACACAAAACGAAATAAATTTAAATTAAAACTCAAAATTAATTTTACCGCACAAAAAGGTTCCACATTTAATGGAACCTTTTGTTACTGTAGAACATGGAACGCCGTCACGAGGTACAAACTCGTCGCATGCTCTGTTAGTATTTCAGGGACAAAGTATCGGTTTCAACTAGCAGTTTTTTTTTCAAAATAACCCAGCCACGTATATTAATTAAAAGAACACTGCAAATACCATTTATTATTTGCCTCAAATTTGCATGTTTACTTTTTCTGAAAGATGTTTTGACTAAAGTTTTGCTTATATGAACTTCTTCAAGATTTGATTGTAACTGTTGGCTGGGCGGCTAACTCTAAGAACAAACAGACAGACGTGCAGACAAACAGACAGGCAGGCCTATATTTTTGCGTTTAAGTAGCCCAAGAAAGAATATCGTGTTAATTTTTAAGGACGCTCATTTATCGATGTAACCCCCTGTACATACATACATACATACATACATACATACATACATACATACATACATACATACATACATACATACATACATACATACATACATACATACATACATGCATGCATGCATGCATACATGCATGCATACATACATACATACATACATACATACATACACACACACACATACATACATACATACATACATACATACATACATACATACATACATACATACATACATACATACATACATACATACATACATACATACATACATATATAGACACATATACATACATTCATACATGTATGCATGCATGCATGCATGCATGCATACGCCGAGGAAGTTGCACTTCGGAGGATCCGTGTGGGGGTAGCCTTAACTCCCGCCGTGACCCGCCAATGGCCTCACTTCCAAGATTGTTTTACTAGCCCTGGTTGCCCAGTTTTCCACCGCAGCGATGCAATAGCCGACATACACCACTTGCTGTGGTCCTGCCTCGCTTTGCATCCTACAAGACTGCGACAACTTGAGGCGACGGGCTCCGCGTAGACGATGCACCCGCTTACAACGCATGGATATATGGGCCCCATCATCGTTCCCTCCTAGACTTAATACGCGAAGCGAACGTTTTCATGTTCATCTAACCAACTTTCCTCATCATCAACTCCTACCCCTTATCTATGCCCTGTGGCAAAATAAACGCTCTAAAAAAGGAAAAAAAGAGGGAAATTCCGGAAGCTTGCACTCACGCGCAAGACTTGAATGGTGAAGCTGCAAGTGAGCATTGACGGACACATGTTAAGGTTTATTCCATTGTTTATTCATTGTTTATTCCATAGTGCTAGTCGTCGTCGTCATCATTTGCGTCGAAGAAGTCGTCATCTTCGCGAGTGGAGGGTGCAAAGTCACTGCGCAGACGCTGCCACAGGAAGGGCCCTTCTAGATACTGAGCGCATGCGCATGACGACACGAAGACTGACTCTGATAAGAACGAACCGAGAGTTGCGCCCTATGATGTGGCTTATCCTTCGAGCAGGTGTTGTGACGATTACGGCGTGGCTCTTTCTACGAACGCTTTAGCTGCTCGACAGCTGCGCGATAGCGTTACTCTGGGGTAGTTTTCTTTAACACTGAACTTACAGCCAATAACAACAGCTCCGCTGTTGTAATGAGAAAAGATTTTCTCTCCGTGTGGCATATGCGAATACATACGTATATGAAGTTACACGGGACGGTTTTGTCTACTTAGGTAAATAAACATGTTTAGTAATCACGGAAAGACAAGGCAAGGTCTTTAGCTCTTTGGGATTGATCTTATCGAATTTCTGGGTTAAAAAAATCAATATCAATTCTTGACACTTTAACAAACAAATACTTCTGAAACACCATAATTGATTACTGGTGCACCTGGTACAAATTGTTGTGTGCAAAAGGAAGATTTTTTCCGTAATTAATATGACGATGATATTTGTATTTATTTCATACTCGATGCATCTCTGTGGATGACTCTCTCCATGTACAAAGAGGCTTAAATTAAGGGCAAGTAGTAGTAACTGTAGTACTGAACGATAGGGATGTGCCGTGGGGAGGAATATTATAAAGCAATTTCCTAGACCCGGTTTTCGGATCCAATATCGGATGGTAAAATAGGCTGCTATAAATCCCCGCTGTCGGTGGCCTTTTCGCTGGCCTTTTGTGATGCATAATTTCAGCACACCTAAGTCCTTAATTCACACTTTAGAGTACGGGACTATGCTGTATCTTATTTATCTGTGCAGTTGAACAACGCGCACAGATATCGAACTTACTTCGCCTCTGAGGGAAATAACTGGCTCCTGACCGGGCAAGAAATGGAAAGAAATGTTCAAGTTGGTCATTTACACAGGCAGCTTGTACTGACGGAGTACAAATCCATGCCCCTAAGTCACCGTCACGATCTTATATGTCGTAGCGCCTAGTCATCAGCCACCTGGTTCTAAAAGTTGCTAAGTTGACTAAAACAGACACGAAAAAGTACATTCGTTCTTCGGGGTGACTCGCTTGGATTAAGGTTTGGAAAACTGTAGGCGTGGAGAAGCCCCGCGTGCTGGAATTTAGCATCGGTACGCCGCTTCCAAGAAAAGGACAGGAAAGAAAGAACGGTTCTCCGAGATGAGGCGGTGGACTGTAATTTTCTCCGGCCCACCTTTTCGATCCCAGACCATAGAAGCGAGACTGCTGTAAACAGCTATTTCCAGGTGACCTTTCTACGTAGTCGAGGCATGTTGAATCGGAATGCATGTTGGCTCACTTAATGAAGAGCAGGCGCAGGATTTTATTCTGTTTACTTTGGTTTTGTGACCTGTTTTTCATTATTGAAGCCCCAAAGCGCCTCTTCTGGGGCGCTAGGGTTTTAGAAACCCAAATCGGGAAGGCGGGTAGATATTCTTAACTAAGCCGCACGTTTGCTTCTAACTCATTAAGCCGAACCAATCGCAATATATTAAAAGGTCGCGGTCGCCGAATTGAATAGACAATTGCACTCGATTCAGCGCTACTTTTCTTTATGTGGGTGCGTGCATGCAAGCGCACATGTGGGTGTGTAGGTGTGTGCGTCTGTGTGCGTGTGCGTGCGTGTGTATGTGTCTGTGTGCGTGCGTCCCTGCACCCGTGCGACGCGTGCGTGCGTGCGTGCGCATGTGTGTGCGGGTGGGAGTCTTAAGAGGAAAGACGGAAAGGGCAGGAAGGGAGATTTTAGCCTTCTTCAGTTTTGTTGCAAATCTCGTTTACATTAGGCGGTTCTTGCGTACGAACTTAAGCACATTATTTGTACGCAAGAAGACCCATGTCCGATTACAAACCGTGCGGCTACATTTGTGACGGAGGCAGAATAAAAAAAAACGCCTGCTGATGCGAGCTGTCGTTTCGTGTTAAGGAAACCTGGGTAGTATAAATTATTCCCTAGCCATTCTTTACGGCAGGCGTGGACGGCCGCTTCTGCTAAGAGGGTTCACTAAAGTAATATTACAAATTTCTGGAAACTCGCTTATTGTATTGTTTTTGTATACTCTACCTTAGTATTGCATGCTATGTCTGGAGGAGGAAACGTTGCGAACAATGATTGTGGTTGTGGCGCTAATATTTTGCAAATTGATTGATTGTAGGGTTTAACGCGCCGACGCAACGCAGGCGATGAGGCGCGCCGTAGTGGAGGGCTCCGGATTAATTTTGACCACCTGGGGATCTTTAACGTGCGCCGAAATCTCGTACACACGGGCGTTTTTGCTTTTCGCCTCCATCAGAAAAGCGTCCGCCGCGGCCGGGAATCGAACCCGCGACCTCGTGCTCAGCAGCGCAACGCCTTAGCCACTGAGCCACCGCGGCGGGTTATTTTGCAAATTAATCGAAAATATATGTTATATAAAACCAGCCCCCCTGTCTCAGTACCGGTAAAAGCTATATAGTCGGTGCGTAAAAAAGATTATTGTTGAGACGGAAATATGCTCCCAACATTTATGTAGTTACCGCTTGCCGCATGAAAACGGCGACCGGGACAGAGCAGCTCGGGCTTTTCAGTATTTTCAAGTAGCGTTTCAGGCTCTTCAACCACGAATTTGAAGGGGAACAATCTTGTTTAAAGCGTAGGATATCATTCAAAGGATAGGTCCTCGAGACGCATTAGAGATTTTACATCCCAAGGCTGGCTGCCACGACGGATGATGTGCTGTGTGGGAGAGCATATAATGGAGGCAAACATGCAGGGGTATTTCGGGAAATAAATCGGCGCTTAAGTCACATTCCCCGCTTCGCCTGGACTTCCGTTCTATGCAGCATTGCCGTCGGATTCAAACATTGAGCTTCAGCTCAATGCTAGCCAGATTCACGGCTGGAGTGGCGTACGGCAGCACTCGTATTTTTAAGGCTGCGTTGAGACAGTTCTGTACGTGTGGCCCCATGGCGTATGGGGAAAACGTCCTAGCTCCGGGATAGGAAAATAATAAGTGGAGTTCTAGTTCCTGCACAATATTTTTCCTATTTTTTTTCTTTCATTTTCATCATTGCCTTAAATTTAGTGTCCCATTGCGCGAAGAACCGTTGTTGTTATCCGGTACAGAAAATGGCTGCCGCTGTAAACAGTAAATAAAAAGACATTTAAGTTCGTATGGGATATGAACCCGGGGCTCCGCAGCTGGAGCTTATTGTTTTTCCTTTGCCCAGCAGACGCGCGTGGCCAGTGGAGGAAGGATAGGTTGACCATTATGTGCCGCGTGACAAGGGAACGTGATGGCATGTCAGTAGAACAGAGGCATAAAAGCCGCGATGAACTGTAAGTCTGCTGTCGCTGTGGCGTGCTTCGCCGGTGTGTTCATTGAAGTATTTCGCGCGAAAAGACGAAGAAACGAAACCGAAGAAAGAGTCGCAAACTCGATGTAGCAGTGAAGAAGCCTTTCGAAGTAATTCGCGTCAAATGAAGGAACGAAAACAAAGAGAAAGAAACAAATGCGATGTAGCACTCAAGATGTCGTTGACAAGTATACCGCCGCGCTTTCGTCTTCAAAGCTCGTAAGCAGGTTCAAACGTGCCGAGAATATTTTGCTTTTTAGGTCAGTGTTTATGTGTCGGAAAGTTAAACGATTTATTTTGTTTGTTAGGTTATGTCATAGAGAGCGGATGAGCGGAACACTCGCGTGACGAACAAAAACGCAGCCGGGTGGCACTGTACACTCAGCGTACACCCGAAGGTACGCGGATCTGTCCATTGCACTTTGTTGGGTGACTTCGCCTACTCACTAGTGTTTCTTCTAGAAAAAAAAAGAGGGAAAACGAAGGTACGGCGTGCCCAGTTTTTTCAGAATCCTCTATAACCACAGCGAACAATCTAACGACAAGATGGCGTACCTTACATGTTAAGGTGCCGAACTAGCTGAATTCCTCAAATTGTTATAATTTGTAAAGTGCATTGTAGCATTCACAAAATCGATTCTCGGTGTTAAGAGTCTCGCTCAGGGAGGTTCGCGACAGCTTATGACAGGGTGGTATTGTTCCTTTCTTTTGTGTGTCGACGCACGGGCGAATCTCGTCCCGTTGTCTATCCGCACAAACGAGGTCAGAGCTCTTGGTACACGCAGCACTTAAGAACTGCAGCTCGATTATACGACGATTATACAGTGTGAAAGAACGCCATGCTGTGTGTTTTGTCTCGAAGCGAATGGAATGACAGAGTACGAGGAAGCGGGTGTTTTCAGAGGCGCCTTTATTCTTTCTGTAAAATTACAGCTGCAGCGTGCACGCTCTACGACACACAAATCACATCGAGTAAAAGGAAAAGTGAGAGAGCTTTAGCGAAAAATTGGACGACAAGAGTTCCACAGAAAAGAATAAAAATAACACGATCTGTCAGCGGCATATGAATTGGGTTAACATATGTATTACTGTCGTCAGTAGTCGCAAGATATGGCCAAAGAAATATTGATAACAATAACGGCACAAAAAAGAACAGGAGGCCGGTTTGTCTAGTTAATCGCAACGTTTTCCTGGTCAATGTATGTAAGCATAACCATGGCAGGCTGTGTCTGGTCCAAAAGGACAAAAAGAGGTGAATTGATATCCCTTGCGTGTATATCCCGTGTAGGTTTCTTTTTTTGCGGCTGTGTGCGGCCTGTTACTAAATTCCCTGCAAATTTCTCATTGTGCACGAGCTTGCAACACAACTGTCCCAGGTGGCACGCCCCATACAGTATTATTGCGATATGCTACCAAAGGAATAAAAGGTGCCAATGGTTCAGACACACGAGTCTTGAGTATCTAGATGCTGCAAAAATTGTGCACCTAAATTAACTTGTGCTAGAGAGCTACAGTGGATACCAGGATTACCAAAGTCAATTACAGCTGTTCCGCAGGCCGCCCTGCTAAGACCTCAGAATGGTGCGTGTGTGTGTTTTGGGGGAGGGTGGAGACAGGTTGACAAAGACTGACAACAGTGCCGTGGCATCCTTCTACCTTGTGTTTCAGGTGTAGTTTTCCTGCAGTGAAAACAGTAGCAACCATTCTCTGTACTTGTTATCCGAATTGGTTCAGGCGAGGGCAGTGGTATTAGTGATTAGGCGATCGTTCTTCTGCTGTCAAGACCCTTCTACCACGGTCGCCCCAAAAATGAGCAAGAACTCAGCCTGTTCGTCAGCCCCGTTCATGTGGCAGTCATAGACGAGAGAGGCTGGCAAGAACAGCGGGAAACATAGAGCGTAGCAACCCTGGGTTCTGTTTATTGTATAGCGGTTATGCTCTTTCTGGAACGACGGGGTAAAGGCTTCGCCGCCGTCGTCGACGTTGCATGCTGTGGTGGCGGCCAGGGTGCTAGCTGTCGCTCGGGATCGTCGTTAAGCCTAGAAGTTCTGGCTGGTCTCTTCGGTGACGAAGACCTGCCTGGTGCCACCGGGAACCTGGCTGGTGGTCACCCAGGAGCGGTGCTTGGCGCGAATCAGGGACAGGTTGCTCTCGGCGGAGTCGGCGCGGTCCTCGGCCGCCTCCAGTTCGCGTTGGAAGCGGCGCACACGGGTCAGGTTCTGCTGGCTCAGACCCTCCTGCAACAAGAGGAGTGATCGTGAACGTCGAAAACGGGCTGTCAAGTGAGCTCAGTGTTTATCTGCATGCCTTTGCACAAATGAAATTGCAGCTATGTCGTCTCTCTATCGAAAGCGGGCTTTATAAGCCGCTGAATGATTACTGGTTATGCGAGAATCTGTGAAAACTCTGCGCTTTTACGTACATACTACCAATAACTATAGCAAAGTATTCAATAAATCGCTGTAAAAATCTGCAAATTGGTTATATGCCCTTATTTTTGTCTACCATGCTTTCAGATATCCGTCTTTCTCCCCTTCCTCGGTGCCACAACTATATCGCTTGCATCACTTGCGCGAGGCTTCCTGGCAGCGTGAGGGGCGTGTGCCCACGCACCTGTTCATTGAGCTGTCGCTTGTAGACCTTGACCTTCTCGTTGAGCTTCTCGACGGCGTCGTTGAGCATGGTGATGGTCTTGTGGTCCTCTTCGGTCTGGAGCAGCAGCTCCTTGGCGCGGTGGTCCTTCTTGCGCAGCATCTTCTGCGTCTCGGCGTGCCGCTTCTTCTCTTCCTCCATCTCAATCTCCACATCGCGGATCTGCAAAAGCGCCATTTATGCAGCCTCCAGGGCAACCACTAAGCCAATAATGTCCACAAACTCTGGGCAATTTTCAAGACCTTGAAATGCTTATTGCCAGCGTAAAATTTGCCATAGTAGGCCCTACCAAATGTATGTAGTAGGAAGGCAAATAGGCAGAGAGACGTATTAACGAAGACGCGCTTCTGTGGGTTATTAAATTTCTGAGACGCTTTCGTACGCTCATGCGAACGCAGAATGTCGCATCTTTACGACCTGAAAACTCTTACAAGCTACTAGTTTTTTGTCTCCTCTGGAGGCTTTACTCGTGCAGTTCTACTCGCAGTATGGCGTCCTCCACAAATGTAGACATGAACGCGCAGTGGGGACTCGCTTCTGCATGAAAAGTGAAGCGACAAGGTCTTGTACGGGAAGCAGAAAAGAAGGTGAGTGTATGCTTACCCTAGCCTCCAGCTTGGCAATAACGCGCTTGCCTCCGGCCAGGGCGTTCGCTTCCACTTCCTCCAGGCGGACCTGAAGGTTGCGGACTTCGATCTCGAGGGATTTCTTGATGGACTCAACCTTGATGTAACGCTCCTGTTCCTCCACCAGGATGTCCTTGGTGCTCTTGAGCTCCACAATGGTGCGCTGGCAGCGCTCGTCAACCACCTGCAGGGAAGGCGAGGCGTCTCTTTTTTAACGCGCACCTAAAGATTGTTGGCTTTTTGATCCCTAATTTAATTTTAATCACATTTGCCGTTTCATTGACTCGTTCATTGTCGGGGAAAGAGAATAAAGGGCTTAAATTTTTTTTAAAGGCTACAGTATGTGGGCGTGTGTCGTCACAAATGAGATGGGAATCATATGTTTTATGTGAATAAAAAGTATATTTGGTATCAAGAAATAGGCAGCCTTGTTATTCCCATGTTCAAGGGGCTTCTTTTGTGTTTCCCTGTCTGGTCACACTGCTATTACTTCCCATTGGCATCACTGAGAGAACAAAAAAAAGAGAGAAAGACCCCGGGAGATTGCGCTCACCCTGAGCTCCTTGTGCAGCTCGTCGTAGTCGGCCTGTAGGGCAGACAGCTCGCTTTCCAGCTTGTTCTTGGCAGCAGCAATGTTGACGTTGATGGTGGTCAGCTCGTTCACGCGTACCTGCGACTCCTCCAGGGACTGCTCGGCGGCGCGCTTGGAGCGCAGAGCCTGCACCAGCCATGCAGAGACCGCACCTGAGCATCCGCTCGTAAACTTTGTAGCTTAGTTTTCTCAGTTTATCTCATTCAGTTGATGTCTTGTAAATGCGGATTCTCAGGGCTATCGCGACCCAACCGGGTACTAGTCATGCAAAATGACAAAACTCGTACTGTCTAAAAAAGGATATTAAAATTGCCAAGCTAATGTCCTGTTTCCAACAGATAAATCCACCATAAATCTGACACAATAACAGATGCATAAAAACTGTCGTACGACGCACTACTGCATATTCACCTCCCTTTTTCTACGTTGCACGTCAACAGCTAAGTGCATGCCAGTACACCTGTGGAAGGCGTCTTTCTTCAGCTTTCCCACACGCCGGCCGAGATATGACCCTATGAGCAAACCAAGAGGACGCCTGAGTGCGCGCCCGACTCACGGATTCGAGAGCCACGCGCTGTTCGTCCAGCTCGGCCTGGAGTCCCTGGCAGCGGCGCTGGGAAATGGCCAGCTGGTCGGCGCACTGCTGCAGCTGGCGGTGAATTTCGTCGTAGTGGGCCTGCAACTCCTGTGGGAGACAACCAGACACGCGCCGGAAGCCTCGGATCAACGCCAAGGGCACCTTGTGCCAGCATGCCGAAGTATACGCCTTGGAGATTCGAGATTAGGACAGTTTCTGTACAGTAGTAACCGGACCGCAGTAATTAACTACGTCCTTTTTTAATTTCAAAACCAGATTGCACAGTTCTAAAACTAAGTCCGGCAAAGGTAGCTGTAGATTATCGTCAAACTTGCCCTAAAATGTACGTGCGTTTATACCACGGAAAGCTTCTTTTTTTTAGTTTTCATCCCACCCTCCCGACATTGTTAAGTGGCAATCTGTGCGTGATCTTCGACGGCTGTACAAGGATAGGTAAGATTATTGCGAGGCTGCTTACGGTGATCTGGACGGCCTGCTTCTTGATGATCTTCTGGAGGTCGAGGTTCTGCTTGTTGGCGGCGTCCAGGGACATCTCCAGCTCCGTGATCTGGGCCTGGTACTTCTTCTTGAGACGCCCAATCTCCGTCTTGAGCTTGGCCTCGGCTTCGGCCAGGCGCATGTTGAGCTGCTCCACCTCCAGCTGGTACTGCTTGCTGCGGGGGGCGAGAAATGGTAGTGCCAACAGTGCAGGTAAGATACACCGTCGCTTTAACAACGTCGTTTTGAGCTTCAAGCTCATCCAGGGTAGTCACGAAAGTGCCTTACGGTGTTTTTTGTGTGTGTGCGTGTGAAACAACGGAAGAATCAATTATGAGTAAGTGAGAGAGCGTTGTGTAGGGCACGGAACAGCGATACCAGGTTTCAGGTTGTTCATGAAATCGCCATGCTCTTGGTATCCTTTTTTGCTTAATTTATCGTTTACTTATTGAGTGATGGTATGTTGTCTTGTTGTCTTTAATATTAGTCGCACCATAAGAGCAGAATCTATACGTTCTGAATCGACAATAAAGTCCATGGGTGTGTCTAGTCAAGTGTGATCAGATGCCTCCGACGCAGCTGCCCTTGACAACAAATTGCAAGCCCGCCTGCTTGTTTCCGTACTCCTACTGCTGCTCCAGGAACGTTATCTTGAATATCCCTTTCTTTCTTTTCGCTCTATGTATAGCGTCGCATAATGTGCGTTGCCAAAAAGCGATGCGCATTCTCATCGTGCGTGGAACAACGTAGCGGGTGAAACGATCGCGAGCTTTAAGCGACGCGGTTGGAAGAGGGAAGGCCTGAAAGTTTCCTATGGGTGCATCATGTTTTGAACACCTATAAGAATTGATCTAATTGAATTACACACAGCTCAAAGGTATATTTGCGCACTATATACGCGCACGTGCGCTCACGTAAACATACGTAACGTTTTCCGTCAATCATTCTAAGGAAGTTATAACTGTAGTACCAATCCGTCGCATTGCCGCTCCAGCCCAGCTGTCTTCTATTTAAACATCCGGGGCCTTCAAGGACACACGGGAGAAAGAGGGCGGTGCAAGGAAAACCTTCTTTCTACGCTCCCGTGTCAAGTATGTTAAAATGGCTCGTAAGAAGGAAGGGGGCTGCGGGAGAATAATTGTGGGGAAGGTTGGAAAGAGGACACTCTTTCTCTCCTCCTCCTTCTCCCCGGTGTTCCCCTGCATCTCGTACATATTTATGAGTTTTTCTAATGTGGAGTGCTTCTCCTCCGCCATCATTCCCTACCTAATGATGCGGAGGAAATGCCCCCTTCCCCCGTAGGCTGCCCCTCTCGCACCTGTGTCGGCTTGAGCAGCCACAAAATGGTGAGTGGGAATGAACCCATCAATGTTGTTCCCTTTAAAAAACATTTGCAGGGATGAAACGAAATAGCAATAATATAAATGTTCCTTCCAACGCAGTTCTATGGGCATAATGATGCTGTCCGTGCAGAGCGAATCCGCTGAAGTCGACGTACGTGCGCGGAGCGAAATTTTGCAAACTGTGGACATGCATATCTAAGCTAATAATGTTTATCAATCTCGGTCTCAATTACTGGAAAGTTTTAACAAGGAACGGAAGTTCTCACCGCGGACCATGCTGCCATTTGTTTTCGTAAGTATGCAGCTCCCGCTGCACGGCCACTTGTGCGGCTGGTGGGTAGGCAAACCTCCTTCCAGCTAGATATTTTCGATGGGACTTCTTGTGAGCTCTGCCGAAGAGGTTGGTTGGAACCCGACCCATCGCCCACCGCGCCTTCCGCTCAAAAAGGTTTTCTGGCTACGTTCCCGCGGTGGGTTACGAAAGTTCTCGTAAAACTCCTCTCATAAAAAAAAGGGGGCTTGGAATAGCTGAGGATATCCCCCTTCAGTCAACCTCTGTTCACGTGAAATAAAAGAACAAGAAGGCAAGACCTCGTAACTTATTCGTAAATAGTTCTTCCGTGTATTTCAACTGCCAACTACCATGCAGTCCTTTTCCATTTCAGAAAGTGTGCCGTCATTTCGGATGCATTGCATTCGCTTTACTAAATCACTTAAACAGCCTGTGAAGCTATAAACTTTGACAAGGTGCAAAAAGAATTTCTATGTAAGTATCAATCAAACGGATGGAGTAAAAAATGCCACGCCGATCCAGGACAGTCTTTAGTCACAACCATTTTGGTTGTGTTATGCGCTGCAAACAAGGGTCTTGTGTGCCTCTCCTAGCTGTCCATTCCGCGACCTTGTGCTTAAGTAAGTCCTCCACAAGTTGCTTTACATGTTGCGCAACCTCCGCCAAGGTTACTTTAAGGACGCTATAAGTGAAAGAGGCACGTCTCGCTTGATGCACGCACTCTGCCAGAAGAAGAATTTTGTGTTAAATGAATTCAAGAGCTTTTGACAAACAATTTTTCTTCTGCAAAAGAAAAATTGGATGTCACGAATGGAAATATGACATCAATCACAACACCAAGTGGAAAATGATGCCACAAAGAGCCTTACCTGGTGCGAAGGTCATCGTACGTCCAGTAGGCATGACACGCCACTAACGCTCCATCCACCACACCAAACAGACAGAAGAAAGCCAGAAATTTAGGTATTTATTCTGCTACAGGAAAGTGATTACACTACGAGTGTATCCGAGGCAGTCTTCGAACAATTGCAGCGGTGGGCAGTCGGTCATCCCTAAAGTCCTGGGTGCGCACAGTCGTAGTCATCGTGAATGTTCACTCCGGAGGGCACGGCCATCGGTCTAAAGCCAGTAGTAGAAGTCGTAGTAACTGAAGGGCCTGCGGCGGCGGTAGACACTGGCCAGGGGGTCGTCCTTGTACGAAGGCACATCGAACGTGATGGAGTCCGGGTTGAAGTACTTGCGGTTGTGTTCGCGGCGCAGCCGGTCCTGCACTTCCTGCAGCTCGAGTTCGGCCATCAGCGAGTGGTGGTCCTCCATTGCGCGGACGTGGCGGTCATGGGAAGAGTGCACGTGCAGCTTGTACTGGTTGCCGTAGCGCCGGGGCACCCTCTCGTCAGGGTAGAGCAGTCGGTTGAGCATGGCCCGGCTGTACTCGGGGTTGGTGATGTGCGAGAGCGAGATGCTCCGACGCAGTGCTAAGTCGTCGCCGGTGTCCCAGCGCTTCATGAGGCGGTACATGGAGGGCACCCTGGGGTAGCGTGTCATGAAGTAGGAGTCGTCGAAGCGCCTGCTGGCTAGCAGCGCACGCGGTGGCATGATGCCTTCTCGTAAATACAAGTCGTCCACGGTCTTGCGGTACAGGCTGTCGCCGTACTGCTGGTTCCGGTCGTACACCATGTGGAGGTATGGCTGTCGGCGACGGGTTCCCATGGTGGATCCGCCGAGCCTCAACCTCGGCCCGACGGAGACCCAGTGGCGGTGGCGCTGCTGGCGGGGCCCGCCCCCCTCGCCACTACTTGTTATTTCTAGCGCTGCCCAACAAGGCGCTAGCCCGGGCCCCGGCTCCTATTTCGGGCCGCGCTTCAAGGCTGTGCGTGGCTCCGCACGGCCCCCTGCCAGACTCGAGGTGACCCGATCTGTTGCCGCCCTCCGGAATTCGCAAGAATGCGCTGCACGCAAGACAGCGGCTTTTGGAGCGCCGCCAGATGGAGGTCCGCGCCCCGGGCAATGGCTCGGCGCAGGCACGCATTCTGGCGTGCATTGACGCGTTACCTCATCGTTACGTGGCACGAGGGCCCGAAATTTGAAGCTGTCTCTATTTCCCTTTTCTTCTCTTTTTTTTTTTTTTTTTTTTGGAATTCCGAGGGTTCTTTCCGTGTTGTCAGTTGAAAGGACTTGGGTAGGCCAAGGACTCGCCCATGGTGGTTCAAGATGGCCGAGAAGAACAAGAAGAAGGCGCTCCACTTTGTCTATTCGGCCCCCCTCACTCGGAGCGTGACAGCTATTCTTCGTCGCGACAGCTGCGACTTCAGCTCTGTTGCTTCTCTCCTTTGACAGCACAAGGCCTTGTAGATCTTTTCTTTTCCGCCTGTCTTTTTGGGCCTAATGAAGCTTTTTGTAGGCTCTAGCTCCTTTATTTGGAGCATTCCATTCTGCTTACTTCCCGAGGTGCTGTGTTGACGTTTTTATTTACCCGTAAAAGCCGTCCCTCTCAGTTTGCATG
This sequence comes from Haemaphysalis longicornis, assembly GCF_048455015.1. Taxonomy (NCBI): domain Eukaryota; kingdom Metazoa; phylum Arthropoda; class Arachnida; order Ixodida; family Ixodidae; genus Haemaphysalis; species Haemaphysalis longicornis. Next base: position 417,308,483 of record NW_027526203.1, on the reverse strand, counting down.
ATCTAAATCATTTCTAAAGGTCTCCCCGATCAATGTTCTTTATCTATCTATTCCTTGACCCCAACTGTGACCTTAACGAAGACTGGCCAGGATGTAAATGCTTCCTTACTTAAATTAATGCCTCATATATGTTGCCTTCCCACGTTAAATCATTCCGTAAGTGCTCGGTTATTTCATCCGGAATTAAAAAAAATCTATCAATATAATAGCCCAAAAACGATCACCTAAGTGTGGAATTGTTTCTCATTATAGAAACGTTCGCAGTGCTATAATAATGTACTCAATATTATGGTTGAAGTGTGCGTGTTTTTTTAAATGTGTGAGAACGTTTCATAGAATGTTCGTGAGTGAAACTTAAGCGCTTTCCCTTTCTCGTCCCTGTGTCTGTTTGCGCTTAAGTTTCACTCATGGATTTTCACCAACTAGCTCGTCTCTCCATTTTGCTTCATAGAATGTTTACAAGGTTTCTCAAAGTGGCGGCTTTCGGCAGAAATAACCGAAACACACCGGGGGTATTTCCACAGGGAAAAATCAGTACACTAATTCACGCCGAAGGGGTCAGCAATGATGCTGTTAATTTATGTACTGCGTCTTTTCTGAAAAATGTACACATGATCCGAACTGAGCACCCCAAAGGGGTCTGTCGTGTCGGCTTTCTAGAGCGGCTTCAGGTACATTTTCGGTAGATAAGACGCCGAACATAAATCCTTGCCTGGCCTATTTTTATACTCTCCCCTTGCACCAACGGAACGCTTATCAGGCTAATCACCTTTAGCCGTAGCTATAAATAGCTTCTGTACTCTCAGTGCCCGGCCAAAAAAGGTTGCCTCATCTGTCTAGGTTCCCCCTTTGCAAGTGTTGTAAACGCCATTTTCCGGATACAGACGGTACTCGGAAATAGACTTTCTGTCGGATACGCTTACCATTACAAGATATACTGTGGCCCTGTTTTTCGTTGTGAGCTTTCTTACTTTTCTAAATTCGCTTTCGCAGAGGACGAAGCAACCTTCGCCAGTTGCGGGCAGAACGCGAACGGTCACAGAAGTACACATAGGGCCTCTTCGGTTTACCAGTCCTGGACTGACCGCGGGCAGTCTGAGGACTGCCTTCGGACCAGAAGTCTCATAGGAATACACAGGCAAATTGAGCGCCGGATCATGTCCCGGGCAGTTCCCGGAAGATCCGGGACTGATAATTGTGGAGGCCCATAGACGGTTCACTGCAAGGGCTTCAGGCGCGCGCAGTTCGAACAAGGTTAAGTTGCTTTGCCAGAGTAAGAAAAACTTGTGGTTAAGGCGCTGAATGTTGGGATAACTTTGTCTAAAATGTCCTAGGCCATCTTCAGGTTCAGTGGTCAGTCATGCAAGCAGAATGCTTGCATGACTGCACGCAACCCTCCTGCAGTTCATTTCAGTTACATCGGGCTCTTTTCAGTGTTTAAACTTTAAAAAACCAGCGGCTGTCCTTGTGGTACACTTCCTTCGTCTTCGTCTGAGTTCGCGCTGGTTTCATCCAAGAATGTCTTTCCAACTAGCCCAGCTTGCTACCCTCAAGCAGAATAAACCGGATGCTTAATCAAAATTCTCCGAGTGGGGATCTTGTTGTCTGTAAAACCGGAACGCCGCATTTTCAAGAACACCGGAAAAATTTGGAGGAGTCCAAGTACATTTTTCTTAATGGCACAGAACAAATGCGGGGAGTTTCGGCCCTTCCGCCTCGTTTCTTGCAATCCTTCATTTCTTTTTCTTAGCTGTTAGAAAAGTGATGGGAAAGCGGCTTCTATTCCGGCCGTGGTGGCCGTTTTTCTGATGGGTACGAGAAACGAAAGTGACTTTGTGTCAAAATTTTGGCGCCCGCTAAAAGTGTCTCTGTAGTCTAAAATAACTTGAAACTCTTCACTGCAGCGGACCTCATGGCCCAGGAGCAGCTTCTGTGCGCTAAATTACAAAATGTTTTTTTAGCATTTATTCCTCCTCCTCCTTACAAATGTTGCTGCTACAAGGCTACCTGGCCCATATAACCACACACCGCAAGAAAAAAAACCGGCCAAGCGTCACGTTTTTCGTAGAGAAAAAGATGACGCTTTGCAGGCATAACTTTATGCGCGGTACGCCCCCTCTTAAAAAATGCTACAAGTATTCTTTTCATATGGCTTTTGTTAGCTTGGACAAAATTCAACATCTTGAATCTTGCAGCATAATTAAGCAGAAAGTTCACACCCATTTATATTGTCAAATAACAATAATATAGTGCAGAAAAAAACTTATTCATGCCCGTTCGTCAAACATTTTTTCTGATATGACGCGTGCCTATAACACACGGGAAAGTTTGCGGGCAACTCTGGTTTAGCGATGCATGAACAGTATTTCACGATATAGCGATACGTAAACCTTCTTTGTGTTCAATATTTTGCCTCTGTGTTACTGTTATCAACCAAATAGATTGCTGTAAGGAAATGCAATAGATAAACACAGGCTGTTGCCAGGATAAATTTAGAAATCCAAAATCGTGCTCATTATTCAACCAATCAGCTAAATTTCTGCTCACCCGGTTCATTCCAATAGGGCCTGTTTCCTCTTGGAGTCATGGCAGTATTACGCCAACCTCCCTTTCAAATGCCCTTACACTGTCTTTCGTGGAGTACTTCCAACCTTTTTTTTTGTTTGTTTCTTCATTTTAGCGCACACCCATGACGTCAACTCGCACGGATGCCCTCAGTTCGCACACATCGTGCACTAAAATAAACACACTGCGTGCCGCGAACAGCCGGCATCAGCACTCTGCACGTACGTCAATCTGACTCTCGACGCTGTTTTCATTAAGAAAGTGTCTAGAGTAGCAGCGGTTCCCCAGTCGTTCCTGTCACTAGCGTATACCCCCCCCCCCCCCCCCCCCCCCCCCGTGGCATTGTTTCAACAAAGAACGCTTTCTAGAGAAAGTAGTTCTCAAGGGGCACCTATCCCTGGGTGGATGGATCCTCAGTGTCAAAGGACGGGTGAACATGTGTATCTGCGGTAATTACGAGCTCGATCACGTGACTGGCAGGTGCAGCGGTCACCAGCGCAGCTGGTGCGCGCTGCCGCTCTCCCAGCTGCGCACATGCGGCCCTCTCGTGGCTAGGGATTTTCTTTTGAGTGGAACCCCCCGATTGCCGTCAGGCATGCATCATGGCACAGCAAGCTCACCGGAGTGCCTCGATCTCCTCGTCCTTGGCCTGCAGGCGGCGCTCGTACTCGTGGCGCACCTGGGCGAGCTCGGCCGTGAGGCGCTGGCACTTGGCCTCCTCCTGCTTGCGCAGGGTCTCGGCCTCCTTGTAGGCGGCGGCCAGCTCGTCGCGCTCGTTCTCCAACCGCTTGATCTCCATCTCGTACTCGTGCAGCCGGCGGATGGCATCGGCAAGCTGGTTCTTGGCCTCGGCAAGGTCGTCTGCGCGGTCGTGCTCTCGTAAGCAGTGGCCCCACTGCCGCCACTCACGCTTAACGTAAAATGTCCGCTCGTCTTTGCCTATTACCGTAGCTTATAAGACACGCCCCAAAGGTGAGCCCAAGTTCAGATCGCGGTGCGCACAGATGGCTGTGTGCGAGGCTTGCTTGTGTTTGGCGGTCGCGAAGAGCACCGGTCCACGTACCTGCATCCGTGCAAACTGTCTACCGCTGGTCGCACCGCGAGGAATAAATCTACCTCCTGTGCTTGGCGTCAAGACCGACAAGTGCTGGAATTTTTTAGCTTCCATAAGGTGTAGTACGACTTCACTGCTGCGTTCAACTGTTATGTAAACATATCTTGACGAACGAACATAAACTTTTGAATGGTGGCGTGGTATTCTGAAAAAGGACGAACGACATTTCCCTGAAGGTAGCTAGATATTCGGAGAAATTACGAATGGTATTTCCGCCCTGTGAATAAACTGCCTAACTTCTCTATTACGAGCGCAATAACTGGCGTTGGGACAGTAATCAGTGAGGGTTTCTCCAGCGTTACCGCACCCCTGCTATAATTCGGTACACAGCTGGCACCCACCGCCCGCTCCCGAGCTCCTCGCGATTGACCGGGAAAACGGACGTCAGCGACCGATAGCGGTGTCTGAGGGAACGAAATCGACGAATGGCGAGGCCGGACTAATTAGTCACAAATGTTATCTGCGTTCTGACATCACACAATGCAAATTCCATGCTTGGATTGCATGATGTCTTAGCGCAGACCACATTTTTGTTGTGTAATCGTGTGCTTGGCTCTTTCACCGGCCTGGTGTGTGCCGGAATGGTTCGTTGTACGCTGGGGTGAAGCGGGTGCTTTTAAAAGTGTAAAGTTGACCTTGCATGCAACGGGGAATGGCGGGTGGATGCTAGGCGCGTTTAACGCATGCCGTTAAGGCTTGAATAGAATTGTACGGCACAACAGTACAACGGTAGAAACGGAGATAATTCACTTTCGGGGTTCTAGCGAAAACTCAGACGTTTTCAGCTTAATTTATCTATAAGCCAACGCATAAAATTGTACGCTTTTGTTAGCGTTAAGAAAAGAAGTGGTTCAGGCCCTTCATTCTCCTACTCTATCAATCTTCCAAAAAAAGGAGGAGAACACCGAATATTTGGCGAAGCATTCGAGCGCCTGCCGCTGCGCGGCGATTGTGGCTTCTGAGTCGTCAATTAAATTTATGGAGGCTGTTAAGATAAATTAAGGTAACAGTTTTAACTCCTAAATAAAAAAATTGTTCCACCTCTTCAACGTTTACCCTCGGCACACTCTTACACCGCGCGCCGGCACTATTAGGAGTCACCGGATTTTATTTGCTCATTTATGCATTGTTGGCCTGAGTGTAGTCAACTCCAATTAACTCCACTTGCATTTTAGGGCGTGGGGGAAGGGAACGGAGTTTTCTGGCTTAGCAGGGCCACATAATTGCAGCCTAGAATAATAACTTTGAAAAGAAAGCACGTGGATGTTACAATGATTAAGGAGACATTAGCACACTCCCAGAGCCTCCCTGATGCTCGTTGCTGAAATCACTTGAAAGATATCTTTTTGCTCTACGTTACGGATGACACAATGCCTTCAAAAAAAAAAAAAAAACTACAAGGCCCTGTAAAGTCAGCACATGATGCTGCTTTCTGTACTTCTCTGAATCGTAGCTAAGATTTGACAATTGGTGCCCGTGGGACAGGGCAATAAATTTAACAAAATAAAGTATTAACTAGCCATAGCTGCCAAATGTTGGCGTTTCTTGACTAGCGAATTTCAATGATCTAACAACGGCCACTTTGATACAAGTGTTGTACGGTTCGGCGCTAGTAGCCCTTTCCCGTACGAACAGTGCTAATATGACGATCTCGCCCATGAAGTTGTCATGTCAACAGGTCACTACAATAGTCGCAACACTGGTCACAAGTCCCGTGCCAAGAATATCACTTTTTATATTATGAGCGTATTAATCAACGGCGAGTCAGCAACCAACGATGGTTTCTCCAGCGCTGCAATTTTCCCTCGGCCAACTTGCTTTACCCCATTGCGTGTTTAGTTTTGACTACGCGGGCGGGCGTTGGGTATCCATGAACGGGATGATTTAATGTGCTAGCACTGTGCTCGTACTTCAATGCCTCACAATTTGTCGCTTCCGCTATCAGAGCAGTTTGACAGGTTTCTATCAACGCCTTAATAAAGCTCAAGAGCCTGTAGTTTTTTCAAACAACTGTTTGCTCTCTTCATGCCAGCGATACGCTCG